>NC_080593.1:14840237-15182737 GCF_027887145.1 Ammospiza caudacuta | reverse complement strand
TGCTGTTTCTGCATTAGTGCCAGTTGCTGTTGATGTTGCTGGTATTGTTCGGCTGTAAATGCTGAACAAAATATAAAACGAGAAAATACTGTATCAAAATATGTAGGAGTTGTGTATATAAACACATCTACTTTATAAACCTAAACCCCCACCCCCAAAAACTACCGCAAGTTCCTAAGAGCCTTAATGCACCTTTATGTCAAAAAGGCTGACATCTTCCTAGAAATTTTTGTCCAAACAGCTTCTTTTTGTTTAGTATATAGGCTTTAACTGAGTTTAGCTCATGATACTAAAAAGGAAGAGGGAGAAAGGAAACAAAATGCAAACAGCTCCACCAAAAACTCTTTAAAAAGAGATTAAAAAGAATGATTAGGAAGAAATGGCACCACTGTTTTCACCTTGTGAAACTACATTATCAGCATTATTAGTGACATAGGTTTTTATGCCAAACTTGGCAACTATGCCCCTCACCGACAGCATTCTGAAGGCAGCAAGGGCCGACAACTAAGATTCATGTTTCAATTGAAAACATCAAGTTGGGCATGCCAACAACTGGGCAGGCTACTGCTGTATAGTACCTTTTTTGTTTGTAGCTGCACATGTACTAGTAACTCCAGTAATACCAAATTTCACAAAACTATATCCTTTCCTCTAAAATCTTTGAGAGGTGACTCAGTGCATCACAAGTCAGGCAGAATTTTATCCATTTAACCCACAGGTATAAAACTGACAAAGCATAATTCATGCAGATTGACAAGGGATGCCCAATGGCGCAGCAGAATCATTACTTGCACTGAAGTTATTTTGTGTTTTAGTTTACTTTTCCAAAACAAAATGAAGTCTCAGTTTTCAATTTACAAACTGAATCAAGGTTAGTTTGAATGCCCCTGCAAAATACACTTTTCAGATTTTCCTTCAATTTTATATTCAGATTGTTCCCAAACATGTGCTGTAAATAGTACTCATACTTCAAGAATGCACTGGAAGTCACATTTTTGGAGAAGTTCACTACTGCTTGGCAACAAATCACTATCACACTTAAGTCCTGTTCACAAATTGAAATTTTTAAGAATCTTTTGTTAATCTACTCCTTCAGGCTTGCCTGCCTGAAGAAAACACATTTACATCAAAGCCATAATAATGTCCTGCTTCCGGATACAACAGGATTCTGAAGAACAATTATACCTCATGTATAAACTTGAATAACAAGTCATATAAATGGCTGCAATATTTGGAAACATCAGAGCACACACTGCTGAGCATGCATTTTCCTGGTGTATTTGTCTTTTTCTGGTGTTCAAATTACTTCTAGTAAGTACTAGAAATTGCACTGAAATTATGACCAGCAGTTTCCTATTTGAACACTTGAAGCTATAAAATTTTACTCAGCTGTTACATTCATGTTACCTTTTTCATAAGTAACATCTTTGAGCAAGTAAGGATGTAGCACTTATTTATATTGCCACAAGCAACAAATAACTTACAATTACTTCTACAGTTAAGTAACACTGCAATATTTTAAAATTATTGCTAGGAGAATATCTTAAAAGTAGCAACCTCACTCATAAATGTCCTTAAAAAAACCAAACAACCCAAATCAAACAAATAAAATTTACAAGTCCTTTAGATTCTTTCTTAAGTTGCCATCCAACACAAGCTAGAGCAAGAAAGCTTTAGCACACAAAGATTAATAGGTAGAAAGCTGAGCAGCAGAAAGAGAGGGAGGAAAATGGATATACTCTTCTGGTACTGAGAGATATATATTGTTTTTTCAAACCCTAGAATTTAGAATCAGCATACATTTAGCCAACATAGTGCCAATGACACTGCAGGCTCCATTTATTTACTTATGGTAGGATTTCTCAGGGTGTCCTGTGCAGGGACAGGAGTTGGACTCGATGGTACTGATGGGTCCCTTCCAACTCAGTAGATTCTATGAACCAAAGTATTTCATTCTGTGGTATAGCACTGTAAATATATTGCTTAGGAATAGATTGCTTGAGTGTTGTATAAAAGACAACCCACAGAATGACAAAAAAGAAAAGGGCAAAAAAGGATATGCTGCACCACCATCTTTAACTATGATTAAAACTTCCACCTTACTTGTGCCTATTTAAGTGAAATTAGTAGCTCATTTCAGTTTTCAGTACTAGGTATATTTAAGATTCTAGCTATAAAACAGAGCTGAGATAAAAACAGTCACCTGTGTTGGTTTAACCACCTCCAAAGTACTGCTTTCTTTTGCAACAGCAGCAAATGAAACTTATGGAGATGAGCTGTGTTTGTTTAGGAAAGACTATACTAAATAATAGCTGGAAGCACTCTATTTTTTCCAGAAGTGACATTTTGAAAAGCTCTTATTTTTGAAATTGTACACCAGTTATTTTCTTTTTAACAGCCTGGGACTCTTAGAGCTGTATGCATCTCACCACTCTGGGAAGTTTTACAGCTGTCAAAGGAAACAAGTGACAGAAGAACTCTACTACCACCATCATCCTCATCTATATTCCAACTGCTCCTCCTCCATTTAAAAACAGTACCTGGAAAATACACTCAAGAACAACTAATTTCAGGTTTTTCAATTTAGGTTAAACAGCAATGTTTTTGCTGCTTCCCTTATGAAAAACAAAACCCTAACAGACATTTCAAAGTATTATTTACAACAATATCAGGGGTTTATTATGAAATTCAGAATCAGTTGCATTGGGTTTAGAAAGGCAATACTACTCAGAAAGGGCTGCTGCAATCTACAGCCTCCTAAAACAATCTGATTGATATTCCCTTTCCTTTCCATAGACAGAGATGTTAATGTACCAGAACAGGTTATAGATTGCTATTGCATAAGCCAGGTCTTCCCTCTCCATGCTAAAGAAACACTACACTGAAGGTTTTCATGAGAATATTGCTACTACTCTGAACTATCCAAATCACAATTTCTTCTGAAGACCTGCAAACTATGATGGCATAACTTTATTCCTCTTCTGTTAAAGGCCATCATGTATTTTGTTTACACTACCACTGGGTTTCTTCCCCTCCTGCTCTCAGAGTACAGCCCATACTACATTTCAGTTGAAAAAATAAACACACTGATTGTGAGATATAAGTTGCTTCTGAAAATGTAAAAACCCATTTGTATGTACTTTACATGAAAGTACTTTCACCTATTTAACCTTACATATTCATTTCCTGTGGCACCCCAGAGTGACTGGAATTGGGGAAATCACAGGTGCTCAGCACAGCAAAGTCACAGGTGTACTGACTGTGCCTCTACACCTGCAGGTACAAGCCTGAGCTTCTCAAAGAACAAGCCTAAGTTCAGCTGTCATTTTTTTAAAGAATCAATTCAAACAGAACGTACTGCTGCACAAAACCACGCTATTAATGTGTTATGTGGCTTGCAGAGAATACTTTCTGCTTGCCTGCAATGTAGCATTGATGCAATTGGATCAGTGCCAAACTCAGCATCTTGCTAACATCAGTTCATCTAAAAAAAAAAACCCAAAAAAACAGCGAGTATCCCTAAAAAGCTTCTTCCAAAAGCTTTATTCTCTCTTTCTCTCTTCTCATTTTTGTTATAAAAAAGAGAAGGGTTTTCAGCTGTGTCCTTTCATGTGTGTCAAAAGAAAAATGGCACATGTAGAAGAAGAAGGAAAAATGAAAGTCAATGTCTTTTTGTCATACAGTGCTCTTTATCTGCCTGGAAAAAAATGAGCAGGCAAGCAGCAAGCCCAGACCTTTTCTGAACACTTAAATCAGTAACCACATTTCTGGTAACTCAGGAGAGTACTGATACACTACACAGTGTTACAGATTCCTGACATTACTGGAGACCTTCAAGGCTTTAAACAACATTAGTAAAGCAACAGAAAGCCACGTAACAGCTTGAAGTTTAAAAAGGGGATAAAACAAAACAAGGTTTATAGATGACATATGAGATCTTAAGACAGGCTCTTGCTTCAGCAGCCCCAAACAAGGATGCAGTGCTTACAGGCACTTCTCAAACAGCATGCTCCAACCTCAGTGGTCATGGTTCCATCACACAGTAATGAATATTTAATAGTGCAGGATTTATCTAATTAAACAGTGATGAAACACCCAGTTTCATCCACTACACAGAATCACTACACAGTGAGGGGTAAAGGGGGAAATCTCAACCATCACCACTAATGCACAACAAATAAGAATTTAACCATTTCCTAATCTCTCAACTGTCTTTCACAGCCAACAGCTGTATCTTGCCACAAAACTTATACATACTTTCCAAGACATCTTTAGTAATTTATGCAAATCACTTGACTCTTAAGCTAACCTAGTCCAACTCTTTTTCTAACCTTAAACATGAGGAACCTTTAAGCACAACTCTGCCTGAAGTTATTCACATCTCAAGATGGTTCACAGAAGATGAGCAACTCTTTACCAAGAGACTTAGCTATACAAATGCTTGTTTGTTTGCAGCACACTATATCAAGTGGTAACATCTCAGTTGAGACAACCTTCAGATCTGAAGTCGGTACATGATGTTATGCTGTTATCCTCTTCATTTAACAGCTTGGGACAACACACACACAAATACTCTGCAACTGCACTGGTGCTGTACTTTGGCAGCAAGGAAATGTTTTTGGGCTTACAGACCAGAAAAGGAATGGAAGGTAGAAGAAAAAACTTCAGGAGTTTTCAGCTTTGAGCATAAGGAATGAAACCCTGTACAATACTGATACTGACTGACAGGATAAATGACTCAGTATCTCCTCAGTGACAGCTACAAATCCTGTTTTATTACAAAGTGAGCTATTTCACACTGCACTATGAATGTGTTTTTCTATAATCACTTCTGTGAGTATCTGTACTCCTTGGGATAATGACATATCTATTTTTTGCTTGAACTAAGCCACTGAATATCATTTTCAAATTGCACGATTCCGTTTACATATCAACCAAATTCTATGGGATGGTGATACTCAGCAGCTATTGCTTTTCAGAGCACAGAGTAACACTGGTACTGTCAATGGATCTTCCAAAGATCCACAGTTTGCAGCAGTTTTATACTGCAATATAAATACTCTAACAGTGCTCACTGAATGTACCACAGCATTTAACAAGTACTGGCCTTACAATGCTGTAGCTTACATACAGCTTCTCTGAAAGCTCAAGTTCTTCCCAGAAGTGGCCAAAAACAGTGACAACTGAGTGTCTGTGGGGGGCTGGCTGCGCCATCTGTATGAACAGATGGGCCTTTGTACAATCTACAGCCACAGCTTCTGCTCCCGACTACTGCTGCAAGTTTTACTGGGAGGTCACTCACTTGTGAGTTACTTTGCTTCCCTCAAGAAGGAAAATACAGACTCTTTAAGTTGACAACAATAACCATTTTCCTAAAAAAACCCAGGGAGCATAACCCAGAAAGCAGAAAATCCACATGTAACCTCCTGGTCCCTCTAGTGGCATTCTTTTCCATTTCTGGAATGGAAGATGCTCACTAGATTTGCCGGGCAAACTGAGCAAGCTTTGTGGAGTAAACACAATGACCTAGCTAGGTAAGCTTTTTTCTTCTCTAATAAAGTTCTAAAAAATTTTAAAACTGAGAGACTCAAACAGCATAATTAAAACTTTTGACAAGTGTTTCAGTCCTGCTAAACATCTTAAGAATTAGATACTTAAATTACAGTAGTTTAAAAGCTGTTTCATAACAAGTTAAGTATCTGTTCTCAAGAGCAGAAATTACATTTCAGTGGGAAAACCGAAACATTAAGACTACATCAGGTTCAAAGAACTCTATTCCATTTATAGAATATTAGATTCTATGATCCTTCCAGTGGAGGTGAAAACCATTAAAAAGGCAGTTTTGATCCGAAGAAAGTTCACTGAACTAAAGCTTCCAAACTTTTTCAGAAATTCAATAAACTAGAGAACTGCTAAAGAGTGTGGAAAGATGATCTATCAGGTTACAATGTCTTCTTAAGGGAAATACATACAGCAGGGATGTGATGCTCTCATAAGACACCAGTTAGTGGTTACTAATCCCAAAGTGCATGCAAAGCAAACATCAATCACAAAGCTAAGTAATCCAGAACATCACATTTTTAAATCTCTGTCTTATGAGAGATGTTATTTGGCTTGCACTGCCTGGTTAAAGATTTTCTATTGCATAACAAATTCTCACCAGTGAATTCAGAAGATTGGAGAGACTTAGAGCCATCAGTGTGATTTAGTATTTGATGCACCAGGCTCAGAGATATTTCACTTTCTGAAAAGAAGTTCAAGATTGGTTTTACTTAAACATGGCATTATTGCACACTATGAGAACACGAATCATTATGCCCTTGATTATTACTGCAACAGCTTTTTATTTCAGCCCAACAGAACTGAAGTGTGAAACTCCTAACATCAGAACTGGAGAAATTATAAACTAGATATAATGTCTATGTATGCACTCCTTACTTGGTAGCAGAAGACAGACAGAAAATAATTAATAAGGATTTTTTACTAGCATTGAATGAAAGCTAGAAACCTTTCTATGCACTTTTATTGGTCTGCTCATTGTCCTTAAAATGAGTTTCCACCAAAATGTCACATGCTAGTTAGGGTACACACAGTTTACTGCAGTTACAAATGTGACCATCCTTGCATGGCATGCAAAGTGTAACAGCTCCACAAGCCCAGAGATCTTCAACTTTGGAGCAAAGTTTTACTCCAACTGAATTGAATGAGAAGATCTAGTAAGACTACGAAGTCTTGAAGTATCTGGAAGTGGTTCAGGTGTTTTGAAAAGTATCAACTCTTCCTCATCCACAGTCACATTTCCCAGACTAAAGCAGCTTTTTAATATTTCCTCCTTCAAACTAAGTTTAGGATGGGCTATAAACACCTGTTACTCTTGAAGCCATTGCTTTTCAACTAGGATCTCAACAGCTCAGTCACAGATGGGCCAAGACTACTAAATTCCAAAGATAACTGGAAGTGGCCATTACAAATTTCAGTATTTTTCATCACCAAGTTTATCCTGTTACGTGAAATAACCATTTCAAAAAAGGGAAAGTAGTGACACAGAGCACTACTGAGAATATGAGAGATGCAAGGGTTAAATAAAAACATCTAAACACAGCCAGTGATGGCATGAAAGCCATGGACAAGTCCTTCCTACAAGGAATTGCCACAAGGATTGAGAAGCTTCCTCCTGTTTCTTTCTGGGAGAAGCCTATCTAAAACCTGGCATCAGGTATAACACCTTAATGACAACATGAAAAACAGTATAGAATCAGTGGTTTGGGTAGGAAGGGACCTTAAAGAACATCCAGTTCCAAACCCTCTGCCATGGGGAAGGACACTTTCCCCTACAGCAGGTTCCAAGTCCCATCCAACCTGGCCTTGAACACTTCCAGGGATGATGGGGCTTCCACAACTTCTATGTGCAACCTTCCCAGTACCTCACCATCCTCACAGTAAAGCATTTCTTTCTAATAATTTCTTCTAATCTAAACCTACTCTCTTTCAGTTTTAATCAATTCCCCCTTGCCCTGTCACTACATGCTCTTGTAAAAAGTCCCTCTCCATCATTCTTGTAGGCTCCTTTCAGATACTGGAAGGTCCCAGCTAGGTCACCCCAAAGCTTTCTGTTCTCTTCTCCAGGCTGAACAAGTACAGATCCATCAGCCAACATGACATATTTGGGAAATGGAAGCACAGCTCACTACCCTGCTAGATCCCCAAGCATGCAAAACTGCTTTTAAAAAGCAGATTAAGAGGTCCAAAAAAAGCATGCAAGTTTACTGGGGAAAATGTTGTTTCTATGGAACTCCCTCAGTAGAAGTTACTAAACAGCAACGCACAATTTGCATCACATCACCTAAATGTCTATTTTACAAGAAAATGCAATGCATTTGACTGTATTCTGGGTATCCACAGCTTTTCATATATAGTATGCATATTTCATATATACAATCCCAAACACAAAACCTAACAGTTTTCAGTAAGGCCTCTTTTCAAAGAGTGATTTCTCAACTCAGTTGAGCAGCTCCAGTCAACTGCCAGCCTCTTAGCCCTGCCAGCTTTCAGACCCTGTTTTCAAAGTGAACCAGCTTCTGGGTGAAGAAGGCAGAAAGGAACAGAATGCAAGACTGCTGCCTGCTCCCAGTGCTCCAGTATTTCACTAGTGCAGGTATCTCTGCTCTGCCTCCTAAACACAAGGCTGAAATGGAATGATACAAGTGTGCAGCTTTCAGTGTCTCTAACTTTTGTTTATGAGATCCAAGCATGCAAAAATGTGAATGCAGCATATTTAATACAAAGTCTCCAGCAGAGAGCAGTTTCTTAAGTGATGGAGGTCAAAGACTTGGTTCTGCCAGGCAAATAGCAATCAATCACCAGGGGACACAAACACTTCAGCTCAATAGTCATACCTACTGTACACTCCATCTCTGAGGATTATGACTGAGAAACCTGACACTGTCAGCAATACAGGCTCCTTTACTGAAGTAATTCTGCTGCTAAACAAGTTAATTATCCACAAAAATAATGCTTTAATGTTCTTGCACCCTTTTTAGTGGTGTTCTGAATAACATCTGCTAAGACCTTTTAATCAGCTCTTCTCACAAGAGGGCAAAGGATACTTTTTCATAAGTAAGATCAGAAGGAACCACCCTCTACACAAGTGATGCTACTTGGCCACTTGTTCCTACTGCCCAAGTCTAGCCTTCAGCACACCACAAGTGTTCAGGCAACCTGTAAGGGATTTTAAGACACCCCTTCTCAGTTTACACACAAAATCTCAAATCTTTAATACTGAGTACTCTGAAAGCGAGAATCAGAATAAATTACATTTCTTCAGGATCAAAATGTTTATAAAATGCCCAGCTCTGGGGAAACCTCTCTCTGATCTTCAGGATGAAAATTAAGGCTCCTTGTAGCCAGAGAATGCTATGCTACAGCACAGCTTCTCATTAAGAGAAAAGAAATATCCTCTCATTAAGAGAAAACCTGAGATACCATATCTCAACCTCATGGCCCTGCTGGCCACATATAACAGACCCAAGGAAGGTATTTTCCATGTCTGCATCATGCAAGGCAGAAAAAGCTCAAGACTTAGTACGGAAACCAAAACCACTCATGTGATGGCACATAATAAACATGGCAACATGACCACCTCTGTTGGTCCCTACAGAATCCCAGGATGAACATCTTAAAACTAATACAGTTTGACCACAACTTACAGTAGCAGTGAAAGGATAATATGACTTAAAAATACAGATGTATTAATAGGTGTTTTCTGACAAAAGACCAATGGCCACCTCAAAAACCTAAAAGGCAAAGAGAAACAAACCTAAAACATTCACACCCACAAACTCCCAGCTTCAAAAACAACTACGAAAAAGCAACAGGGAAACCCTACAGGGTTGTTAAGCTGCAATAGTAACCACTACAAAAACGTCAGCAGGGCTGTTAGATACCTGAGGTTCTTTACAGGACTGGCTACAGAAAGAACAATCACAGAACTCAGCAGCTGCAGCCCCCCTGACAGGCAGCTCTGAAGAAGTCAGACTCAGACATGAGAGGCTTGAACACACCTGTGATCTGTACAGACAACGTATCTCACAGCATCCTTTTAGAAAATGAAAAAAACCCCAGAACACTAAAACCACACTTGTACCAAGATGAAGCAAATTGTGCTCCTTACAAACATTTACATCTGAACAGGTGATCAACAGTAAATCACACACACACAGACTTGGATACACTCCAATGCCACAAAAATCACAATTAAGATTGTAAATAATTATATGGATACAATCTGTCTGGTTATGATAATAACTAGTGACTGTCCAAAGACTCAATTTAAAGGATACCTATGAATTCAGACAGCTGTATTTTTTTTATTGAACATTTAATTTCCTGTATCACCTCCTAGCAAAGTTATGAAACTAAACTCCACATTTGTACTTTGAAAAGCTTGGAATACTTAAATATTTTTCACAGAATTCCAAGCACAAATCAATGTATTATACCAGGTACTTACACTAGCATGTATTACTTTCCCACATGCTTCAATATGCAATCACACAATTAAAACCTTCTCTGGGACTCATCAATATAAATAATTCCATTTAATTCCTAAATGATGTAGATAAATATCCTTACCATCTATTTCAGGGAAAAAACACTCTAAAAGGATGTGTGTGTGTTTATTTCTACAGACACACACACAGACATGAACTTTAAACTCCATCAGCTGATTTTTCAAGTCTACATGACTTCCAAATGTAAAGCACTGTCCATGAATACCTTGCAGTGTATTTACAGTCTGTCCAACACACATTAGTTTTGTTTTCCCTCTCCTCATCTGGCTACCACTTATCACAGTTCAGCCTGACCACCAGGCAGAGAATGCCCTCACTGACTTCTGGATTTGTTTTACTGATTCAGGCCAGTGAAAGAGCAGAATTTAAACACCACACAGTAAGATCACAAACCATAAGAACCATCAGTTTTAGCCCTAGTACATTTCCAGCAAGAAGAATCATGAAAGAAGAAAGGGGCATGGGGGTAAGGACCTACTTCTAGGCTAGCATGGAGGACTAGCATGAAATAAAGCAGCAAACAACAGCTGCTCACTAACTCCACAAATGCAAGGAGAAAGAATTTTCAGGAAAAAGCCTCAAAACATGATAAGGAGGCAAGGCATATAATGTAGTGGCATACAGAAGATTAAAGTTATCTGATAACCAGTGTAACAGTCTTTAAAGCAAATCACCAAAACAACCCACAACTTACTTAGTTTATTAGGTATATGCATCTCTGCTCACCACACTCCTACATTATCCAGGTTTTCTGATTGATTTCCAAAGCCATAATTTAATATGGCAAGGAAAATATGATTCTAGATACTCCTTACAAAACCATGGTGAACTTCTAAGATTGTTTTATATAAAAAATGACGTACTTTAACCTTCTATAAAAAGATGACATTTACAGTAAGTAACCCATGAATTTTGATGAGTTGCTAAGTTCCATTCTAACCACGTAAATACCACTCTTCCAGTGAGAAGAAGCAAGAGTGATGCTATCCAATAGTGTTCCAATTAAAAACCACTAACACATCACATTTTTTCAGAGTCAGATCCTCAAATCTGTAATTATGTTCTATAAGATGTAATCTGCCACTTGCTGACAAGATGTAGAGGTGATTAGTCCAAGAGTTTTGCTAAGCATAAGCAGATGTAGCAGTGACGGTGGGCTAGATACTTCTTGGCTAGGAAATGGCATTTAAGTTCATTTAAGTTCAAGTAAGAATTCATAGCATGCTGGGACTCTAAATGCAAACATTTTACCTAAACATTTCCCATCACTGCCAGAAAAAATTTGGTACATAATATTAACATTGTACTAGAAAAAATTTGGTGCATAATATTTATATTAACATTTCAATTAATGTATTTTTAATTTCAAAAAATCCAAATATTCAGTGAACTTAAACCCTACACTGTTTCAATACTGTTTCAACTTTTATGTTTCGACAATTGTAATTACATACCATTGTAGCATTTGTATAAATCTCAGATGCAGTACACTACTGTTAGCAAAAAATGCAAATAAATTCAACGTAGCAAAAAGAGTCACACTTGAAGATAGGCTGTAACCATCAAAATAGACCACAATGTAAAATATGGATGACCTAATGATATTCTGGATTTTCTGACGTAAGTTTAAAACTTCTAGAAGCAAGTTTGTTAAAACAGACATACCAATATGTGCTGAACCACTGCTACTTTTACTTTGTATAGAGGTACTGCATGTCTGGGTCCCGGGTTGTGCTGTGCCTGTTCGATTTAAACCCCTGTATAATTTCCTACAGGAGAGTTCATCATTGTCACTGTCATGTAGGGATGGTGTCCGAGGCCTAAAATGCCGCCATCTACATGATTTGATATTGACTAGTATCTGACTGAGGTCTTTTGAGAAAGATTTGTCCGAGGTATTTGTTTCTGAGGTATTGGCAAATTGACTGATTGAAGAGTGTTGCGATGAGGAAAAGCTTTCCCAATCCAGGTGATGAAATGCACTATCGTAGTCCGAATGCGCTCTGTCCAGTAGCACCCTAGGACCAGAACAAAGCACAATTAAACTGCGGCAAGGAAACACCAAGGAAGTCATCAGTTTGTCATGTGTGCTTGTGGATGATTAAAGGATAAAAGCTAGACTGAAGTATTCCAGAACAAGCCAACACACACATACACACTCCCCTGACACAATGCATGACCACCTGTTATTTCACAGTAAGTATTTAGGTATTTATTTAGGTATATTCTCGCTTCTACTGTCTGAAGAAGAGCTGAAGTACAACATCACATTTTTATTAAGGATATTTCAACAACACAGAATTAAAACAAAAGACCTAGAGAATAACACTGCTTAAGTAAAAAGTGATTAATATGTCCCCTAAAGTAACCTCATTTCCAAAGCCTTACTCTCATATATACTAACTATACCTACAACCAACCCAAAACAGTAGGGATGTTACACATTAACATCCAAATCCCCTTGGAAACCACCTGGTAAGAGCCATCAGATCTCATTCCAACTTTGCTGATTGGCCAAGCTGGCTTACTAATAATATGTGGAGAGGTACAAAGCATAAATTTGAAGTGCAAATCACATGCTTACTTTTAACAAAAATTTAATACAAATGTACTATTTTCTTAAAGACATCACATACTTACACACTCAACCATTTATAAATTGTTTTCAGTAAAGATTGTTAAAAGCAAAATGCCTGAAATACGTAATTATTTGGTATTTTTCACAATGTTTGAAATTTAACAGTTATTATAATTTCTAAGCATCTCTCTCAAAATAATCCAATACTGTCTAAACTCTGCAAAGCATTTTTTGCAAAATACAGTTTTTGTTATCTTGAAATGCTACTATTTGAGCATAGCTATGCAAGCAATTGAAAGACAAACCAATCACAACTGAAGATATACATGCATTTTCATGCCAAAAATGGGATGAAAGCAATAGAAAATCCCAAGAACTATTTATAAAACATTACTAAAATAGCTTCCACTAGTGCAAAACAAAAATTGAGAGATTAGCAAGCTAATCTCTCTGTGATGGCCCCAATTTTTTAATTTTTGGGTCTTTTTTAGACTTTTTCTTCTTTGCATCTTACTGATTTAATTTTCTTTTTAAAATCAGCAACAACTACACAGCACTTACCTTCCACCACGGCCAACCCGTCTCCGTGCAAACCCAATACACCTCTGGGGGACAGTGAGGGTGGTTAAGCAGTATCTGTAACGCACATCTCCTAATCTTCCCTCCTTGGGGCTACTCCACGGCCAGTTGCCAGGTTGGTCTAAATGAGGCTTAAAAGAATTTTAAACAATTAAACACAAGATGTTTTCACACAGTGACACTCTGTCTTACAATGCACAAGGAAATTCTACTTACAGCATAGTACTGACAGCCTGCTTTCCTACGGAAGGCGAAAGGACCATCGGGATCATTTTCTTCCTCAGCCTCTGAAGAACCAGACAAAACCTTTGGAGAGAGGATGAGGTGAGAGTGGTGTATGAGGACAGATATTAGAAAATTGCTGAGTTTTACTTCTGCTCTTTCCCAAAGAGCAGCACAAAACACTAGAGGTCCTACCTGGGAAAGAGGTTCATCATCTGAGCTAGGAAAATCATACTGATTCAGATCTTTAGCATTAAAGACTGGCAGTGCAGCAGGACTTGTCTGTTGAGGAGCAGCAGCGGACGAAGGTAAGACTTTTGGCTTCTTCTCATACTTTCTTTTGGGTCTAATAACATCAGGTTTATCTTGCTGCAAGGAAAATGAAAGCAGTGTAAAATTACACACAGAAGAAAATTACATTAAAATAGGAGTTTACTTAAACTCTGTGTAAGCAAGGTCATTACACTGACATGAACTCAATTCTCTACCATGTTCCCAATAAAACATGCAGTCATTTCAGAGTGTCTGAATTTCATTTCCAGTAACTGAAACACTGAACAGACAACGTGGAATCAAGCACCGTTTGCCCAATCTGTGGTAGGTAACTCACTAGCAGTTAAGGTAACAGTACTACTTTGGAGCAGACCAAAATATGTATCATGATCTCTATGGGGCACCTTTTTTATTTCCTAGTATTTTTAATTGGTACCCATTTATGTAGCGTCAGGGTATTACTAAGTACCAAGCAATGCTCTGAAGGCAAAAAACTTCTCCAAGATTTTCAAAGACTTCTCAAGGATACTTATAATCTTGCAAAAATCTCTACAAATTAAACACATTTCCCCATACTATGCAAAGTCAAATTTAAGAGTATTTCCCAAGTTTCCAAGCTGTGAGACACTGCACTGATCCAAAATCACTGATAAGCAAGTACACACCAGCAATCACAAGGACAATGCCTTACTACCAGTGGAAGAATTCACTGATTAAAACCACCTTGTCAAATTCAGAACAGCCTCTGAATATTCTTTAGTTACAAGTTGCCTTGGTTTAAAATTCAAATTATACCTCAGCCTTTATCCTGTGTCACCTGACCTATTTAACATGCTCAGCTGTTCGCACTGTAGCTATGGTTTGTATGACACAAAATTAAAGCCTGCAGGGAGAAAAGTACTTGTCAGCCGTCTAAATCAAATAAGATTATTTGATACTTTACTTAAATATTAAACCAAAGATATACAGCAGGGGGAGAATTATCAATGGATCATATTTCAGAAACAAAACAAGCCCTAACCCTCTGTATTAAATTAACTATATAGCTTAGAACAATACATGGTATTCACATCATTAGTTCTATCTCTATACAATGCCTAATTATAATAAATACAGTTTTGTTCAGTACATCCCAGCTTTATGGACAGTAGTATGTTTCCATCTTCCTGAATAAGAACACAATTGCATGTGTCCTTTTATCTGTAGTTTGTCTGTACTTCCTTTATTTCTATCTTGAGGAATGCTGGTAATCTGTTATCCCTAAAACTCCAACAGAACAAAGCCATTTTATTTCACTTGCAGGCTTTGCTTCCCTATTGTCAGCTCTAAAAAGCTTCCTCCCTCCTCCAATCCAAAAATGGTGTATTATGTACATTCACAGCACAAACAGTAACTCTGTTATTGACATGACTTACTTTGACTTTATATTCTTTCAGTTCCATAGCTTCTTGGTGTTTATAAGAACTGCTGTTAGTCACAGGAATAATGGGAATAGCATAGGTGGGTTTCAGCGGCTGCCGCTGTGCCATGACTTCAGACATGATCTCTCCACTGTAGTCACCCAAATTATACCTGAAATCAGAATAAATTTTATTTGTTGGAGTACAATATCTATCTGGTAAAAAATTCAGAAAAACAAATTAATACTTGCAACTTGGGGTAAAAGGAATATCCAGTATATCAGCAATAAGTGCAAAAAGTATTATTCCAGAGAAGGAGATGAATAAAAGCAAACTCACTGCAGTGAATAATGCTGACAGATAAAAAAAGGACAACTACTCTGTAAAGCATCTCCAAAAGTTAATAGTGTAAAGAAAGGAGAGGGCTACCCACCCCTTTCCTTGGGGACTGGTACCATTTAAAGAATTTATCACTCAAGAAGTTTTAACAGTGAAACAGAATGCCTTATTCATGAATCGTCCTTTTGTGTTACAGAGTACTTTCAAAAAGCAGATCCATGAAACATTACATTTCAAGTCCTGTGAGAAATGCTGAGTTGAAATACAGCTCTCTACCTCCAGGGGAGAGATTTAAGTCTTCGCTCTATTCAATAGCTTATTTCCTTTAAAAAGCAACTGAAAAAATCTTCCTGATTTCTCTTCCCTGTTTCTGCTGAAAATGCTCAGGGCTTAAAATAAGTGCCCTGATAGAGTCAATTTAGCTTGTCTCCCTAAAAACCCAGACTAAGAAGTCAGTTCTGCAGTTTTAGGTACTCACTTGAAACATTTGCTTTCAAGCATGGACACTTAGAATCTGAACAGACTTCTCTAGCCTAAGTATCAACCTAAAGGACAACTCCACACTACAACTGTGATCCTCAGTCAACTGGGAAAGCGACACTTGGCAGAGCATTTGGCCCACAACACAGACAATCAATAGGATGGCAAAAGAAGCACTAGCTGGAGATGACTCTCACATTTAATGCTGCATGAAATGCTTGTTTTCCTCAAGAAGGATACTAGATCAAGCTTTTTTCGCAAAGAACAGAGATCATTAAATCGAAGAAGAATGGTATTGATTGAAACTGGCCTTAAAATAGCTGGGATTTCCATAATCTACATACTTAACACACAATTTCAAATGATTTTGAAACTATGATCTCTCTTCTGGTATAATATACAGAGTAGATACCTAAGTTTGAAAGTATCTACACATGTAATAAAACAATGTAGCTTAATATGACAATAACCCTCCCTTTAATAAGCAACTTTCTAATGTTTTATTTTTTCTCCATAAGCAAATATGAATATGCTATCCTGTAAAGGTGAAACAGAATCTGAACTTATTTTTCAAATCTCCCACTGTTCAAATATTTAAATATACCCAAATATAAAGTAGTTTCCAAAGCTTTCTGCAGCAAATTTTCAATAAACATTACCTCTTTTCCATAATTTCCAGTGTTAAATGCAGCAACTCTCTCTTGCTTTTTTCCCTCCTTTTTATCATCTCCAGGATGGTTACTGCACGACTCAGATCTCGACGCAGCTTCAGCATCTTCTCATAAGAAGCTTCATCATTTTTCCGATTCTGCAGATACACAAAACACGTGTTTTCCCACATAATTCAAGTTAAATAATCTGAATTAAAGTAAGTTATAAATATTTAGGTATATTTAAAAAGTCACATGCTAAACCAAAGAGAAGCATGTGCATGTTATCAATGATACACAGCCTGCCAATACCCTAAGTATTTAACAGTAAATTTAGTGAAAAAGTGAATATAAACTTTCATTCAATAGTGCAACTAAAGCCGTTTTATGTTTTTTGCCCTAGCAAATTAAAAACAGAACATTCAATTTTTTATTATGTTGTAAATCTTTTCTTGAAATAAGCAACTTCTGGAAAGATAGAGAATGAAAAGAAAGAAAAGTTGAGGGAGGCATTGATACACTTACTTTTCGTGTCTGCATCTTTTCCGTTCGTCTTCTAAAAGCAACGTAAGGGTCATTTGTGCTGGAGCCATCTCGTTTTTCCTGCTTCACTGCTGGAATAAGTGAAGGACCTCGACAATTTTTCCTCTTTTTAATCCAGTACTCGTATACTTCTCTGATCAACTCGTCATCTTCCTTCAGCAACAGCTTGGCCTCTTGCAGGCTGACTGGCTAAATGTAAAACCCAGCATGTCACTTTGACACAGTAATACATAGAGCGTGTATTTCAAATTCTTTATTCAAAGTACCGTTGTACCTGCTGACCGCTGCCCTTTTCTAGTCTGTCTATCATCTCCTCAAATTGCAAAGGAGAGATGTCCATTCTTTTCTTCAACTTATTCACAAAGATCTCATCTTCCGAATCCATGTCATAATCTGGCTGCTCAGCATCCAAACTAAAAGCTAAATGATACAATAAAAGTTAAAGTTAGTTTTACTATAAAAATGAATTGTTCTAATAGTGCCCACAGCACACACTTCTCAAGAGAAAACCAAAATTATTTGTTAGAATTTTGTAATGCTACTTCCACATGGATGTAAACATTGAGGTTTTTTCCTTGAAAAAAAAACTACCCTGTTAAAAATTAGGCATAAAAGTTCACATCAACTTGTTATAGTTTGTTAACCAATGAAAACTTATTAGTGGTCAAACCAACTAACAGCTTACTGCTTCACTGCTTCAGTAAGACATTTTTAGATTCATTAAAATCTTCAATGCTGCCAAACATTCTGGAGTTTTATGTATTGTACAATCAGCAGTTCAGATTTCAGCCCAAACACACATCAAAGGCACTCCTAGCAATGCATGTGCAGCCTGTACTACAATGATCTTAACATATCCTCACCAGTGATTTTTGTGATGTAGATGAGTCAGACTACACTGGCCCAGCATGATCTACCCTAGGTAGCAAAGTATCTCCAAATACAAGCAATGTCTTGCAGAATACCAACAACTGTTTGCAATGGTATCCTACCAAAATGCATCACTGCACTTGAAACGTGACTCCCCAGTTCCCATGCCTCATTCAAATTGCTGTGGTTGGTAAGAGACACAAATTTCTTTCCAAGTGCACATGTGAAAACACATACCCATTTTTAATAAACAAATAGGTAGAATACAGTGCAGCTTAAAATTGACAATTCCAGCTGTTAGAACAGCCAGATAAGGAAAATAAGAATGAAAAGTACAACCTTAATATCAGCATGGAAGACAGCTAGCAGGAAGGAAGAACTTTTTTACAATGAGGGTGGTGAAACACTAGAAAGGTTGCCTGAAAACTGGTGGATGCCCATACCTGGAAACATTCACAGTTAGGCCAGCTCTGAGCAACTTGATAAAGTTGAACTCCCCTCATTGCAGGGAGTTTGGACCTAAGTGATCTTTAAAGGTCCCTTCCAACCCACACTATTCTACAATTCAAATTTTTAAGCCATTGTTGAGGCTTGGAATGACATACAAGTCTAGCATTTAACCAAAGTTAATTAGGCATGAGATATGCTTACATAGCACAGATACTACTTTTCCAATTCTGTTTATTACACCATACAACAGAATTCTGCAACAGACTGTATTTTTCATTTTTTTTTTTCCAAAGGTATCTGAAGGAATGTAGTGCTCACATGAAGGGTCATATCCATAGCAAATAGCTGCTATCTTCCAACAAAAACAAGACTACAACAAATTTGCAAGTCATCAGTGACAGCAAACCCCATCTGCTTTTAGATGTAGAATACTTGCACCAGGCATAGGCAAATACTTCAACTGCTATTGTCATTTCTGGTTGGCTCCCCAATCCACTCTATGGCCATTTTATCCTGATGATGCTTCAGGAACAGGTATTCTGTTTCTTAGGCATGAATTATGTATTTTCCTCTTTAAGTAGATTTGTGTCTGTGCTTGCTAACTAATCTAAATTTCCCTCCGAACTGTTACTACTGAACAAGAATTAAGCACACTTCTTTATCAAGTAGAATTTTTTCAACATGTTGAAAAATAAATTCTCAGAAGTCATTCTTGATGGGAGCTCAGACATTTATGAATAATGTCTTAACTACTAGTAAAATAAATTCCCACAGAATCACAACGTTGGAAGAGACCTTCAACATCGAGTCCAACCCAAGCCCTAACACCTCAACTAAGCTATGGCACCAAGCACCACATCCAATCTTTTTTTGAACACATCCAGGGATGGTGACTCCACCACCTCCCTGGGCAGACAATTCTACTACTTTATCACTCTTTCTGTAAAAAACTTTTTCCTAATATCTAACCTATATTTCCCTTGGCACAGCTTAAGACTGTATCCTCTCCTTCTGTCAGCTGCTGCCAGGAGAAAGCAGACCCCATGCATATTTCAATGAATGAACTCCTTTACTTACGCTGTATGTGAATCAGCTGCTTTGGCATTTTAAATTCTCCAGGATATATAGACTCATAGTATGCAATATTACTTTCTGCTTCTGGAACTGGTATAACCATGTTATCCCTCTTCTCTCCATAAACTTGTTGTGCTGAGATAGCCCGCTGCAAATGATGTTCCTATAAAAAAAAAAAAAAAGTGAAAGGAAAACCTGAGAAAACATTTTCAGAACTCAGCCTCGCTCAGGTGGCAGGAGGTATTTCTCTGCAAACGTTCTCTCTGCTCAGCCCTGAGCTGAAGAGCGGACGCTGCCCGGGCCGGCGTTCCCCGGCAGGTGGCGCTGTCCCCCCGCACGCCCCTCCCGCCCCGCAGCTTCCCAACTGCCCCGGGCCGGCCGGCACACCGAGACACGCACAGCCGCGCTTCAGAGACGCTCAAGGCTATCACACATACAGAGTATAACAAGTATAACACAACATAACGCTTAATACTATCAGACATACAGAGTATAACAAGTAGTTGCAGACAGACATTGACTCCAGTACTATTCTGTAGTTGCCTTGGCCATTTATTGTCAGTATGTCAGAAAACCACAGAGGAGGCTTTGCCATTATTGCCAATAAACAGCAATGATTTCTACCCAGTGAATGACTCCTAAATTCTCAATAAATTCTCATTTATTGTAATGCTTCCCATTATCCTCCCTTTCCTTTTCCTAATCCATCAAAAACCAGTAAAAATGCAAACCATTCTCCCCATAGTTCTGTCAAGACAGTGACTAGTACCAGCAGAGTTCTGGTTACTAACAGAAACCACACAGATGCGTGCACATCTTTAAGTGGCTTACCAACAATACAACAAGGTATTTTTTCCTTATTAGCAGGGCTGGTTTCCTAAGTTTCTATTCTGTTCCTCCCCAGGTGCTCAGTAAACCAGTGCTACAACAGTTATGCCAACACATCTCTCAGTGAGATGCTGAGAAATACTCAAAACACTGAAATACTTGAAAGCAGGAACTGTAGCAAAAGGGCAGCAGTGATAGTTGGTTTTAACACTGAATGTATGATGTTTATCCATATGATCTTACTGTATCTTTGGCTGTCTGACTCAAATTTAAGTACTTTGGTACAAGAATGGCAACTAAGATCTTCTGTCTAAACTTTAGAAAAAGATAAATAATCAAGAAGGTTATAAAATAGGCTTTATTGTAAACTGCAAGGCTGACACAGCCTGAAATTCAACTGTGTTCTAACATGTAATTCTGCTGAAAGAATTCACAGGAATTGAGCCTATCTTCACACAAGCTGCCAACATTATTTCACATCTGTCCCCTGGATAAAAACCTTCATGGAAAGAAGAGACCAATCACGAGAACAAGGCACAGCAGAGCTGCAAGCAGAACTCACTGCACTGCTTCTGACCTGCAGCATTTGTTAAGACCAGACACACATATCATCTAGGAGGTGTGGCAGCATTCCCTCCTGGGTATGGACCAACTAACTTATTTTCTACCTTTGACTGAATTACTGCTGTCAGACATCTCAATATTTTGTAAACTGTAATAATTCTTCAGGATTACACAGCTACAACCTGTTGCCTAACAGGGAACTAAGCTTTATCTTCATATAGCCAGTAGGATTCTGCATCAAATAGATAATAGCCAATGTTCTTTTAGTTAAGCAAATGCTTACTGGTTTTATAATATTAAGGGTTCATGATGTATTTATCCAGCTTGTGTTTATAACACCAAAAACCTGCTTTATTTCAGAAAAGAAAAGGATGTCATACACTAAATTAAGATTCCAATTTCTCTGATCCACCTCTGACATGGACACAACTTGTAAGTACCAGTAGCCTATAGTTCTGTATTAAGAGGTTAAAGTTACCTGTATTTAAAGAAATCTTAACAGTATTCTTTAAACAAAAGCACAAATCATGGTTTTGCCTTTCATCCCAATTACAAAAACACTCACTATGTGAGCAGAGAGTCTTAGCAGTGCCACATATTACAAAAAACAACTGTGTAAAATTTCCCCCACTGAAAAAAATTACCCTTGTTAATTGTTCATATGAATTTCAATTCGCCTCAAAAGATACTCCACTAAACAGAAGGAACTAAGACAGGGCAACTTCTCCTTACACTTCCATGCATTTAAGTTTTCACTTATTTGGACAAACCCACAAGAGCAACTTTGCCCCCAACTTCAGTATCTCAGCTGGTGGCTCAGCACATCTCTCTCATTCCTGGTAATTGAGGTGGGTTGAGTGCTGGCCCAACACCAGGGCACTCACTACAATTATTTACTCATTTTCTGCTGTGAGGTAACAATTAGGAGAAGGGCAAAAGTAAGCTCAAAACTTTGTATAAAGAGCGTAAAGAAAACTTTATTAACAGAACTAAAAGAAGAACAATAAGAATCAGGATGAACCTTCAGAACACTTCTCCCCCCAACTCTTCCCTCCTTTACCACTGACAACATAAAGGTTCAAAATTTGGTATTTTCAGTCAGTTTACCACTTCTAAAATATCTTTCTTCAGTTCACTTAGGGAGAGGAGTCTCTCCTCCCATGCCATATAGACTTTTCCACAACAAAAGTTGTCTCATGGTTTTAATTTTCATGAATAGCAGCCACCCGGAAATCTGCAATTGTGAAATTCCCACAACTACTACCATGGGTCGCCTCAGCTTATTGGGTGCAACTTTAAGGAAGAGCTGTTCTACTATACAAACAAAAGTTTTCTATTATCTCTGGGAGCAGAGGTTTTCCACAAAGGTGACACTAGCTCGGTTGGTGAGAGCAGCGTGCTGGTAGTGCCGAGGCTGTGGCATCCATCCCCATATGGACCATTCACTGAGTCCACAAGAGTTGGACTTGATGATCCTTGTGGGTCCCTTCCAGCTCAGAATATTCAGCGATTCTATCCCTGGGGCAAGGTTTCTCTCATTTCTCTCTTTTCAAGCTTCTCATTGGATCACAGCTACTTGAACATCTGCTGGCTGAAGCACTGATGCCTCTGCTCATGGCTGTGGTTAGAATGCCACATCCCCCCAGGGCATTCCAGGAGTTACAGCGAAAAAGAAAGAGTCTGATGTATCAATGATATCTTTACCATAGCCTCACAAGAGAATTTCAGCCCAAGACTAAGGCATCTCCTCCCATCTGGGGTTTGACTCCTCCTTCACTGGCCTCAGTGTCTCCATGTTTTCTTTACATGTCCTCACCCTTTCCTTTTCTCTCACTTGAGAGAGGGCTGATGTCTGCAAGTTCCATGCATGCACTGACAGAGCTGGTATCTTGCCTGGGCCTGCGCACAGCCACACGATCTCTGCTGGGCAGCGGCGGCTCGGCCGTGGGGCTCTTTTGCAACCCTGCTGTGCTCAGCTCCAGCCGTGGGGCTGCTCTGCACAGGGCTGCAGGGCCCTCTGCTCCCAGCCACGGGGCTTTCCTGGGGCACTGGCAGCACGGCCTGGCCATCCTGAGCAGAGCTGGCCCTGGTTAGAGCTCAGCAGCAGCACAACCTCAGCTGAGCTGCATCGCGGGCTGAGCCAGCACCCAGTTATCTGTTCAAAGGCCAGAAGCAGGAGAATTTTTCCTGGTTTGTTCATTTTTAAGTGTGATTTCACAGAGGCACGTTCAGCTTCCTTAAGTGGTTTAATATTCAACATTCAAAACTAGCCAGCTGACTGGTTTTGTTGAGTCTGGAGGAAGCTGTTAGCAGTCCTCACAGAGAATCACTTCTGTAAAAGATAGATTTTCTCTTTAACTAAAAATCAAACCATGCTAAACCATGACAGTAACACATATAAATCAGGTACAATTGTTTACTTCAAAAGCAGTAATTTTAACAAGAAAGCATGCTAAATATCTACTATTAACTAACACACTACAGCTTACAGTTTCTATTCTTCAGTCATTCTCCACTGTGATTGCACAGCTGATTACTCCCACCAAGATGCAACACTTCGTTCATTTGAATCCATAGGTTTCCATTTTAAAATGCAGTGGTTTCATTAATTTGTCAGAATGATTTTGAATTCAAATCCTAATCAAACTTTCTGGCTGCTCTTCATGTTACAGGAAGATCTGTATGTAGATATTGTAGTCCCAGTCACTCCTGGAAACATCACCTGGCATTTAAAGACAGACCACCTAGGAAATCCATCAATGTTTTCATTTTGTCCATCTATTTCTAGATATAGTATTCCAAGTAGATTTATTTCTACTGCACAACTGCTTCCATTCACTGCACAACAAAGCAGTATCAAAGTCTTTTTTACACCACTATCCATTAGGTCCTGTGCCCTGCCACAAAATAGAGTTCAACTGGGTCAACTGGGGTTTGTTCTTCAAAATCTCTTATTAGGTGTCCATAGAGATTCGTATCTTCCAGGTCATCACCAGGGCCAAATAATTTACATTATCCATATTCCTCCAGGAACTCTGGGTAAGATAACTTGTTTGTAACCCTCTAGTTTCCACCTTTTCAAAAGTCTGTTGACTGTTATGAGGTTTTGGGTTGGAATTTTTGAGGGATTTTATGGGGGTTTTTTTGTTTGTTTTAAAGCATGGTTTAGTGCCTTTTCTCTCTCCTCAGAGATCATCTGCCCCTCTGAAGTTCTCAAATAGCTGTATAATTATTCCAGACTGTTTTTTTTAAATTCCTGGCATGAATTTTAGATGGGCTAGTCAAGCTCAAACACTATAATTTGTCACATTAGAATAAAACTTATCTAACAGCCAGCACCACAAGGTTCAGTCTTGTGCCCCTTGCTGTCATTCTCCATACTACCACAGCCTTATGTCAGACTGAATCTATGATGACAGCTATGGGAACCAGTTCCACAAAAAGCCATCACTGTCCTGTTATTTCCCCTGAAAACAATTAGAAACAATTAGTCATCTGAAAAATTGGCTCCCTGAACTGCCAGGATGTGTGTATGCAAAGCAGTGGGGAAATGCAGAAGAGAGAAAGATGATCCCCTTTGGCAGCAGTTCCCCATTATACTGGCTTTACTCCTTCACTGAATTTAAAAAGCCTTAAAATGAAAACCAAAGACAAAAGCCCCCCCACTAAGATTGAGGAAACATTTCAACCATCTCAAGTATCAAGTACAATCAAGAAAAACTTCTTACTACAAACATCCACAGAATATTCTCATCTTATTCCACACCTTCATTGCTAGATGATCTCACCTTGTTTCAAGATATACCTTTCATGTAAATATGAATTGTTCACATATTTTGTTCCTATTAACAAGTTTCCACTTTCAATGTAGTCACATTTCTTTCTTAGTGTACCCTCCTGATTGAAACAGCATTGAAATACCTGCATTTGTTTTACAAAATCACTCAGCCTGAACTGCTTAACACCACAGCAGGCTGCTTCAAAATTTCTTCCCTTTCTATCCCAGCTTGCTTCCCTTAGATCTTTCACACATACCATTCACAACATGTACTTACTGAAGGGAGTTTACTCTCCCTGAAACTGCTTTGCACTTTTACATTTCACTATTTTCAACCTATTAGCTGTGCTTATACCCAGACAACCTTTCATTTTCAGCTGCTTTCTCTGCCTGACATAGAATGCTATTGTAATTACAATTTTAGGAGTGCTGTAATGCTAATTTGATCCAGTAATTTCACAACAATGGTACTGTTTTTCAGACTTCATTCCTTTTACTTTTTACTAATGTTCAGCCAAATTTGTGTTATAAGGTAAAGAGTTCATACACGAAAACTCTATAAAAATCTGCTCACTTTTCCAAGCACCCAAGCTAGTTTTCCATCAGGTTAGCATCCTGTACTGGCTCACCATGTGTTCTGATAATCCCAAAAAAAAGGGATGCAGTGGGAGCACTCGGCCCAGAGACAGAGGGTGTCACAGGGGGTGTATTGGGGAAGGCACAGCTCCATCACTCTTTGTACCACTCAGGCAGAAACACGAACCAAGGGGCAGGCACTGACCTCTTCTCTCTGGTGACAGCTGACAGGACCTCAGAACAGCTAGAAGCTGTGTCAAGAGAGGTTCAGCTTGGATATCAGAAAAAGGTTCTTCAGTCAGAACAAGCTCCCCAGGGAAGTGGTCACAGAACCAGCCTGACAAAGTTCAAGAAGTGTTTGGACAACACTCGGGCACATGGAGTGGCTGCTGGGCTTGTGCAGTGCAGGGTCAGGAGCTGGATGTGATGACCCTTGTGGGTCCCTTCCAACTCTGGCTATTCCATTATTCTATGAATTGCACCTTACTCTCCACACTATATTCCTGTCCAGAAAATTATCTGGACAGTTAAAACACCAATACATATCAGATTGCACTGTTAATTGTTTAACTAACAAAAAGATTGATAACTACTTTCCTTCCTTAGGTTTCCTCTAATTAAGAGAGTCTATAGGAAAAGCCCACCAAAACAGCAACTCTTTTTCTGACTATGTAGAATGTAACAAAGTATGATGCAATTTCATAAGCAAAATTATGCATTGGCACTAATGGTCATTCTGTGGTCTTCCTTCCTAGCAATTTTAGGACAGCAAGTTTATCCCTTATATCCACTCTTACTGCACACATGCTCCAAAACATCAAAGAGTGAAAGGACAATGTAAAGCAAGCTGACAGCAACGAAGGCACGAGGGAAATCAAAGCAGAGCAGCACTCATTACAGACTGAAGGAACCAGAACTTGTGGTCAGTGCTGCTTTGTGGTGGGCAGTAGACCTCTCTCAAATGATAATGCAAGGATATAGGGCCAATTCTTTGTCACAAGTTCAGTATTTCCATGTTTTACGCACTTCTAGCACAGTGCATTCAAAAATCTGAATTACAACAATTAGAACACAAAAGAAAGGATACTGTGATTGTGGCTCAACCTGACTACCACAGGCACTCCTGCCTGCAAGCAGAAACAAGCAGAAGCACAGCAACTGCAAGCAAGCAGTATTTGCCTTCTTTCACATTTTGATAATGCTTCTTAAATTTTTGGCAACATGACTGTGGGTTTTAAATTAGTTGCAGTTTCTAAAAGAAAACTGGCACTTAGAGAGAACACAGAAGTTTCTTTGACAAAATATCTACTCTGCAGTACACTCTGGAGACCACATTCCAAGTAAGATAATCACAGCACACAGCATTAAAATACTAAGTGACACAACCTGTCATTACAGTTGAACAAACCACAGCAACAGAATGTGTATTATCCTTTTTAAAAGGCAACTGAAAAAATGTTACTGCAATAGCAATGAGTGCATCTGTTCAAGAAATAAAGGAAAAAATCCACTTTTTTGTAATTTGTTTGTTTCCTCAAATAATTTCTCCAATTAATTCAGACCTCTTAGAAATAATAACTTAAGGCACATTTGCTTATGGAAATTAGCAAACACCAGCTCTCAAGGCCAATGTGCAGAACAGAAAGTCTCCCAATACCCCAAGTTTACCCCAAGCAAGAGAGTGGTGTCTTTGCTGGCGGGTGAAGCAAAAGGTGGGGTGGACAAGTTTTAAAAAGTACTGGTACTTCTAAAAAGCACACAGGACTGAGTTCAAGCCTGTGCAGATCAGAATCACATCTCTGTCTCTGCAACAAAACCTATACAAAAACAAACTACAACTGATTGTGTCATTAGTGGGAACTAAGGCAAACCACTGCCCATCTCTGCAGAACTGCTGATTTCCATCAGCATGACTGGGCAAAATCCTCCCACACCCCTCCCTGACAGAAGTGCTTTCCCAAGGCTGCCACTTCACTGCACTCACAGTGGCTAAGGCATAAGAACTGAAAGGGAACCAGTTTCCATAGACAGTTGTCAAGAGGCATTAGGCTCACAACAGTTACACTGAGTCAGATTACAGCTGACACACAACCAAGGCCATACAAACTCTTAGACCTGTCTTTTTCAATACACATTTCACCTCCTAGCAGCTTATGGTCCAAAAAAACCTCTAAACACACACAAAAAATCCAACAATAGCAGCTCATTTGAAATATAAACACATTAATCCATAATTAAGATCAAATTAGAAAATATTATTAAGAACTGAAAAAAACAGAAGTTGTTCATCATGTCATCAAGAGGTGCAAACTGGTGCATGAATCACCTGATTCCAGACTTATAAGGTAAATATTTTTGGCTGCTAAATTCACAGAGATGATAAAGGTTCTACCAGTAAATATTGCTGATGTGAGAAGGGCAGTGGAGGAAAACACAGCAAAATTGCTCAGAGACCCTGCTGCAGACCAAGACCTTTCAGGCAAACTCACTCCAAAATATAGAGCAGGGACTGCTGAACCACTTCTATGACCTACTGCACACCAGTCACTCTCCAGCCTCCACCTTGGCTTGCTCAGTGACCCACAGGACACATATTGGGTCTCAGCTATATAAGGATCTCAGTAACCTGCAGGGTCAGGGAAAGCCTATTGGAAACGTGATGGTCAAGTTAAGCAAATTTTGAGAAAATTTGTCTAGATATTCAATCCAATAAGTCTGTCCATAAAGAAGCCAGAAAGGAATAAAACACCTGAACTGGCTCATTTTCTTTACCTTCTCCTTCTGTTATCAGATCTTAGCTGTCCTGTAACTTACTAATCAGGCAGTTTATATCCAAGATTAGGAGGAACATGAGGAGTAGTATCAGACACTTATGTGCAAAGCAAAGAGGTCTGTATTTTTAACGCCTTGCCTTATTCTGTACTCATGTAATTCCTTCTCCATTCCTAGAACCAGTTCAGGCACTGGAAATATGTTTCTGTGGGACTCAGGGGCAGTTGAATGCCACCATAATAGAGAAAGCTCACCCAGGGACAGGCAAGCACCAACAATGCTGCAAGAGAAATGTACAGAATGCACAGCCAGACACAGAATACACCTTGGATCAATGCAAACTGTCCAAAGACACTGCCTTTGCACTACTCGTACCTTCAGGGCAGAAAGTGGCTCTAGTGGCTTCTGTATGACTGAAAGCAGAAATGCTTAGCTGCTCCTGAGCAGCAGCTCCACAGGTCACTTCAGAAGCACTTATCTCAGTAACACACCACACACTGCCTTCGGTTCCTCACACACACAGGCAGTCACACCTAACTGCTTGCAAAATAACAAAGACATTCTGACAAGTTTATTACAGCACTTGTTTCCAAAGCTGCTGCTGAAAAGTTCCAAATCTGACTGAGGTTGTACTGATGAGGGCAATTTCAGCCTGCCTGCAGTAATGCACAGAAGCCTTCAATGGCTATTCTGGCACAAGATCAGTCTCTGAGTTACAGTGATCCTTGACTGAGACCCAGAAGCCAGCTCCTGAATAACAGCTGATATATCTGGCCTTTGGTAATGGCAAGGCAATAGTTTTGTAGGTAAGCATAACTGCAGCTCTGACCCTCTTGAACTCAAGTACATGAATGTCATGGAAGTGTTAGCAATAGTTTAAATCTGGTCACAAGAAGCCCACATGACCAAAACAGGACAGAAAGGGTGGGTCAGCAAAGCAGCCTTCCTTGCTCTACCTGTGATGGGTCCTAAGGAAAAGAGCAGATCACTTCTGTCCCTCGTGTGGCCCACAGGCAATTGCAGCCCTCCTATTATGCCTCTCAGTATATATGGACACAGTGAACACCTTCTCCTATCAACTGAAGCTGCCTGCAGACTCACCCAGACCACACAGCTTTACATCTTCCCTTCTGATGCTCTTCTGCCAACATCTCTCAATGGTCTGAATCATTCTACATAGCAGAGAAAATGTTTTCTTGTTGTTACAGCAGAGCCTACAACTGTCCTTTCATGGAGGGGAAATTATGGAGGTCACTTCTGTTTATCAACTGATGTCAGTCTCTTGAGTAGTCAGTTAAGAAGGATTCTTCTACTGTAATCACTGTAATAATTAGATCTCTATTAAAAATGCCAATTTAAAAGAGTTGCATAGGTTTAAATAACAATTACTCAGTGAAAATGGGATCTAATTTACTTCTAAAAATGCACGGGCTTGTAATTAACAAAGTATCAAAAAACCCTTCATAATTATTAGACTTCTCTCCAGAACACTGGTCAGAAATGAGATCAGCCACATCACCCTGAGCATTGTAGCAGATTGTTTTCCTCATGTTCAAATCAGACATTTCTAAGAGCATGGAAGGAGTCTGCCCTTTCACTGGAAGAAATCTTGCATCTGTATTTGTGGACTCACAGCAGCAAATTACTTACAACTTAGAGGAAATTTTCACCTTCTATTCTTGTTCTGTGAATGGTGGTAGACAGGGGGAGGGCACACAGGGCATTTGACTCAGAAATCTAACATTGGTATAGAGCTCACAACAACGCTGGAAGAAATGGAGAGTGACTTGTTATCCTGTTACCAGTAGACTGAAATAATTTTCATGTTTAAAACTATTGTGCAAAACAAACAGGCAGAGATGAAGAAATTAATGAGACTGGCTCTAAACATGCTGGAGAGGATGAGATACACAACCTAGGAACCGTAGGAATCAGGAAAATGCAAGTATTTAACACACACATTAATTATGCAGTACAGTTCACAAACACCATGCACCTCTATCTTTGCAAGCACAGGTCCCACTCAGAACACCTAAAGAGACTTGTCTGCCTGCCAAAGTGCCACAGCACAGCACACACTCAGCAGCACAGGTCTTGCTATCAAGTTAAGTATTTCATTTAGGAATTGCAGAAGATCAAAACTGGCAGAAGGCACTAAATGTTGGTAATGGCCATGCCCATCCATTCCTCTGTCACCACTCAGGCTCTCACGAACTCCTCAGCCCAGGCAGCCCTGTAACCCACAGACACAGAGAGAAGGGAGCTCGCTCATAGGTGAGTGTTCTTCTCGTGAGCTTAATCAGTTGTCAGGTAATGCAACGACCAGGAGAAAACCTAGGAAAACCCTGGAACTGCCTCGTCTCACTACAAACACTCAAACCAGCTCAGCTTGTCTCACACAACTTTGCTACATCAGACTGAACTGCAAACCTGTCCAAGAGCCCCTTCCTTCCCTCAGCCTGCTGTGTGCTCATCTGACACTGCAATGAATGACAACTATTTCAGCCATCTATAGTAAACAAAGTAATTTTCCCTAAAATAAGGATTCTAAAGAACATATTAAGATGCTTGATATATTAAGATGCTTTGATATATTATGTAAATACATGTCCAGGGCATGACTTCCACACTGAAATCAGACTGTAACACAAAGTGAACTGAGATTTTTATACAGTACAAAAGATTATAGTTTCCAGGACAGTCTACAACTGAATGGGAACAGCTCTTGTGATTTAACCTTTCCTTTCCAGAGTTTTCAGATATAATGCCATTTAGAACAGCCAGCATAAAGTTTTATAACAAAATTATTCTCCTCTCATATGGACCACTGAAGTGGAACTTCAAGACATTTCATTAGTTGACAAATAATTGTATCAAGTTCCCAAGTTAAAGGATATCACTGCATCTACCTTGCCACTTGCTTAAAACATTTCTGTGCATTAGCAATACTTTGTAACTCAGATAATTTTGCACGGTAAAAGCTTACACCTGGATTCCGGCATTTTTATTAGTCACAGAGACTTGATACTACTGTTGAGTGTTATGTGAATAACAAGTAACATGGTAACCCAACAAGGGTTTCTATTCAGTTTCACCATTCTTCCACATGCAGGTAACACAGGGTTGTGCATTCCAACCCAGACAAGAGCCCCAACTCTTCCAGTTTTAAATCCTCACCAAATACCATACATAGCACTGGGTGAAGTTAAAGGCTAAGCCAAAAATCTACATTTCCACAGCAGAATTAGAAAGAATTCAAATTTCAGCTGAATGAAATTTTTGACATTTCTCTCAAAGTTTTTTACATAAACTATGAACAACAGTGTGCCTATCACTGCTTCCACAGGCTTTCTTCTTCAGACCAGGTTTCCCAATTACCCTCTTCTCCCTTTGCAGTTGACACCTCTCAGTCTGGATCCAACGATCCTGGCAGCAGCACACAGTACAGCCAAGACAAGAAAGACAAATGAACAAAGCCAGGAGAGTCTGAGCAGCACCCCAATCCCCCCAGCTTTAAGTTCACCAAGGGCTCAGAAACATTCCCTTTCTCAGGCCACACATCATAAACTGCAAAAATCAACAGTTTCCCAGAGGTACACATGATCAAAGAGTGAAGAAAAAACAAGTCTAAGAACAGGATCTAGTTGGTTTGGGGTTTTTCTCAGAAACATTAAAAACAGATATTGAAAATTTTACCTACCTACAACTACTATTTATCATCTCAGAAGTTGCAGTAAAACTTTAAAACTCAATATTACCTACAGCTTGACTGTCATATTTCTGAACACCAAACTGTACAACTACCCAAGGACTTCACATAAACAAATGTCCAGTCTGGTTGGCTGGGGCAGCCTCAATGCCAGGCATCACCAGTAAGCAAACTCCTCACAGAATGCAGAAACATTTTTGGGCACTTGCAAGACAAGTGTGCTTTCTATCAGAGTACCACTTTGTCTCTCAAAAAGGAGCCCATGGGCACCATTACCAGGGAGAGTAAAAAGGCACAAAACCCACAGCAATGCTTTCCCAGCTGCTCTCTCTGAGCCACAAGGTATCAGAACCTGGGAGTCTCATTTTAGTCTTTGTGTTTAGCAGGCCAATAATTTATTTCCTCTATGAACTTTTTAGGCCAGTATGCTCTATTCAACTTTAATGTTAAAGAGGCTTGAAAAAAACTCAATACATTTGCAACTTTGTATTTTGTTCATTTACCTTTCCCATCAACCAAAAACAGTAATTAAAAAAAAAACCAAACAAACCAGTGAGTGAATAGGGTTTACACAGGATCTCTAGCACACAAAACTAAATCAGTTGTACCTCCCCTAATACTGCTTCATTTACAACAAGCGTGGCAGGTTTAACTACCTCTTCTGTACAGTTTCATTACCTCAAGCAGTCATTCACATTAAGTAACAGAATTTAATTGGTGTTTCTACTGAACATTATACAATAATATGGGGACAGAAAAACGTTAAAACCATTAACAAGAAAACCAAGCATCAATATTTTCTAAGTTCATTCTTTCATGAGTTGAGGTTCAGCACCTCATGTCAAATAAAAAAGAAATCTGCCTTAAAACCTAAACAATCCAAGCACCTTTTAAGAAGTCACATGTGCAGTCCACATAAAAAAGCTCATATATAACAGTTGCATTTAAAAAATTCAAAGTAAAGAAGCTTTCAGAGCATTGTCTTAAACTATCATGCTTATTTATCATTTCAAAAATAAACAAACAAAGGTTTTTAACATTAACCACTTCAGGGCTAGGGGGAAGAAAAAGTCTGCAGGAAAAGCATACAGTGCACCACAGCCATGACTAAAAGCCAATCTGTTAAACAAGCTCTTTTGCAGACTTCACAATATCTAAGTACCTGACTCCTCTGTATATCACAAAATGGAAATAAATTGCTACATAGTGCTGAGCAGAAATGTGAGCTGCATAAGCACACATAGGATGGCAGAGTACACCCAAGCTTGTCTGTGAATACCTGTCAGTGCCAATGGTATCAAAGCTCCTACCTCACACTTCTACAAATGACAATGCTTGTTACATGAAAAAACCCAAACATTGCAGATTGTAACCTGGTAAAAGGAGCTTTTTAATGTACCAACACAGCAAGGTATCAAGAGGGATGATAAAGACATTAGAGAAAACTGAAGTAAGATCCACCAAGTACAAATGCCAGCAGAGACACAATTAAGCTTTACTACATAAGGCATCTAGTAAAAAAGAAATTTGCTTAGCAATTACTTAGAATTGCTCTAGCAAATTACATTTTGTCAAAGTACGTTCATGAAAATGCAAGTAGAACTACCCATACTTTTCAACTAAACACACTGAGCTTCCATATTTGCAGCACCAACAGATCAGTGCCTCAGGTCTGATGCCACAAAGGTGGGAAAGTGCTTCTCCAACAGCGACAGGTGCACTAGTCAGTAACTTAGACTTTCCTGCTATAGATGTCAGTCTACAGTTTGTAAATCTGCATATTTAGACCCTTTGCTTGACTTAGAATAAACATTACAGCATATCAATGCAAAGATGCTGCCTACAGAAGAGGCCTGTATGAGGCTGAAACCTTAAACAAAATAGCAGCTTAAAAGTTTCCTGATCAGTAATGTGCATGCTGAATTACAAGCTCCTATGAGTCAGACACCAGCTATTCACTGTGCTTTGTAATCCCCAAGTTTATTTAGACTGCCTTTAAAAATGCAGGACAGACCAGCATTTCATACTCATGACCTTCTACTGCAATTATGATCAAACCTGTTGTCAAGGTATAAACACTCAGCAACACAGTAAAGTCGCACATAGGAGGGTAGGAAAGGAAGAACTGAAGTGAATGGGAAAGGTTTCCTCTAAGGACAAGCATTTCCTTAGTACTTGTAAGCTCAGTGTATTTTAAGTGACATTGCTATTCTCTCTGTGCACCCAGTGAGAGTGAATTGTGTGAGTGAGACAAAACCACTGCCCAATGTCATGTGCAAGGAGAGTCAGGCAAATCCCACTGCTCCAGTCCCAACAGAGGTGCCTGCTTTCCCACATGTGCAGCTGCTCACTGGCTGCAGGGGAATCAAGTTACAGTGGTATGAATATCCATGCACAAGATACATAAATGCACCTACAAAATGTATAAACATATCAAGCACAACAAACACTTCAGAGACTGCTTTGTGCTCTTCTCAAACACTGACTCTGAGAATACAGCTCATGTATAGGTAGAGAAACAAAGTTAAGAGGACTCCAGAAAATAGTCTTCTGCCAGACATGCTACCTTGTCTCTCTCACCACGTGGTGCCAAGCAAATTACCAGAGGCTGTGAGGTATTTGTACTTGTCATTAATTCATTATATCCCTTGTCTACAAGGACTATTTTAGCTACATTACCATTAGTGAGCATATTTATAAAGGATTATTTAGCACATTGTGTTTTGAAAAATATCAACTTGATGCTGCATACACTCCCAAAGAATAAAACTCAGAGCTGCCTGATGTTATGCTTTTGAATTACCAAGTGCAGCTTCAGTTTCATGCTGCTTCCCACGTTACAGTAACTGCAAGCCAAAGTAAACTGAGGTTCCCTCAATCCCTGGAAATGATCCTGTTGCCAAAAGCTGAGTCAGGACCTCAGGTTCCAATTCCACCTGTCCAGACAGTGCCATCTGCCAAAGTGGTGGACTTACTTCCTTCAAACTCCCAGCAATAATCCCATCTAATATCCTTAGGTAATGTGGATGTGAAATTCCTATTTAACCAACATGCAAGAGCAAAGTGTTGAAATAATTCAGAGTGAACTTATCAGCCAGCATTGAACCCTAGGAACTTCTGAAGAGAAATTACACCACAGCCTAAATTGTGCACACTCACAGTCCCTGGTGATGGTGGGAACAAGCCACAAAAGCAAAACAAACATCCAGCCAGTACAAACACAGTTGGGAACTCTGCATACACACCTGACCACAATGCAAAACAATGGGGGTTAAGACACTGTCTCCAGCAAAATTAACGCTGAGTCTTCCCCTTCCCCCTACTAACTAAACAAATGCTTCTCATAGTGTTCCTCTTGAGCACAGGTCAAGTAAGAAGGCAAACTTATTTTGCTGAGAGACAGGACAATGATTTTCCTGAGAAAACCAATACTGGAAAACATTCAAAATATTATTTTCCATAAAATTACACCATTGAAATCACAACTTAATACAAGCCAAAATAAAATGTCACATACCTCCCTACTTTAATTTTTAAAATTACTGAGTTAAGCCAACTTCTGGGTACATTTAATAATAATCAGGTTATGAAATCATGCACAGGGATCTTTTTTACCTGATGAAATGAATGAATAATTGATGACTTGGTTTCACAGGTTTGTTTTTTTGATAGGCTCTCATTTACCAATGAAACTATCTATGAATATTTTTCTTATTGCTTCAGAATGGCTCCAGAACTTCATACTATCCTGCCACACAATACCAAAACTGTTACCTTCTGATGAAACTTGTTCCACAACCTATCCATGACAGCAATTCTTCAAAGTTAGTGCTAGTAGATGTTTGTTATTTTCCTCAGTAACAGAAACTTATGAGGACCACTTCAGAGCTTCTCTTTGCTCACCAGCTTCCCCAGCAAGGTTTTGTTTTTATTTCTAGGACATTCTGCAGCCCACATCCCCATCACTAAAGGCAGCTAAGGCCCTCAAAGAGAACATTTCACAACTACCAGCACAAGGTCCTTTTGTAATGAAGTACAGATGCTGTGGAAAACCAGGCCAGACATAAGGGTTTAAGCATTAACTGCAACAAACCTCATGTTCTCTGTTCTAGTCCAAGATGTGCCAATTTATTTTCAATATTCTAAACTTCTTCTCAAAACAAGACACCCCAAAAGAAATAATTCTTCTTCAGAGGAAGGCTGAGAGCATGAACATGCAACAGAAGTTCTGTTCATCAATCTTATGCTACAGCTCTGGTAAAGATTGGTTAGACAGAGGTGCTTTGTAAACATTCACGTTTCACTGATTTCCCCCCCACACCTCCTCACAGAACAAACCTTACATTATTGACCAGAAAAGGGAAGCTGTTTTACCTCAGTTTAGTACCTCAAGTTCCTTCACCTCATACATTCAGCAAGAGCATAAATTCTTGCCTATTAACCAGAAGTACCATGAAAAACATCAGTTCCCCAAGAGGGACTGTATTAAACTACCTTTAATCCTAGTACTTGAACAGCCTCATTTTGTACTTGGCCTACTTCAAGAGCACAGCATCTTCATCAGAAAACAAAGCAAGTACACTGATGTTAATAATAACTTCCTTCTAACTGAACAAGATAAACAGCAAGACAAGGGCAAACAAGGTCATTATCTTTGGCAAAGAACACATTAAATAAAAAAAAATCCCTGAGAACCAGGAAAGAGCACATAAGTGCATCTGTAAGTATCTGAAAGGTTCAGCACTCCTGTACAAGTAACCCGCTTGAAGGATTCTGTACACAATACAAAACATTCTGCAGGACTCAGATTCACTACCTGTAGCCTTACTCAGGAACTTGCCAATAAAACCACCCTGCTGTCTTGAATTCAGCTTTTTTACAAGATTTATCAGATCTGGGTTACTGAATTGTAAGTATTGTAAATCACATTACAATACTGCAAACTCTTGTTCTGAAGTCAGTTCCTATTTTCTGCCACTCTCTTCAGAATTCTTTCTTGTATTTAAGTACAGATAAAAATCAAGTACCAAAAAGGCACATAAGACATGTCCTGCTGAAATACTAACACAGGATTGGGGCTGGGGGGAACAGCCTCACCTCACAGTGAAAAACCCCTTGTTAAGCAAAAACAAGGGCACAGGGGAAATGAGAAAACCAATTTTATCATCAGTGTTTAAAGAAATTTAAGAAGGAGAACAAAACTAGAGAATTTAGAAACACAAGAGAATGGGGCATTTCAAATAATTAAATCCTGGTAAATGCCTGGAAGAAAAGATGTTATATCTATATAGAGAGAGTAACATGGAGAATGATGGCACAAAGAGTAAAACAAAAACATCAAATCATGTAAAGTGTTTCCACCAAGAAAAGCATTTTCAGTGAGACTAATTACAGATCAATAGTTTGGAAGAGCAACAGGCACCCTTTCTTCCCCTTCTTAAACAGCTTTAATTCACAATCATTATACTTTCACAACAACACACATGACAAAATCTTTGTGGTCTGAAAAGGAAAATCTGGAAAAAGAAGCCTATGCAGAATTCATCTTTGCAATCTGACACCTTCCTAGTAGCCATGTTCTGAATTGAACATCTGACTTAAAAACCTGAAGACTACAGCTCTTAAAATCCCAAAAGAAAACAAACAGCAGCACTAGATGTGGGTGCAGGGCAGCCTTCAATACCAATGCTCTCCTCAAATGGAAGCTTCATGAGCCTTGGAGGCAGGCTACAGGATCTGTGATTTCTGTTTACAACTCAGAGGGAACCGTGAAGTCTTGAAATTGATATAAAGTACAAACTCAAACGGATGTTGGAAAGCAATCCTCTCCAAACACACCCTCTTGAAAGCTTCCAATTCAAAAAGCATTAATTTCTTAATTCCTGATTAAATATAAAGGAAACCAATCTTTAAGTATGGTACTTAAACCTTAAGAGGATCATTTCCTCTCTCACTCAAACTATCTATCTGTGCTTGAAGAAACAAAGTTTTCAAACTTTTATTCCAGCCTCAATTGATGCAATTCACCTCCACATGTCTGTTTACTCAGAACAGGTTAGTCCTGGAAAGCACACAAAGCAGAACACAGAGATACAAACACAAGTGGATGGGAGAGCAGAGCACATTCACTGAACAGAGTACATGTACAGACACAAAAGCAGAGACAGCATCCTCTGCCTAGTACATCAGTCTTTTGAAGCGTTCCTTGACACTAAAGCTCGTGTTTCCTCTTACAAGTACAATGTGGAAAAGCAGTAGAAAAAGAACAACTAAGTTATTACATACACCTATGGCCTGCCAATGACAATATTCTGCTCTAGCAGAGCAGATGCCTACACAAACACACACTTGGTCCTACAAAACAGGAACTTGAAAGAATAATGCATTGACTTAGAAGTATTCAAAACTCAGACTAAATACCCTTAACAAATTGGTAAATAACTTCACACACATTTCTGAGGAATATAATCATATTATCAGGGCACAATTATTGTGATGGCTACAAGCAAAGTGGTCTGCTCAATGAAAAGATTAGCTGAGTGAGGGGGTGCTACACTGCACGATCTTCCTACCTGAAGCAAATTAATACTAGGCAGGTTCCTATGAATAACTAAAATTTTGCTGAAATAAATACAGAATGTTAGTTATTAAAATGAAAAGAAAACTAAGGACACATCACCATACTTCTCAAAGATTTATGTTACAGAACTACTGCACCCAGTATTATCCATATTCTGCACACAATTAATACCCAATCCTAAGCTGAAATACATTACATGATGGATCAAAGCTGGAAGATGATGGATCAAAGTCAGGAAGATAACATTTGGGGCTCCTCTTTAAGGCCAGCTGTGAAAATTCTCAGAAGGTAAAGCCTTTCCATACAAGTCTGGCTTTAAAATGATTTACAGTTGACCCTGACAAACTCCTCCCCTCCAAATCCCTGCCAGTTGTATTACTTCTTGTGCTCTCACAAATGCTGCTAACAAAGTTGTATTTGTGGGCATCCTCCTTTCCCTGGCTTAATATAAACAATTTGAGACACATCTTTTAACTTTCCCAACTGTTAAACACACTCATTGCAAGTGAGTGAGTACTAGGTACACCTACCCCTTTTAACCTCAAGTGTGAGCATGGACAATTGGTGTCCCTGTAGGAAACTCTGCTGTGCAGAAAGCCACTGCTGGTACACAGCTCCTCTGTGTGCAATCACTGGCATGTCCACAACAGGGCAAAAATAACCTGAGAATGTATTCATCAAACAAATTCTGTAAGAGCAGTCTACATACAACTTTTCTGGGTCAGCTTCCTTAAGAGGAACAACTTCCTTAAGAGGAACCCATAGAACAGAGTCACAGAACATCCAGAGTTGGAAGAGACCCCCAGGGATCAAGTCCTACTCGTGGCTCTGCCCAGAACAACCCCAGGAGTTACACCATGTGCCTGAGAACACTGCTCAGATGCTTTTGAACTCTGTCAGGTGTGGTGCTGTGACCACTTCCACAGAGAACCTGTTCCAGTGCCTGTGCTCTGAGTGAAGAGGCTTTTTGCTAATATCCATCCTAAATGTTACTTGACACAGTTCATGCCATTTAGATTATTGAAAATATCTTAATTATTCTGCTTTCAAAAGGAAAAATTTCTTTCAATATTAGTATTACAGACAACTATCAAACTGAAGTCTGCCAATTCATATCCTTCTCAATTTCAAAAGAGAATCTGGAGCTCCTGGAGAAGCCTCTGATATGAAAAACCAACTCCCACTATTTTCTGGAAGTTTTAGTATTTCCAGCATTGCTTCAGAGCACAGCACACACCTTTACCATTATCACATGCTTAACTGACAGCATACACAGAACATTGCCTTATCAGCCACTTCCATGGCAGACCCCTGCTCACAACTTCCCCATGGTGTAACAACAGGACATGTATCCTGATTCCTCAGCTTTTACACAGAGCTGTCAGCTTCCAGGCATTGTCAAATCCCAAAGGCATAATCTGTATGTCATCTTAATAGATGAAGGCCCATCCCAGTGAGAAATCAGAAGCAAAATTTACTCAATCTCATCCCAGACTCAAATTCCACCAACCTGTAACAGAATCTATGGCATCAGCATCCCTCTGACTCTAAAGGGAACACTGCTGCTACAGGTGGGTTCACACCACAGGATTAACAACATTCTTCAGGGAGCTGAAGGCAGTGCATGAACTGATCACTACAGAAGCCACTCTTCATGATCTGCCAGATTTCCTAACTTGCATGAATGCTCAGAATAACTTAAATAACATCAAACTGAACAGAACACTTTATTGTAACTGAAAGTCATCACTATTACTCTTACATGTGACATTAGGCCCCACTTGTCATGAGCTGCCACATTTTTTCTCTCTAAATTCTATTTGAAACATTTTTCACACAGGTTTATCTGAGTAAACAACTAAGCTCAGTACCAAACTAAACAGTAAAGTTAAGGTCAGGACATGAACTCACAGAAAAATCTCTTCCAACAACAAACTGAGGTGTCTGTACACTTATTTAGACAAAACTGCAAAAAGCCTTTGTTTCTGTGTTCCCCTCCTATCAAACATGCAGGTTCTTGGAAACCTCATCTACAAGTTCAGTGTATTTAAAATTATGCACTAAAAGAAGGTTAGACTGGCATACAAAATTAATGCCTTTGCTATGAGTGAACAGCAAAGATGCTCACAGGGGAACACAACACAAACAAAAAATACCCTTCCAGTTTATGGGACTCATGAATCCAAGATTACGCAAGAAGAGTTTCTCTACTCTCCCCATTTACTTCAAAATCCTTTCATGTTTCAGTTGTCCTTTTCTAAAAAGAGACCACTAAAGGAGTTCAGTTGTTCTGCTTAAGATTTCAGGACTTCTACAGCTGGAGAGGAGGACACAGATTCTCTTTTGTTAGTAAGCAAAAAAACTATGTTCACAGAGTTTCCTAACACCACATCAAATGAAAAAAAAGCCCAAACAAGCCCAGACTGGAAATTAATGATTCAGGAACAGTACCTGCTATGATTTTACATTCATGTAATTCTGATGGCCCCAACAAGATTCTAAACTACTCAATATCCATGAATCCTGTGTCAGTAAGGCAGTGGTTATCTTAAGAACACTTAAGGCACCTCAGACACCTCTATGGATGCACTCACAGAATGCAGTTTCTTAATCTGGCAGGAATGCAATAAAAAAGACTGGAGAGCCTTCAGTGAAATTTCCAAATAGCAGTTAGTTAACACTGTTCATACACTGGCTCACTACACTCAGCTACACGCTCACTTCACGCATTTTGAATTCATTAGGGCTTAGATGGTAACATGTGGGTGACTTTTTGCACATTCCTTCCCAACTTTTTCCCTTGATAAGCCAAAATCAGCTGTTTTAGCAGCAAGAGACCCTGGATATGGTAGCCTCCCAATGCCTGCAGTATGGATTTGGGAGGAGAAAGACATTTTTCTGTCCAGATATGGCTTAGCAGAGATCTGTGCTAGCAGTGCCCAAGGCAGTTCCATGGAAAGGATGTGATCCTTGAGCCTATCCAAATTGGGTAAATGAAAATTTACCATGCAGAGCTTTGTTAAATTAAGATACATCTATTAGAGAGTATGTTTGAAGAGTTCTGAAGCATTTGAATGAACATGAGCTTATCTTCACTGGGTCTTCTACAGCATTCAGCAAATACTGACAGGTCATGCTGAAGGGGGAAGAAGGGGGAAAAAGGGGGAAAATTACATCTAATAATGAAATTTTAACAAATAAGCTTTTCAAAAACATCCTCAAAACCAGGGCAGGAAAGATAATATGACTGTGGATTTAAAGAGATCAAAAGCACAGTTTAAACTATTTCAACAGTTTGCTGAAGCACCAGGTAACAGAGTATGACAGAAATGCTGATTACACACACAGACTGAATGGCACCCCCTGTGCAAGCTGTCACTCACACCATGACACACACACAAAGGAAAACAGTCAGAACTGAATGAACAGCTGTACAGATTATAATTTTGGACTCTGGGTGCTTCATTCTTCTGTCTGTAACTAGCAACACTGACTAAAATTAGAAATCAAGCTTTAAATTTAAACTGTGATCCACAAGAGAACAACTCCATGCAGTGCACCACTGTCAGAAATCCAGCAGGGCAGGCCAGCAGCTACTCCAGAGCTCAGGTGAGGACAGGGACTCACCACCACACAGGGATGCCAGTCAGAGGAGGGAGTCAGCAATAATTCAGTAAAGCAGCAGCGCTCTCTCTCCTGCCTCAACACCAGATGTCAGAGACAATGGCATTTTCAAAACTTTACATGAGGGAGAAAGGGCATTTAACCTACACAAACTTGAACACACAGAAGACAAAATTCAAAACTAATATCCAAAACCTTAGCAGACCAAAGTACTATCAGAATTTACACAAAGACAACAAACTCACTCAAGGAAAAAGTCAACCAACCCCCTTCCACAAACCCACGATAATTCCCACAACCCTAGAGCTGTTATTAACTCTGAACTGTCACCAACACAGACAAATTATTAGGTAATTAATTTCTCAGATCTAAGGGACTTAATTAAATCTCTGTGCATGCTAATCTTTGCTAGGGCACTGCTTCAACTAAGAAATTTTAACTTCTCAACATTTTAAAATGCCTTATAATGCTGACCTGATGTCCTTCAAACACCTGGCTTGGTTCCTTTTAAAAACTCCCTTGAAAAAACCAAAAACCCAACTATAGTCATAGTCATTTCCCACAAGGATATATTTTATAAATTATCCACAAAGTCACAACAACCCATGCCCCCTTCTATTTTTAAAGAGAATATAGAGGCTAGGGATGTGAAGTGTGTTCTTTCCACTTTCCTTTCAAAAAATGCAAGGAAAACAAGTGTAGTTTCCCTTGGTTTGGTTGGAGGCCATCAAATCTAGGCTGCCTGTAGAGCTATACATGCTTTCTTCCTGAAATGTCACTGAACATGTTCAAAAAGCTTCAGTCTGTCATTTTTTCCACTTTTTATCCTGCTTAACTAAAGTTACCTCTGCTCTGCTTTCCCAGCTGTCTCCTCTCTGTCTAGAATCTGAATTTCTAGTTTAAAAAAAATTAACACTCTCCTCAGAAATAGTAAACCACAGGATACACAAAGCAACACCTTTTTAAAAGTCCTTTTTAAATGATAAACAAATCTACTCCACCTACTTGTTTATTCACAGTTATCAACAGAATTGATAGCCAAATCTGCTTTACTGTATTACTAACAGTGGTCTGTTGTCTGGTTCTCAAAATTACAGCATTGAGGATCTGTTTTGCTCAAAACCAACATTTTGAAATAACACAGGGGGTGTTTAGTGTTATATAAGAAGATTCATTACATTTTGAAGGGGTTTTTTCAGATGTACATGATACTTTTTAATTTCTTAGATGCAGCAACAGACTTGGCAACAGCCACACTGTGTTTACCTCAGAAACCTGGCAGCCAAACCAATGTCAGAACACAGGAAGAGCTGGTAACCTCCAGCACCACTGTCTGCATGTCAGAGGCTTTTTACTGCTCCTTCACCTCCTAACAAAAGCACTGACTGAAGCCAAGCCAGGCAGACTCTGCAGAATTAACACCACTTAGCTGTCACTTCCTTTAAAAGGGTTATTTTTTATACACCCCTGGATCAAGTGCATGTTTTACAGCTCCCAGAGACTCAGCAGGGCTGTTTTCCCCTCAGAAGACTCTCAGAGAATATCACTCCTGAAGTCTCCAGTTGCAATAAGGAAGATGCACTATTTTCACTATTCACTTCTCTGTAGGAACATGATGGGAGAAAGATAAGATGAAAGGGAAGCAAAATAAGATTCCTTTTTGTGCATCAAAACAGTAATTAGTAATTTAAATATCTTGTGACTCCATGCCTGAATATTAAATCTCTTTGATTGCATTTTTCCCTAGGGAAAGTTATTTAGTCAAGAGGAGAACTCTTAGCTCCAAATATCTGTTCATTTAAAATTACATTTATGCAAAACTCAAACCAATGTTAGAATTCTATTTATAAAAAGTTATAAATGCTAATTCATACTAGTTGAAGACACCCTATCCTCCAAAATCTTATGGACACTTTGTCATCTATCTGTAATAAAACATCTATCATTTCTGTAAGATAGGTTCCAATTCAAGTCCTCAGCTACAGAACACAAACTATCAACTTTCCAAAATCCTGCATGGCCTGAAGCTTGGGAAACAGAATACAGCAGGGTATTAAACCTATGAGGTTTGTTCCAACTTAAGTCATAGAATTGGGTTCTCTGTTGTCAACACTAATATAAACTGAAGAGAAAGCTTTTTAGGGCAAGGAGGAAGGAAGGAAATTTAGTAAGTCTGCAGAAACAATAAGGAACAAGAGTTTAATAAGAACTATTTTATGTATGAAGGTCCAAAAAAAGATTCAGGACGCCTGTGCTTACTGATGGCAAATGAATTTCTTTTGGGGGTGTGTGTTTGTGTGTGTACACACACATTCAAAACAAATGCAGGAGCAAACTCCAGCTGTGGGATGTGTTTAGAGCTAACCCTCAAAGCTCAATTTAGGAAACAAAAGCATCACATTAACCACAAAAACAAGTCTTATAATTAATGTTTAAAATTTTTTCCTTACCCATGACTACGTAGGTAGGATATACATGTCTGGGTTTAGGGAGATGATACAGACAGGCCCTGTAATTTCCTAGCCTGAAAACTTGTAACTGCCAGGCAAACAGCACAAGAGAAAGACAGCAACCTGACATTTCTACAAATAAATGCATGCATGCAGTCTCACTCTCCCGAACTGAGAGATAAACTCAGCAAGTGTCACACCAAACAACAAAATTTATTATTCTGGTATAAGAGGAAATAAAAGGTGCTTTCTCTCATATTCAGAATCTACAGGTATCAATTCAGAATATATCTACTGTGCCCAAAAGAAACACAAGCATCCTAAGCACTGCTACCTACCACTTAAATACCCCTCAATCAATACCATACTAAAGCATCTTCACAAACACAAACAGCACCAAAACAACTTGATAAAACCCAACCTACCAGTTAGAAAAATAAAAAAATCCCACAAAACCACTACACTTTACAATATACATTTTATCAGATGTGTAAAGCAACTTATGACTTGCAGAAGACTTGGAAACCCCAAATTATGTTAAAATGGTAAGGAGTTATGTTAAAAAGTCTCAGAGAGTGGTTACTCTATGGACAACAACATGCAAAGTGCATTACTCCCTAGAAATCTTTCTGCCTGAAGACATTTCATAAAAATTCACTGAGGCCATTAACTAAGAGCAATAGTGCCACAAACAGGAAACTCCATTTAAAGATGATACCTCTCTTAAAATAAATGTAACTCCAAGTTCGCTACTTCTAGAACTAGGAACTAAAAACTTTACTGCCTGTCACCTTCAAGGGACAAAGAATTCTGACAACTAGAAAAACTCAGGACTATGAAACTCTAATAGAATCACTGAATATTCTGAGCTGGAAGGGCCCCACAAGGATCATGGAGTTCAACTCTTCAGTGAATGGTCCATATGGGGATGGATGCCACAGCCTCGGCACTACCAGCACGCTGCTCTAACCAACCGAGCGAGTGTCACCTTTGTTCTTAGCACCAAATTTCAAAACCTGCTTACATAACTGTATTTCTGCAGTACTTCCCTATTTGCTGTGCCCAACGCACAGATGGGGAGAACTGATTATACTACGGAAATAATTAAAGATTTACAACACTGCAAATAACGCACTACAGAGCAGAGTCTTCAACAGTAACAGTTACCAAGTGTTTTATCTCCAGCAAAAGCAGCTACTTATTGTTCTACCTATCTTAGAAAGTGCGGAGTGAATGATTAAATGACCCTGAAGTTCAAAATGGTTTAAAGTTTCATCCTCCACTGAGACAGCAGAACCGAGCAGGAAGTGTCAGACTTTCCTTACTCTGAGCAGCGTTTCAGAACTGACTTTCGTGGGGACCGTCACAACTTCACTTCCACCGCGCCTGTCTGATAGCACTTGCAGGGCTCTCAGATAAACCTGAACATAAATGCTCCCACTTCCTACTTCAAGGGAAAAGGAAAAGGCGCCACCGGGGCCCCACCGGGCCCCGCTCCCCTGAGGGCGGCCGGGCCCGCGCGCGCTCCCGCCGCCGCGCGCCCCCCGCGGCGCCGTCCGGCTCGGCAGCGCCCCCCGGCGGGGGAGCGCGCGCACGGCGCCGCCGCCGGGCCCCGTCTGCTCCTCGCGGCTGCCGCACCAGGCCCGGCCCAAGGACCGAGACACAAAATGGCGGCCGCCCCGCTGTGTCACGTGACCCCCTTTGTGCCTTTCGGGGCCCCGCGGAGGGGTCGCCGGCGGCCGCGGGGCACGAGCGAGGGGCGAAGGGGCCGTGAGGGAGCTCCGGGGGAGGGCGCGGTGAGGGACGGCCGGGCTCGGCGCTTTCCCGCCCCGGGTGTCCCCCCCCTCCCGGCGGGCGGGGAGAGTGGGAAGAAGATGGCGGCCATTTTGTGCTTGCGCAGAGGCGAAGGTGGGGGCCCGGGTGCGGGGGGGATGGTGGGACCCGGCCGAGGGGGGGGGGGGGGGGTCTCACGTACCGACTCCTCTTCCTTCTCCATGCCCGTGGGCATCTGCGGCACGGCCCGGTTAATGGAGGCATATTCGGCCAAGTCAGGCAGGTCCTCGCAGCGGAAGACGGGCAGCGGCTTGGACGCGTCCAGCGCCCGGGCCCGGAACGACAGTTTGCTCATGTTAGGCGGCGATGGCGGCTCCGGCTGGGAAGGGGGGGGCGACAGCAAGCGCGCTCCGAGCTGAGAGCCGGACCCCGCCGAGCGATCTCATGGAGGGACCGGGGCTCCCCCGGCGGGGCGGGGCGCACTCCGACACGGGGCCCGGCGGCGCCCGCTGGCGCGGCTGGGCTGGGCGCTGGCTCCGCTCCTCCGCCGCTCCGGTTCCGCTCAATACGCCACGGCCAACATGGCGGACATTAAACCTCGACTGGCCGCCTCTTTCAGCCAACCCCAGCGCCACAGCCATTCCCACACTGCATCGCGCAGGGCGCGGGCACGGCGCCGCCCGGGGGGAGCGCGCGCGGCGCGGGCACGGCGGCGCGGGCTCGGGAACGCGGGACGCTGCGAGCGGCCCGAGAGGGCTCGGGAGCGCGGGAAGGCTCGGAGCCGCCGGAGCCAGATCGGGGCACCGGGATCAGGGGCGCAGTCGGGAGTAAAGGGAGTTTTAATCAGCGTGTGCGGCACCGCTCCGCCCTCCGGCCGCCGAGCTGTGCCGCGGAGCCGCGCTCCGCTCCTGCCGGGGTGAGGAAGTTGGGGCAGCCCCAGCCCCTCAGCCCGGGGCGAGCCTCCCCTGGAGCCGCGCCTGACCATGACAGCTCTGGGAAACCCGGCCGAGAGAGGCGGGGAGGTGCCGGCCCCGACCTTTCCGGCCTCTCGGGGGCCGGACCGCGGGACAGCGGTGCCGGGTTCTGAATTCACCCCGACCCGGGGGGGCTGCGGTGCCCCGGCCGCGGCCGAAACGGCGCCCCGCGAGTGGGGGGATCCGACCGCGGGGCCGCCCCGGGAGCGCCCCTCGCCTCAGGGCCCGGCCGCGGCCCCGCAGCCAGCCGCCGGGCGCTGTCCCTCTCCCTCCGCGCCGCCGAACCGGCTCCGCGTCCGTGCTAAATAAAGGGGAAGCGCGGGCACCTGCCCGAAAACGGTGAAGAACCGTAAGAACCGGGCACCTACACAACGGCATTTCCCCTTTTCCCTGAGGTTTTCAGAAACTTAGTCCGGCAGCAAAGTGCAGACACGTGAACTGGTTTAAGCTTGGCGTGGACTTAAGTTATTATCAGTGACCCGCTCAAGCGAGCTCACCCCAGGCAATGGGTAGAACCCACTTGAGCGTGTCTGATTAGGGAAGCTCGTTTACATCTCAATGAGTCGATTAAAGTGATGCACTGTTCGGCTCTAAGCAAGGGATCGGAAATGCCCCGTTAGCCCCGTCTCGGTGCTCTCTGCACAAGCCGCCCCAGGGCATCCCAGCGCGGCCACAGGAGCGGCAAACTGCGCTCCGGCCGGGCCAGGGCTGCCGCCGCCGAGCTGAGGAACTGCGTGCTCGGGTATGCTCTCGCACCAGGTTATGGGTAATTCTAGCTCTGTAGTCAAAGCTATATTATCGAAGTTATACTTAGTTTCATTTAAAATGCGAGATAGTTGTGTGTTGACTGAATTTCAGCGTCCCTCCACTTCTAACGCAAAATACTGTAGTTTTTACGGTCACACGGGAATCGGTGGACAGAACTTTGCTCTTTATCACATACGACTCCTGGGAAACAGAACTTTCAGAAATACGGCATAGGTATAGCAAAAAAAACCCCCAAAACCAGAAAAATCTTATTTTGCTTAGCAATTTTAGAAATCTCTATAATACAAGCAAAAGCCATTTTTAAAATCGCACCATAATAATAATAATAATAATAATAATAATAATAATAAATAATAATAATAATACCACCACTTTCCTCAACCTTAAGCCACTTCTAGGCACTAGATGAAATATTGCTAAATGCAGTTGTTAACAGAATATTCAAGCCAACTATTTGCATGACTGTTGGGAAACCAAAGCCCGGTGGGTTTCCCAAGCTGCTTAAACTGCAACTCATTTGGCTTCATAACTTCTCTGGGATGCTAAATTCTACCTGTACTGCAAATGGGTAATGCAGTGGAAGACAGCTGCTAGGGAGAATGAGACTATTTTTGTTTTAAGGGAGGCTTGTTTGTTGTTTTTTAATTTTTTAAGGAGAGTGGAATGAACTAAGTATCATTGTATTCATTTTTATTTCAGTAGTTACATCAGAATCAAATGTTTAACCATGCATATTGCCTTTTACTCTATTTCTAAAGTTTAAAACACACACTAGTTCAAAAAGTATAATCCTAAAATAAATTGCCCATAAAACATCTACACCCTTTTCCACAAATACCAAATAATTTGGTTTATCCAATTAGCAGACAGATAAGGTTCTGAGAAAAAAGAAAAAAAATCACAATATGCCATCATAGATTAGCTTTGACTTTAAAAAATTAAATGAAAATTAAACACCTGGCAGCTAAGCAAAAAAAAAAAAAAAGCCATTAAGTATAACTCTCCACGTATACTGATAAAGGAAAACAATACATAATGAACATAATGAAAACCAAAGTACTGAAAATATCCTGAACTATAAAGGAAGAATAATCAAATTCAAAGTTATCCTTAATTGACCTTTGCATTTCTAACCCTGCCACAGGCTTGAGAAAAGTGCAGAGCAAGCAGAATGGACAATAACGTTGGAGACAAAGAGGACAGTGCATTAAGAAAAAGTTTTGGCCTGAAACACTTGGATTCATCAGCTTTTAATGTTTTGCCAATAAAAGAGATTGTGTTAAAATATTTTGTAGCAGAAGATGATTAGCCCTCAAAATTAATTTGCTAGTAAGATGGAAAGTGTGATAATTGAAAACAATGTGACATCAGCCCTGATGTCTGTTGACAGGAAAAGGTATGGAACATAACCAGACTGATAATTCCATTTTATCTTCCTTTCAGTAAGAAAATGCAGGTATATTTGAGGGTTTTTTCAATTTTGTAGCTTTTATCAAAATTTACATCTGTAGACATCAGTGCTGCACTGTGACAGTAGCTAATGCAGAATTGGTAGGTTTTGTATAGTGACCAAGATACTCTCTGCAAACTCTCAGTAAAAGATCAGTAAGTATAAACTAATTTGTTGAACCTAAGTGCTATGTGTCTATTTTAAATACTGGACTGTAAGGTACAGCAACTGAAATATAATGAAAAGATATTTAGAATTGCTATCATTATTGCTTTTTAAATGGCTGAAATAATTTGGGGCATTTCTTTCAGGCTTTATCTTTTTATGATCACAATTAAAAGGACAAACTTAACTAAGATGAAAACACCTTGTGTATCAGCTGTGCAGCTGGTAAATATAACCCTTTCAAAATACATTCAAAAGTACTAAATTCAGACTGAGCATTATGGGCAAAGATACCCCTTGATCCATGCACCTCCAGACAGGGGGGTAGGGGTCTCTTGTACTCTCACATATAACTCAGGTTTGTGAAGCCCAAAAACATCACTTCTGTTTTGGTTTGCAAGTCCTGTGTACTGTTGGACAAGTTTTTAGAAATTTTGATACTTAGTTTTATGGCTTAAAACCTCTCTGAGTTCAAGAAGGACTTCAGTCATTTATTTAAGCATCAATTGTAGCCTTTGGCACATGGAGTTAATATTGCTTCCCATTCTAGCAGTAATCATCACAAAAGTACTACACATGACGTGCATATAGGTTAAACCATGTCACTTTTGTTGCCTTTTGGCCTCAACCATTTTGAATTTTAAGGATATAAAATTCTAGGAGACCGTTGTTCAATTTGAAAAAAAGAAAAAGCTATTTAAAATATTTTTTTTTAAATTAGGGTTTGTTTGCATTTTGTATTACACTAAACTATACACTGACTTTTGTATCGATAAATATTTGCAATTTTTTTGTTTTTCATTCTGTGACTACCTTACACCCTACTCCTAATAACTCTTCATTTATTTATACAGCAATTTTGTGGACCTGTTTTTTTAATCCTTTTTTATTTTTTTTTTAATACTCAAAAGTTGAGTAATAATACTCCAGCATCCTCACAAAAACGAAGCTCATCCTCAAACAGATATGCCATGGAGGCATATCCAAAAGAGAAGGAAAAGTCACTGGCAGCAATTTTCTTACTGAGAAGAGACAAAGCTAAGAGAGGAGCAGCAAAAGGTTTTGCAGATTTCTCATTTTCCAGTGATAGCTAAACTCTTAGAGGTGGTGGAGGCAGTTGTCCATAGGAGGACTAAGATTTCAAAAGGAATTAATGACTAAGGACTAATGACTTAATTAATTATTTAGGATTATTATTTTACAGACTCACCATTGTCCTAACATGACCTGGACAGATAAGCAAGAAAATGGTAAAATGGGCTCTACCTGAAAACACAAAGGATTTGATAGAGATTTTTTAGTACTGTCAGAAGTGAATCAGTTTCCTTTACATAACTTGTTTTGGAGACTCAAGTTTTTATGTGTCTAGGGAGAACACATCACAGTGGAAGCAGTTATTCTCTTAGATTCAGTGGTGGTAAAAAACCACAAATGCTGAGACTCTTCTGTCTTGAAATGCATCTTTCCCTGTTTAAATTTTAATGCATTCAGAACAGGTATCCTAGGAATTGTAAGGGTTAAAAGTGACTTATGATTTTCTCCTTCATGTTTCCATTTTTTAACACATATCCCCTCTAAAATACTATGCTACACACATTGAATTCTTGATTTAATCATCTTTACTAGGAAGTAATTTCACAAATTAATAGTTTAGGATTTAGTAGTAAGATAAAAGGGAACAAAACAAAATCCAAAAATGTTTGATTTTATGCTCTTGGATTTTGGTTTTTTTTGTTTTTTTTTTTTTTTTTTTTAATCTTTATCCAAAACATTTTGTATTCTGACATACAAAACAATAATAATAGTAAAATCACAATTTATTAGATAAACACAATTTGAGCAGGGTGGTCTGGTTACCACTTCTGACTTAGGCATGAACTTCTGCAAACATCAGATTATAACACATGAATAATCTCTGAGTCAAGTAAATTTAATCACATGATCCTGTATTATTTCTAGTAGAACAGCCAGCAGAAGGGCAAAGCCCTTCTGCTTTGCTTGCAAAAACACCCTAACACAAACAACAAAAAACCCAAGCAAACAAACAAAAAAGCAAGCAAAACCATAACCAAATTAAAAAAAAACCAAAACAAACAACAACCAACCAAGCATAAAAGCTCTCCCTTCTCCTGCCAACACAATTGCTAGTTCATCAGTCAAGGAGCTAAGGATGTCTAACTTTGCCATTCTGCATAGCATAAGGTGGAAGGCTAAAAAAGGCAAACAGAAGCAGAGAAATTATAGCTGTACACAGGTCTGCACACTGTCCCAAATCCTTCAATTGACTATTAAGCTAAAAACAAACAAACAAACCAACCCAATACACACACCTGGCACCACTACATAAACCTCGACTGCCGGTGCTCACACCCCAACCTGGGATAAAGGGGCAAACTGGGGACAGGCTCTTTGCCTTTGCACGACTTCTGAAACTTTACTTCTACCCTGGTAGTTGCCTGGCTCTATGTAAATGCAAATAAAATAGCAAATTCAGTTCAATAGTAAGGCCTGAATGTCTTACTATTACATCCTCTAACGTTTTAGATTTTTACCTTACACTTCTAAGATAGAAATCCTGTCTTGAAAGTCAATTTATGAAAAATCATTTGAAGTGCTACAGGTTTTTCAGTAAGTATGACCAAGTATTTTCAATTTTCAAAATTACATTGCTGATGTTAAATAACATGGAGTTAAGCTAATGTGGAGTTACTATATAACTTTATATGTAAGTATATAACTTTATATAACTATAATAAAGACAAATGCTTTAATTTACAGTTCCTGAATCAGAGTGAAAGTAGGTTATCTGCTTCCCTCACACAATTGAGGAAAACAGTGAATTATACTGAGATAGGGATTAGCTTGGCTTCAGAAATCTTTTGGTGCAGGAAAGTACATTTGCATCTTGGAATGAAGAGGCATTTCCTAACATATGTGTTTAGATTTTTTTTTTATTTTAATGTGAGTGGGATATACCTACATAACTACAATGTAAGTGAACTCTGAATTCCACATGAAATTAATACAAATATATTATTAAGTACCTTATACAAGCTATACCATCTTTAGTATGGTATAGCTTGTATAAGGTACTTAAAGTACATCTTTAGTATGTACTTTAACATAAGTACATTTCTCCAAAGGAATGAAAAAAATATAAATAACACAGCTTTTACATTTCCAAAGCTAGTTATTAGCTTGCAAGAACACAAATATTCTTTCCACTTTAGAAGTGGATTTTTTACACACTGCAGTTTGATTTATACTAAATTAAGCATGAGTGAATGTTATAAAAATATTGCTTGTATTCTGGGAAACAAATAATCATGATCATATTTATAACCCAATGTTTATATATAAAGTTTAGAAAGCATAAATTAATAATGCTGCATTAGTGGGAAAAAAAGGCCTAATGAATTAAGTTTGACTGTAAATATCCAGCAGAGGAGGCTAGTTCTGAATAGAAAACTGATCAGATGAGACTGTTTCGAGATATCCTTATTTATATATCTTTAAATGATAGCAGATGCTTAAAATGTAAAATTCTGACAGGGTTAACATGAAGAAAATGTAATTTCTGAGGTTTTTCAACATTTAGAGGACTTGTGGGAGGTGGGCAGATGTTGAGAGGGAAGTGTTTTGGTCTAGATGAAACAAGAAGTTGCCGTAAGAAGAAAAACAGAGAAATCACATGATATTGTTTTCTCTGTCACTGATGTAGGTGGGATAATGGAAACCAGAGGTGCTGTGTTATCCCTGGCATTTTCTTCTCAGCTCCCCTGCGAAATCCCCAAATCTGAGAAGCAGGGGCAAATGGAAGGTGGTTTTCTCAAATCATTCAGGTTACAAGCAGGTAAGACTTGAACCCCCCTCGTCCATCTCTGACAAAGTCACTCAGTTCCCACTGTTTATTGTGCAGTGTGTCAGTTTTCTGGCTGTTCTGACATTCTGCTCCTCTGACCAAGAGAGCACGACAGACCCCTGTCATTAACACTGGGGTTAATGTGCACCAGCCTGCCACTGGTCACACGTGCCAAGTCTGCTGAGCTTCCCCGACTTATAAGCAACTCAAGAAGGGTGTTAGCAGAGAGAGACACAACCTAATTAAAAAAAAAATATTAAGGGAGAATATGAAAGATGGGAAGGAAAACAGTTTTTCGCATTAAAGTAGCTCATCTGGAGGTCTGATTGACTAAACCTTCCAAAACCCACAGATTCCCATAACACCCAATTTTTAACTTGGAAATTGATTCAGAGATGACAAAAGAAAGCAGAATACTTTCTTATGGGATCTTCATTCATTATGTGCTTATAGATGGATATGGGCTAAACAGGAAGTGTCTATGCAGAGTTATCTGGTGTATGGTTTTCCCCCATCTGTTGTCCAGCATGGTTTCTCCTTAAAAGATGCTGATTGAAGCACTTTTCTTGAATTGTGAATACACAAGCACTTTGGCTAAAGACATCAAGATATTCTGTCTTGTGTGAATACCTTTAAGACTATCAGAAATAACACAGCTGCTCTGAATTATAACCTTTTAAATTGAATTTTAAATTTTCTTGAGAAAAAAAAATCTTTTGAATAAATCCAGCCAGAAAACATGCCCTATCAACCCCTGGGGTTACAGATTAAAAACTTTCAGGTGAAAGGACCCTTTCAAGAAATTATCCTTTTAGTGATCAGGTTATGGCAGCACCAAGATTCTTTAGTAAATAGAAAGGGATGCCTTGAAATCCCCAGATCTGAGTCACCTGATTTTTAAGTCTGTTTGAATAAACATGGAAAGCTCACTCTTATTTGTATTAATGAATATTCCAGATGCACATCCCTGTGAGGCCAAAGATCTTGCCTCCATGTAGTCATTTTCTCATGGCCCTGAAACAGAGTGAGGATTAAGAGCTAACTTTTCATTATCTAAATCATGCACAGGTTAGTATTAGCAAACACAGGGGCATGGGATATCTCTGACTAAGTGAGGGCATCCATATCTGAACAGGAGGCAGATGGAGACCTGATCAAGATACTCAGTTAAATTTAAGATACAGTTCTTACCACAGCAGACATCCAAAATTTGGTTGAGTTTGTTTACTTGTTGTTTTTGCTGTTGTTGGAGTCCTTTTGTCATTTTTTAAAGCTATGATTTACTTGATCTCTTTCTTTCCACTGAGGATTACAGATCTGACAACACTCCTCTAAAGGTAAGTGAAAGAAAGAAGTGCTACATGAATGTATACAATACAGGGATTCTGATTCACTCAGAAGCCCAACTTACTGTAAATCCAGGGAAATGCCTGGATTTAACACCTTCCAGGCTCATTTCCCAGGTCTTTAACCCAAGGAAAAACCAAAAATGAACCTGATAAAAGAAAAAATGCTCTGAGAAGAACAAATCTGCTCACTGTTCCCTGAAATTCCTACATTTTACATTTAAACATTGTTGACTAAAATCCATGAAGCAGTCCTGGGAGCAGAGATGAGATGGAACCCCAGCTTTTCTCTCTTCCTCTGGAAATCCCAGTGCTCAGTGCATTGAAAATCTAACTCATCCTTTTCCCATTCCCTAGCCATAGTGATCCAGGTTCTGCTCAACAACATAAGATGGCAAATCAGCATTCCCCATTTTCAGTCATTTGCTCCAAGCTGGATTTCCCATGGACTACATGTAGAGCTCTTGCTATTTTTACTGGTGCTCAAAGCAATAGACACTGCATCTGGAACTACTGCTTTCTGTTGTATGGTGTTGGTTGGCTCTGAGCAACTTTCCATTTACCATCCAGGAGCTCCACAACAGCATCCCAACTTGCTGCACAAGTAGTGAAGAGTAGGACTCACATGTTATTTGGCAGTTCCCATCTCCCTATTGTTTATACTGGGAGATAAGCAGAGAATAATTTTTAGCAAATGTACCAACTTTTTAAGCATTGCAATACCTTCTGATCACCAATTTCAGGTTGTAGCTACTACTCATAGAGAATTGATGAACAAACCTTCCTATTAAGGAAGTTTATATTATTGGTATTATCTTGCTCCTGGATAGTCCAGTGGCAACACAATTAACTGGAGATGTGACTTAGTAAAGGGTTTAAAGAAGCCCACAGGACCTGAAGCCACGGGTGTGTGGTCACATTTGTCCAAGGCATATTTTGTTGCTCACAACAGCAACACAGGAGTTATATTTCAAAGCACTGACATTCCCTCACCATGTATATTTACTAAATAATTTAAAATCTAGGATTGTATCTTCACTGCAACATGAATTAACTTCTTGTGCTATTTGCTAAGAGAGGAAAAATATGAAGAATGCTAAAAGGTGGAAGGATGTGCTAGCTACAGCAGTTCCTCTGGCACAAAGGATTTAGAGCAGATAATTTCATAACTCTGAAAGGTCATGCAAATATCAGTCTGGAAGAGATGTGGAGAGACCTAACGTTGTAGAAGATGAGTCTGAAGCATGTAATATATTGTCCTTTGTTCACCACTGGGAAACAGGGGATCCCAGAAGCAATTCTTAAACTAATTATTCGTTGCTGCAAGTTGATGCTGACAAGTATGATGTGGAGAAGTACAGCTAGCAAAGTTATGACATAAGAAAGGTGAGAAACAAGATTATGTCACAAGGTGTCCAGCATAGAGATAGCCCCCCCACCTTTGAAAACTTGTTGGATCAAGGACAAAATGAATACTTCAGAGCCCTCAAAAGATAACAGAGAGGAGTCCCAGGCACCAAGGTATGTTATCAGCACAGGAAACTGGAGAGCACAACATATGAGTCAATGAAGCAGGGGCTATGGCTTTTGTTTGAGCTGAGCCCCAAACAACATTGTTCTACACCACCAACCCACTTCTGAGGAACTGTTTGCACAGTATTTTGGTTAACTTTGGAAGCTGGTTATATCTGCCTGGGATCTACACATCTTGCACTAACTACTATTGACCATTTTAGACAGCCATTTTTTACTGTGACTTTTAATTCAGTACATAATACTAGTAATATTAGTAAGAGGAATCTCACCAAGGCACAAAGAATATTTTGGTCAGTCAGGTTGAATTAAGCTCTTGAAAAAGATTGGTTTATAGTATGATCCCATACTTCAAATAGTTTTAAGCTAAGAGACCCAAATGTCTTTCAAAGATGTCTGGACTCTATACAGACTTTCTAGGTAAAAGGGAAACTGTACTAGGAGAAAAATACATTAGTTTTGACACCTTAGAAATGGAGGTATATGTAAGGGAGAAAATTAAGAAACCCACAAAAAAAAAGTTCTTATGCTGCTTTAGGTCCTGGTATTCCACATACTGGTATTTCAGAAGGAGCAGGTGGGGAAAACACAATAAAGATTGAGCTACCCCACAGAAATTACTCTTCCAGGCGTTTCTGCAGAAGATGCAGGAAGTAAATTAGTTGCTAGCTTTGAGAGGATGCAGGATCCTTATTGGCAACACAGTGGCTCAAAAAGGAGGGAGGAGATAAGTGTGAGAACCACTGAATTGCCGAAGATCAGCACTTCACTCTTCTCACCTTATTATTTGATGAGAGTAAAACCAGACACTTTCATCAGATGCAACTTCAAAGTTGCAAAACCGCAACCAAAGTTAAAGAGTAGCCTCAGTTGAATTGGAGAGAGGGGAGAAAGTGTGAAGCAAGTTTCCATTCAGATTTCATGTTGTTGCTGACTTCACTGAGCTCAAAGTGACTCTAAGCAGCAAGATCACAACAATCAGTTCATGGCCTGCAAGCACAGGGTGCAGCCACAAGAAATCATCACTTTCATGGTGCAGGATAAGAGCATTAAAATACCTTCAGAAAGCATCCCAGTTTATCATTTGCTCAGTACTGCTGTCCATGGATGAGCACACTGAGTGTGTGCTCATTATTGGTCTAAGTGATGTCAAAAAAGAAAAGTTGCATCAGAATTAAACAACCCAGTGATTCTCTAAGATTGATAATTATTGTAATGAACTCAACAACTGGCACTACTTCTATTGGCATAGACTGTGCCCAAAATGCCAACTTTATGTCCTAGTCATCAGGTCTCAGAAATGGAAATGGAGGATGGCCAAAATCCACACTTTCTAAGATGGTTTATGTCTTGATATTTTTCCTCAAGTCTAAGAGTTGAACCAGGACACCAAAGAAGTAATTGTCATACTGCGCTGTCATAGGCCACCAGGTCTCTGCTCCAGCCAAGAATCCATAAAGGCAGATCTTGTCTGGCAGAGCAGAGGTGAGAAAAGCTGGCTGCTCTCTTGGATATACATTTGTTACTGGTAGGAGGTTGCAAGAGGTATTTTACCTCAGACAGAAGCAAAATTTACCTTCTTTTTAAAAAGGATAATGAATAAGAGACCATTACAGAGATCTACTGAAGTTATATATCTGTTTCCATAAAACTAATTAACTTAATGAGCAAACTCTTTGAACCGATATCTAAATGCATTATTGAAGATTTAAACATTCACAAGAAGTTTAGAGACTGTTTCAAACTGCCTAGTATTTGTCAAATTTATTCTTTGAAAATACTGAAGACATTGAAATATAAAATAGATGCAAAGGCCTCTAAAATTATCAGCTTTTATCACTCCAAAATAACAGGCACATCGATTCCTTAAAAATGTGTTAAATTTAATGTCAAATTTGTTCCTGAACCTCTTGAGTTTCCAATATATGCTCTGATCACGGGCTTGACTATGTCTTCCCACCCATCTTAGAGCATTAATCACTTCTGTTTTCTTACACCTAATATGGATGTTAGCGGAAAGCCTTCTAATCCTTTTGCACTTAGAACTGAGGGGATCTGTAGGTTGTAACAAAAGAGAGCAACACATATTAACATGTATCTGTGTATAAAGACATGTAAGATGCATGCTCCACTTAGCAACAGGAAAGAACCCACCCACCTCAGGTGAATCCTCTTACAATCTGAAGGACTACATTAGGTTTTCCCTTCTTTTCCACCCCACCTTCATACCCAACCCAAACTCCTACAGACCTCATCAGGAGAATTGCATATGCAAGCACGAGAGCGAGGGGGACCTCAGGGCTTGCAGCCAGCCGTGGATGGAACCTTTAACTTCACAACAAGCAAACAATGGACTAGTTGCACAATAAGTGTGTGCCAAAGCCTTCCATATTGGCTGCAAAAAACAATTTTAAAATCTTTCATCTGCAGCCACTGTAAAATCATTTTGGGGGTGGGACCGAAAATTTCATCACTGGGGAAAACTGGACCCTAGGCACAGGATTGAAAAAAAAAAATTAAGGATCTGCTTCATTACACAAACCAGCGAAAGGGTGAGGTCATGCCTCTGCCGGGCCATAGTTCATGCGACACTACAATTTTCTAGAGATACAATTTCATCGTCATTCCAACTAATTTGCGGTTACTTTTGATACAGAGAAAAGGAAAAGATACAATAGATCAACCCGTGCCCCACCTTTCTCCTCCGGCCCCCTCCCCCTTTAGAGCCAGGGACACGAATTGTTTCGGAGCCCCACAGCGCCACCAGCACAGAGCAATGCAAAACAAAAAAGATCTCCCACCGGGTGAAAAAAAAAAAAAAAAGAAAAAAAAAGCGCCTAGAAAAATGCCAAAATTTACAAAATGTCTCCCAAATGTACCTTCTTGGAAGAAAAAGACCAAACAAACCACTCAACCCCCTCCCTCCCCCCCCTCCAAAAAAAAAAAAAAAAGAACAAACAACCCAACACCAAGACATCTAAGTGAAGTGTGGGGAAATAAGAACCTTTATATAACTAATGCTTTAAGCTAATTATCACAAGAGCTGGAATTTGTAAATAAAAAGGTCACTGTTTAGTAAGAGACATAACTTAATATAAACCCTCTTATGTCCATCTCCACCTTCACCATACCAAGGGCAGTTTTCCCCCTTACTTTAGACCAAAGTAATCCATCAAGAGCCATCACAAATGGCATTGTAAACTCTTTTAGCTACCACCAGACCATACAGTAGCAACACAATATGCTTCTTTATACACGAGAGCTGCATTATATTTATATAGACAGTCACATATTTGCTCCTGGATCCGTTTATTACTCGGTAAAGAATTCCCCCCTGCCCCCCCGCCCCAACAAAAAGCCAGAACGAAAAAAAAAAAAAAAAAAAACAAGTCCATCTGGAAAATATTTGAGTTCTTATACTCCTAAATTGAAGTTAAATTGTTTTTAATCTTCGCGTGTATAAAATTTTAAAGAGGAAACAAAACTGACTTCAGTAATTGTCGCTATTAAGGAGACACCGTTGGGTGGGATTCACATGAGATCAAAGCTATGAAAAATACAAGATTACGTTTTGTTCATCAACACAAGGAGAATCCTCCACAGCACTAATACACGCCAAAAACCCGCAGAAAATAATATTTTTGGTTAAAACCACAAACTTACCTTCGAAGAAGGCAGCCCTTGCAAAAGGGCTGTAACAATATGGACTGCATACTCGCTCTCCTACAACCAGCCACCTCCATGCTGCAAAGGGCTTCCCGAACATCCTTAAAATATTTCGCAAATGCAGAAAGTGAGACTTTTCTTTTCTTTCTTTTTTTTTTTTTTTTTTTTCTTCCCTCCTCCCTCTCTTCTTTCCTCCCCCTCCCCGTCACCCCGCCGGGATCGCCGGGCGAGGAAGGAGCGGCTTCCCGAGGGTCGGCGGGCGATGCCGGCGGGCGGCCGCAGCCGGGGCGGGGGACCCGGTGCCGCCGGGGTCACAACTTTGCCGGGGCTGGCGTTGGCTCGATGGGCTCGGCGGGCAGCGGCGCCCCCTCCCGCCCCCCGCTCCCCCCGCCGCCGCCGCCTGGAAAAATGCAGTGTGCCATTTTACACCCGCCTCTGGAGCACACAGGACCAAAGTCTAGCGCTGGTTTTCGGTGACACTGCAAAACTACGGCTCGCCCCGCGCAACCCCACGCCTCATCCTCCCCTCGGAGAGAGCAGCTGCCTCTTGAGAATTAATAAAGAAAGACAGTTGGACAAAATAATTCCGAGACTTGGCCGTTTTGCCTCCGTCCCTCCCCCCGCCCCCGCCCCCACTCCGGAGCCCGCAGCAAGTTTGTGCCGCCCGGCGCATCCCTCGGCTCCCCCCGCGGCACCCCCGCACCCCCGCCCGCCGGGCTCCGGCTGCCTCGCAGCATCCGAAAGAGCCAGTCATGCCTGAAACAAAATCCATGATTCCTGGAAAGTGGGCAGCCTTGAATCCCAACGAATACTCGATTTACTTACAATTATAAATACCTACCTTATGAAAGGACTAAATTAACACTAAATTCAACAGATACATCCGTTACGGCAGGAATAGTTTTTCCATAAATACTGTTTTAAAAACCCCTCCTTATACTGACTGACAGAATTCTACCATGCTGCCCACAAACAAAATGGCTGTGGCACCGAGTTTTTTGGTTCCTCCCACTGTGCCTCCCCCTGGCCTCCAGGAAGTGGTAGAAATCCAAAATAAAATCCGCACGAAAAGTACAATACATCAGCCAAACTCCGCACGGCACCGCCAGACAGCATCGGGAGGGAAGCACATTCACCAACATTGTAGTTTCTCGAGGATTTTTATTGTTTTTAAAAGGGCATCAATCACTGGGAATTTACATCACTGTGTAATTTGAACTTCCTGCTTTACATATTTATAAGGTCTTTCACCTATCTTGGCAGGCTTTCAAATTAAGTGGGTTGGGAAATTTGATGCTGTGGCTCCAGTTTGTGAGCTGAGTCAGGTAGTGCCTGCTGGAGCTGGGCTCTGAAACGACGGGCAAATTCTGACACCTTCCCTGTTCAGTGCAAGATAAAATAATCCCCTCGCATAACACAGTCTCGTAAGCGAGCATGCAGGCACCAAGAGGCCCCTGGAATGAGGATTCTCAGCAGAAACTGAAATTTAGGCCTCTTGCACATAAATACACGCTTTGTAATATTTATCATTTTGCGTTTGTGGTTCACAGCAGTCTCCCTGAATCATGATCTCCGCGGAAATAATCTTGGATTTTCTCTTATGACCTCGTTTAGTGTTGCAGCCCTTTAACTTTTGCGACATTCGCCCTAAAATAAAAAGAAACAGGAAGATATAGCGTATTTCTATTAGGGATTATGATAAAAATGTCACTACGTGGCCCTATATCTGAGGCACCAATCTTGGCAGGCAGTAGCACAACTCCTCTTGCACGCTGCCTCGTAGGCTCCGCAGGGGCTGATTCATTTCCCGTGAGAATCCTTTTCCTGCCTTTAGGAGGAGTTACAATGGAGACAGGCTGTCAGACCTGCCGAGCCTGATCCAGCCCTGTATTAAAAGACTTGAATTCATATTCTCACCTACTGCTATCCTAAACCTTTGTCAGAGGCATTGAAAAAACAGTGGAATCGGTGATGTTTTTCCTGAAGCACCTCATATTTCTAAGTCTTAGATTAAAAAAAACCCAAACAAACAAACAAACAAAAAAAAGCCACCCAAGAAAACCTGCATAAAACTTGGGGCAAATTTTCCGTTGGTATAATTTGTTTGTATTATTGTGTTATCTAGCAGCCTTAATCCTGAACTGTGATTAAAATGTTATATTGTATAGGAATATAGGGCAAAAAGATAATTCCTGCCCTGAAGAACTCCAAAGTATAAGACAAAAGACAGCAGATGGCTATGGGCAGATGAGGGGAACAATGAGACTGTATTGATCAGCAGGGAAGGCACAGTTTGCAACACACCATCACTCCAACTCTTGTTTCTGTGTGTACTTCATGATGAAGAAGACATAAGGTGGGATTTGCTGAAAAAAATTAATCAGGTTTTGTGGCTGTTGAAAGAAAACTCCAGCAAGAGGGACAGCATGGAAGAAAGCACAAAGATGTTTGGAAAAGCAGCAGGTGAACTACAGAAACCTAATCAAATTGGCATTAATCTTTGTATAACGACACAAAATAGATAAGGAGGAAGTAGGCTATTGAAAACATTGAAAATACAGACACAAAGCTTATGTTTGAGACAGAAGAGGCAAATAAAGGATCCAAAAGGCATGGCAGAAAAATCATAAACCAGGTCTGCTAGCAGTAAACAAGCCCTAGGGAAAAAACTAGACAGTAGTTCACATTGTATGGGCCTGAAGAGATGTAGCAGAGTTTTTTAGGAAAAAAGAAGTGTTTTTCTTTACTATGAGTCTGGGGACTCTCTGTTGATTGTCTGCACCTTCCTCCTGGATTGTATTTAGTGAATTCTTAAGTCCTGCTCCTGACGTTTAGTGAGTGGACACCTGATTGCTAAAGGGTCCCCTCAAAGTTGTTAATACGAGTGGATAAGGACATATAGGAAGGCTGGGACCAAGCTGACCTTGCATGTTGGGAAGGTTGCTTCTTCCATTGGTTGTTTTTGGAGCAACCTTCATCTGCCAGCAGTGCCCTATGGGTTACTGTATGTCTTACACCAGCACAGGTCGGACCGATGCATGGTGGAGGGCAGAAAGGACTCTGGTTTAGGGCATAGCTACAGCCAGGACAGCAAATCATGCTTTGGATGGGGAGTATGTCCTGTAGGCTCAGAGCCCTCTCAGGACACCCTTTACTACGTTGCTGTAGGTTATTAAACACTTTTTTCTTTATTTCCTGCATTTGCATTAGTAGCAAGCACATATTTTCAAATTCTTTGTACGTCTTCTGCACAAACCACCTTAGATAACTTTGCATTTACTAAGAGGCTCTTAAGTCTGTTGGCTAGTTGTGCTACAATTTGGGGTTAAACACTGCACAGTAAATAACTTCAAATAAGCAAAGCCTTGGTGAACGTCTGGGGAATTATTGTGGCATGGCAAATGTGAAAGAATTTGGCTGGATTCTTTTGTTGCAGGCTGAACTGAACTGCAACTGTCCCAAATTTCCTTCAGATTTGAAGCTTACTAGTTCTGTAGATAAGCTGATATGTGGTAACTCTTTAAGCCAGGGTCGTTTTCTCTCATGTTAGATCTCATCAGTTTTAACTGAAAACAGTGTGTATCAAGTGCTAAATGTTAAGATTTGAGATAGGGATTGAAATACACATTGTGACTGGTTTTTTAAAATCTGGATGAGTGTTCCAAGAAAACTTGAACCATATGTTCTTGGGCTTTGAGGATAACCCCTACTTGACTTGATGTAAAATTTCCCCAAAACTCTTACAGTTCAGAGTAACTAAAGAGAGCACTATCATCCATTCTGAACTTTTGTTTTCAGCTTTGTCCACTACTTTGTGTGAATGTTTTCCTTGAGATTTTGCTCAAAAACAGGGAAATAGAATATCTTTAAAGAGCAAAGAAAAAAGCTAACTACATTTTAGGATTTAGACTAACACAAAAAAATTGGCTAAAACCTCATAGCACTTAAATAACAGCTCCTTACTGAAATTAGAGAAACTACTTTTTACATTCTGCTTGCAGTATAATTACTTTTATTATTCTTTATCTTTCATTTGCATTAATCTTTATCATGCCCATAAAGATTTAACTCTATTGCCATATTTTCCAAGTAGCTCTCTATCTCTACACTTGTAATAAACAAATTGCACTGATCTCCTTTTGACAATATTTTCTTGATGTCTTTAGGAAGGGAATTACCAGTCCTCTTATGTCAGTAAATCATTAGATAAATAGCAAGAGATGGAGGTTATCAAAGGGTTTTGCAACTCACATGTAAATAATCATTTGTTTTCTTGCACAAAAGTGTCATTGAATGTTTTTTGGTTGAAAGATCACCAAATGCATAAATAGTTTGCATTTTTATTCAACAGATAATGCTCACATAGCTGCATAACTGCTCTTGAAGAACCAAAAAAGCTATTTGCTGTAATTTGTAAAATTCATAAATTATAGCACAAGAATGGGTTATTGATGCCTGACTGTATTATAAAGGAGGACACAGGCTCCCCTAGCTTAATTCTTGCTTGACCCAGGTCAGATATTTTTTAAAAAGCATGCAGTCTTGACTAAAAATGCATAGCGGTAAAAAAATTCCACAAAATCTTTACTAAATTGCTATGGTGATTGCTTGATTCACTTTAAATCACACACTCTGTTACATATTAAACCTCCTCTTTCCATTTCTCTGTCCAAGTCCAGGTTTTATTTGAGTATATAAGACTCACAAAATGTTTCTCTTTGTTAGGGATGTTATGTTATTTTAGTACTTCTCTAGTTTACCAGTAATCTTCATGCTCAATATTCCATGTTCATCAGAGATAAGCACAATATGCCAACAGCAATGCCTCTACTTGCCAGTACTTAAGAAACTCCTTCTATTTTTTATGCATATCCCAACATTTTATTTGCTTTCTTGCAGCATTACCATTACACATACCCCTTGTTCAGCAAACCCTCCCATTAATATCTGTATCCTTTGCAGTAGTCTTTTTTCAGTTGTATCATCTCCCTGCTTCTCTCAATAGGACTTTACCTCGCTCTCAGGATTTAGCTTTTGCCCCTGCACAGATACATGGACTGCTCTACTTGGGCCCACCTTAAAAAGCCCATCCAAATTACCTTTTACCAATATCTCATTCACTGCTGGTTTCCTCTCATTCAAACTGTAGCACTGTGAGCGCCAGTGAGGATTTCTTTCCATGTTACTCTTACCTTAAGCAGTGTTTTCATTTGCTTCAGACACTGAACTTGTACTGCTGACTTCATGTCCTTATGCTGGGACCCTGTATTCAAATGCTTTATGACTGGACCAAGAGGATTTAAAGCCCAGTGTTGTCACAGGTTGATGTGTCTTTCACTCTTCTCACATCACAAGTCCTGCCAGTGCAGATCTCATGGTTTTAGGATGATGTTTGGTGGCAAAAGGTGAGCAAAAAGAATGAAGTCTATTTAAGTGGAAAAGCAATTTATAACAAAAATGAGTGCAGGTCTTCTGAAAATAAAAGCCAGAAATAAACCCCGAGAACATCTGTTGCTGTTGGCTGCCAAGGTATGCCACACATCTTGGAGTATAGTTTTTCTCCCCTTCCTGTTTTTTGTGTTGTATATTTGTCGATGGCCTGAAAGCACCTAATCAGATCCCCTGCACAGACTGGTCAGGTCAGAATCTACCTATTTTTATGAATTAACAATCTTCTTTGGTTTTGGAATGTATCTTCTGTTGAATTGGTATAGGACTCAAAATGCTGACCTTTCAGAATTAAAGCTATGTCCATATGACAAGTCCAATACGGTTATTAAAAAATATTTAGCCACCCCATGATGGCACAGATGCATTTTGAAAAATTCTTCTCTTTTAGTTGTCTAATTGGTTGAAGCTGATGGGGAAATACTGGGTGTGATTTCAGAATAAACCAGAAAAAATTCTAGAAAAAAAGAAAAGCCCACTGTGAAAGCTTTCCTTTAACTTAGCCAGCTACTTGATTAGTGTTGTTCTGTGTACTGTCCCTGTTATGTGCTGATATTTGAAACAGTCATATAAGCTTTGGTCCAGATCCTGAAATTTTATGTGGAAATGTATTCCGTGCTTTTTTAATCCAAACACTGGATCCTCATACATGTATTAAAACTGATCCTGAATAAATACTCAGTGCTATATTTGCAAGCACAACTAACTGTAAAAACATCTTTTTCACTTGCTTTCACTCCTCCTCTGTGCCTGCAGTGGCCCTTGTGAGAGCACTGCTCCCGTTCTGCAGGACAGACCTGTTGCTGCTCTTGGATTGTGTAAGGTGTGCAGTGCCAAAACAAGGGAGTGAGCAATTGGTGCTTCTGCTTTGCTGGTTCACTCTGCTCTTTTCTCATACTTTCACCTTCTGATAATTAAGGGAATCTCACGGATTTTATTAGATGAGTTACTATTGGAGACCATTTTCCCATATGATTTATTGTACCTAGGAAATTCCAGCTGCAACGCCGTGGATTCAGATGAGGTGAATAATGGCTGCAGTCCATCTGTGTTCCGCTGACTTGCCTGCTGACTGGTTTATGTGTTCAGCAGATTTTATCTGTCCTTTTCTGAATTCACATTTGTCATTTAGAATAAAGGGCCACTGTTGAAAACATCTCAGAGCTGTTCAGAGTCACCCTTGGTGTTCACTTTTACTGCTGCTGCAAACAAATGCACCATCTGTGTGGCAAAGGCAGCGCTGTCACAATTCAGTTTTCTTTTCTGAAATGTTCTGATGCTGGTGACATAGTGAATGGAAGCCAGTTTAGTCAGCAAAAGCTTTATGAGCTTTGGAAGGAGGATATCAAGGGGAATTTAAGAAAAGCCTGCATTTGCATACAGATTTGGGGATATGTGGGTCTGAGATGTCTGAACCAAAGTCCTTTACAGTTCCAGATCCAGCAAGACTATGAAATGCAGTCATAAAAGCTTCAATTTCTCCTCCTAGTTTTTAAATAAGTTTAGCCTTCTTATATATAATTTTTTTTTTTCAGTTTGCACACCTTTTACTGAGGAGCTAAAATCAGGCAACATAAAATCTGGTCAGCAAGCTCAAGGCATTAATTGGTCATCTCATCTGAAATTCCAGGATGCAAATGATAAGACATTAATCATTTTAAGATATTAGAATACAGTGGCTGGTTTTTCATGCCATTATTAATTGCTTTTGGAAAGCAAAGTGGTTCAAATACATTCTCTGGTATTATTACAGCATCCATCATATTCTCAAATATGAAACTGCCTATTTGACAGGTCTGCTCTTCTGCATTATTATTATCAGCTGTAATATTTCAAACCACTCAGGGACAAATACTAGCCTGTGACCTATTTTTTACCTAATTATTTTAAAATTCTTTCTTGTACCCTAATTTTGCTGATCAAATATTCTTTGCCTTTTAAGATTCTTGTTGGTCCTCTAGAGATTCTGACTTACAGTATATATTTACTGGCAATTTCCCTATTTTTAAGTTTAAACAATGTGTTTATGATTAGTCTTTTTATTAATGTTAGAAAATGCTGTGAAGACTAAGCTGACCAAACTTAATTTGCTTGTTGGTTAGAAATGCAATCAAGCAGGAGAAAGTACACATTAGTGAAGTTACCATGCTGCCTTTTCATGCAGAGCCTTGCATATCTCATCTTACCCTGGCTGTGATTTTGCCCTCCCTGCATGTGCTGCAGAGGCAACAATAACCTCCATTCCTGTGCTGTTCTCGTACAGTAAGGAATGTGCTCCTTGCCCTGCTCCTTCCACTCACAGGCACCAATGGCAGCAGGATCTCTTAGCAAGAGGCTGGAAGAGCCTTTCTCTTCTGTCTACAAAAAGCCTCTGTAATTTCCACAAAGAAGAAATATTGGACCAAAAGGAAACATCCTACAAGCTAGATCTAGTACAGGTACTGCCAGCTGGATCACAACACCTTATTTACACAGTAAATTTCCATCAAGCATTGCCAGAGCCCTCTTAGTCTGAGCAAAGATGGAGAATACACACAGCATCCAAGGCCCAGGCTGCCACACAAAAATCTTAATGTGGATGTTTCCCAGTGGTTTGTAAATGGCACATCTGCAAGTGGTGAGCTACACTTGCAACAGAGATCATTAAACCTTATAGAGATGTGCTTCACAGTATGGTATAAGATTAAAAAAAAAGCCTTTTGTTTTGCCTTAACCACAGAGGCCAGCTTAAAAAAGGTGTGTCTCAGTCCACAAATAGGGAAAAGGAGAAATAAACAGTTTATAAATACTTCCTTTATTCTCATAGCTGGTTATTTCATCTCAGTTTCTTCTAAATTTTTAAAACTAGCATGGGATTTATTTAGTGGTAACAGAATTTTGGCTTTTACCTTATAAATAGTCATTAACATTCCTCCTGATTTTGTTTCCCTAGAATTTTTTTGCTTCTATTTGGTTTATTTCTGAGAGTCAAAATGTGTATTTTCAAGAATGCACATTTGCTGAAAACAGTCAAATTAGTTGTGATGGAAGACTGTTGAAACCTGGAAGAGTAGTTTAGTTTGAAAATTTCTGCATTAGTGTCAGTCATTAATAAAGTTATTGGCAGCTGTATTTAGTTCTTGGTGGCTGGATTTTTTTAAGGGAAGCAAATGACAAGATGCTGACTGTCAGCAAAAGGTGCCAATTCTGGTACACGTTCATTAGGAACTGAAACTTCTTGTATTCAAAACATTCCTATTTTTGTCATTTGCAGTGTGGTTCATTTCCTCACTGGAAATGAACCTTTGACAGGTGGGACCTGAGCTACCCTGAGATACAGAGCATGAGAGAGCCATGCACCTGAGCACTTTGGCTTTGGCCAGGCAGAACCTGTCAGAGGGCAGCTGCAGTGTCCCTGCAGTGCTGAGGGCCCAGCCAGCCCCACCACCAAGGAAGGGTCCAGCTACTCAACACTGTCCCCAAGCCAACACTGGGCACTATCTGTGCTTCAGTGTGCATCTATGACACACTGCCAAATTGTTATTTCTGCTCCTTGACAGATCTGTCTAACCTGACCTGATATGAGTCAGCAGTGCACCACTGCAGCAAGAAAAGCAAACTGAATCCTGGGCTGCACCTGCAGGGATGGGATTGGCAGAGATAGAAGAGATGTGAGAATCCCATTCTACACAGAATGTCTTGTTGGGCCACACCTGGGGTACAGTGCCCAGCTCTGGCCACCACAGCTCAAGCAACACATGGACAGACTGGAGCAGGTTCAAAGGAGAGCCACAAAGGTGATCAGAGAGCTGGAGAGATTGTCCTATAAGGAAAGAGGAGTGTGATTTTTTTCTCCCTGGAGAAGAGAAGGCTGAGGGGCACCTCATCACAGTATTCCAGTATTTAAAGAGAGGAGGATGGATGTTCTCAATTCACAAGAGGCCACGTGGAGAAGATGAAGGGCTTCAGGAAAAAATTGCATCAGGGGAGGTTTCATCATGATAGAAAGAAATTTTTTGCAGTGAGAAAAAGCATTCACTGGAACAACCTCTCCAGGGGTGTGGTAGAGTCCCCATCACTGGTGGTTTTTAAGATGTAGAGTCCCTGTCAGTGGAGGTTTCCAAGATGTGACTGGACAGGGTGCTGGGTAATCTGAACTAGACTCCCTTTGCCATGAAAGGTTGGAGCAGATTATCTTTTGATGACCCTTCTGACCGGGTTAGCCTGTGATTTTGTGGCATGCTCCACTGCTCTGCTTGTACTAAGGACTTCTTAACTTAATCCTGGCTTTGTGCCTTGCCATAAACCACATTGCTCTTCATGTTGGTTCATCCACTGGTTTTAATCCTGGATTACTTTTACTGCAATCCTGTTCCTGACTCTGCCCTAGCAAAGTTTCTTTAAGTTTGCCTGCTTCAATATGCTCAGTGCACATGCAGAACACTGATTACATCTCTCCAGTCCTCGCTCAGCCAAATTTCATATTTATTTATCTCAGAAATCTTCCAGACCTTTCCCCATGCCAGAGATACCCGGGCTCTGTGGTACTTTTTCCTCCAAATGATAAAGATGTCCCTTATCTCTCCAACAGTGCATCACATCCTTCTGTTGCCAGCCAGACTCTCTTTGTGTTCTTAGTCCCTCTCAGGGCTCCTGTGTGCCCTGCATGCTCTTGTATGAAGCTTTGCTATTCTTTTCATCTTTTGCATGACTCTTTATTTTACTTTTCCTGTCATGACCTTCACTGCTCTTTTTCTCCCTGCTCCACAGGCGCTGCATTTCCTCTGTGCTTTCCCCATAAGATTTTTCTGTTTCTTACCATTTGCAACATTCTGCCTGTATTTTTTTGTCTTTCTCTTCTGTTGAAAAGATAAAACTTACAGCCTACTAGAATTTTAATACTCTGCTTGGTAGGTCAGCAGTCCTGAAGTGTGGGATAATGTTATGTTCAGAGCTTCGAGTTACAGAGGGGGAAATAAATACTAGTGTCCTATTTCATTTGAACTCTGAAGGATTCTCATTTGTTGTTGAGTACAGAGATTACCACTCCTGAATGGTAACTAATGTTCCCTAAACTGACAACACATTTTTGGGCCAGTTTTGGCCCCAGCTTCTTCTTCATATAATGCAAGAGTAGGAGGGAGAATCACAGATGTGACTGCTGTCTGTGTAATCCTTGAAATGAATACACACAAAATCCAGCCATGTTTTTCCAGGCCCTGCATGTGTTGGGGCATGCCCCTGGGTATGCACTCTGCTGATCCCTAGATGGCAACATGGCATAAAAGCAACCTCCAGGGAACAGCTCAAGAACCCTGGAGCTGCTTTAACCCACCCCTTTGGCTGACTTGGGCCTTAGCAGTCACATCCCCCCTTCACCTTGAGTCCTGCTCTGAGGGCAGATTAGAAAGAAATGAATTTTTTAGTGTTTTCACTTGTAACTTCTATTCTTTTTTATGCTGTAGGTTTCCTCTGGGCCTGTCTTATAACTCCTTTAAGTGCTGTTTTTTCATAGCTGCATGAAAACTTAAAGGAAAATTAATCTACCTAAGGGACAAAATTTTCCTGGTGACTCCCAGGTTTTATGGCAAGGGAAAACAAGCAGTAGTATAAATCTTATAAAGCCTTCTCTGCAAATCAAATCAAAAGGTGAAAAATAATGTTGGCAATCTAAGGAAGGGCCCAAGAACAGCAGTTTCTAAAGATTGAGACAAATAGACCAAAATTGAAAAAAATGAGATTGAAAAATAGCCCTGAAAATTCATACCATGCTGTACTTCTGTTCATTCTGCTTCAGAATCTTTGAATCAGCAGCCCTGGGAAAAATAAGCTAAAATTCATCCCATGTCTCTAGGCATGCACAAATGTACAAAACAATCTCAAGCATCTATTTGGAGAATCTTTGCCAAAACATATCTCAGTAACCTTTGCACTGAACCCAATGATACTTTTCAAACAATAAATATGGCATTACATAGAATTTTGCCTGTTTTGTTGCCTACTAACATTAAAGTCATTATTCTCTTTTATGTGTGGTTTCACATTGCCAGTGATTGGCTATAGATAGTAGAGTAGTATCTGCAACAAAGTCTTTTTAGTATCTGTCTGGTAAAAAATTTTGTAAATAATATCTACTTTACTGTGAATATATTGTGCTACCTTAACCCAAAAAACCAAAGGACCCTGCCATCTCTGAGTATGTTTTCTAACCTGTAACACAATATTTTCTGACCCCAATGTATGCTGGTATAATTAATACGTTTCACATGGAAAACTCCCTCAACAAACTGTTAAAAATACCCTAATTTTCCAATCTTTTTTGGCAGCCAAACATATCAACAGGACCTCGTGGCTCAAGAATAAGAACTCTGGCTTTGGGTAATTCCCACATTTTGTCACATTTCAGTATTGGCTTGGCATCAATACCAACTACAGCTGCTGAAGAACAGTTTGATGTCTGGGATGTGCAGTGGGAGAAAATGGCTGGAGCATTAGAGCATGGTCTTGTTTCATAAGGAGCTGGCATCCCTTCAGTCCCCAAAAAATTATTTCTGACTCAGCTTGCAATGAAATCACATACCACACCTTTTCATTCCATGACTGACTGGTGAAATACTCTCTTCTGAGTTAATTTATGTATTCTTTGTGCATATATCAGCATGACTGTTGATTTACTGAAGATGTTAGAACAGCTGCAGCCCATGTCCTGTGCAAATATTGCCTGGTGCAATGTGTGTGAACAACAAATATTGATCATGGGTAACTGCTTTGAAACTTTCTTTCTTATCCTTGTTTCCAGTGGTTGCCTTAATCAATCCCTGCACCAAAATACTGACCACTGAGTTGTAATTGGACTGGAGCTTTCTCAGCCTCTCAAACTGTTAAGTGAGCCCTGCTGTCCACCCTCCTGTGCTTAGCAGCACATAGTAGCATTAGTTCAAATGTGAATGACAAAGAAAACTTCTATATTTAGAGCTGTGCAGTTATGTGGAAACAGATGAAGGCATCAGGTGCATACTACAATTACTTGACTTGAAAATAAAATGTAAAAAAGTGAAATATCTTCTGTGTGTTTGCCACAAGGGGTATCTGGGCTAATGCCAGAACACCCACATGCAGACTGGTCACTTCTGTGTGGTAGAGAGGAGTGCTGTGGGAATCAGCTGTAAGGCTCTAGCATCCACTGCTGGACAACAAGTTACATGGATTGATGCAGAGAGAAATGCAGCTTTTGTTCAGACATGAAGAAATGATGATGATGATGAAGTTGGGCTCAAAAATATCAAGTAGTTTCACCAACATTTCTATCTTTTCAATCTTACAAAGAATTAAAGTGAACTAGGACCTAAGTTCATATTGCTTGGAAGTACTTTATAAGACTGGTAATACTTTCATACAAAGTACTTCACAGGCACTATGAGCTTGCCACTGAGCTGAACTCAATTATTTTACACAAGAGACAGCTGAGCTCCCACATGCTCTTCTTAGTATCCTTCTATAAAGCTTTAACACAGACCTTTATTTCAGGTAGACTTAAGACATTTGTCAGACAGCATAGTTATAAATGCTTCTGTCACCATGAAAAAAACCAGCTTAGATGGGTTTACTTGGTTTTAGTCTCATTTTCTTTTCTGAACCCAGAGTCCTTCTCCCCACTGTTAACACATTTTTCTTTTTACTTACTGGATATCGTTTGAGCAATCACCAGTTAACCTACTCACACTTCATTGGGCTTCCTCATTTATCAAACAACACAGCAAGTGGAGTTGGGAGACTGTTGAGCCAGCATAAAATCAAATGGACTTCATTACTACAGTATTAATAACTTAACACCTTGGAAAGGAAGGAAGAAAAGACTGAGCACATGTAAGTTTCATAGCAAGAATTCTCCTGGAGTAAAGTATAAAATGGAAGGAGAATCTAATTCTTTATTAAGCACATGAGTAAGGAGTTTGTTTCTGTAGTGAAGTATTACTAGTCATAGGGCTGGAAAGGTTAGGAATATTATTTTCCATGAGCCTTAAAACTGATATTAAAAGTGCTACTCCTTTTGGGAAAATTCAGGTAAGATGAAATATTATAAAAAACATGAACATTTTAGTTTAATTTTATTATTTGGGCCTTTTTGACTTGTGACTTTGTTTATAAACTATTTTGCTCCACTTTTCTAGCACTTCAGATTAGTGATGCTTGATGGTTGATTAACACTTTTATTCTGTATAGCTACATTTGAAGATTTTAGGCAGTAGGTAATACTATACTTTGCATAAGTAAAGTATTAGATCCTAGAAATACATAAATTGCATATTTATGTGATTAATGAAAGATTAATTAATTATATTTAAACTAAAAGTACTTCATGAATTTTATATAGTATGATAATTGTTTACAATTTCCATTTATTAAGTCAATACATTTTTCAGCTCAAGCTCTTTGCACAAGTTCAATGAATAAATAGGAAAATCAAGGGCCTGGAGATCAAATTGTCACAATTCTACATTAAAATACACCATTTATGCTTATTTTTTCATTGATGCACTGATTTTATTGGTAGACTTGGATGTAAAACTGTTAAGAATATACTCTTTTCTCTAATGATACAATTTAAGAGGAAGATTCTTTAGTAAAATTCAGAAATAAAGAGCAATTTGTCAGCTCCTTTGCAGTCATGCAGACCAGTACCAGCATGAAAGACCTCTTTAAATTCAAACTTGTCAAGAAGATCAAAGTCAAATTAGTAGTTTAATGCAGTGTACGAGTGTATTGAAGTATCATTACTAGATGGCTACAGGTAAATGGAAAATTACTCTTTTCTAAGCTTTCTTTTATGTCTGTGCTTACAGAGACCTTCTAAAGTTGACTGATATTCCGACAGCATCTGACAAATGTTTCAAATCATCAATTCATCATTTTACATGTGGTTTGCTAAATGAGCAATGACACTTGATACTGTTGAATTTCAGAAATGTCATATTTTAGCAAAACTTCATTTCCATTCAGAGTAAGGCTTCTCTGAGATGTTTCTTAGAGTGAATAGTTGCTTTAAATACTTCTGTGCCTTTCTCTTTACTCAATTAATGTTGTTTTTTATTGTCTTTAGTTCAGCTCATCTGCTATTGTAGGGCCCAGAATTCCTTTCCTTCTCTCCAGATTTCCCCTTAAATTTCCAGCAGGGCTTTGTAGCAGGTTTCATGGGGAAATTCAGTTTTTACTGTCATGTACTGCAGTCCATCTCTGATACATTTTTGAACCTGCTGGCCAGTTTCAATCATATCTGACAAAGAAAGAAACTGTGTTTATGTCAGTCTGCTTTTTGTGTTCATAATTCAAGTGTCTACCCAAACAGAGTTTTGTGACCTCCTAGTGATATTTATGTATGTAAATGCATTCAGCTCCTACTAATTCCATTTAAACAGAAAAATACCATAATAGTACCCTCTCTGAAGAAATTCTTACAGAAAATAAGTGCACAGAGAAGTTCTACAGTGGAGACGTGGCCTCTGTCCTTCTATTATTTTTTTATAATTTAAAGGTTTTATTACTTGCAGCGGTTTTTATAACAAAGTGCCATCAATATTGTGATATATTTATTTTAGCTCCATCACCACATTAAGTTTGTTTGCCTAGTTAGGATTGTATCCTGAGCTACCAAAGGGTTTGAATAAAATGCTTTCTCATTTGCACTTCACCACACTTGTGCAATTGGAGAAATCATAGAGAAGTCTGATTGCATTACTTTTAGAAGTAAAATGTGTTTTCTGACAAAGGTTCAACTAAATATGATTTTAAATAACACAGCATAATAAATTGGAATTTAAACAGCTGGAGAATAAGATATCTCCATGAATCAGTAGTTGTGGCTTGTTGGGAAAGCAGAGTTTTCATGGTACCATGAAAAGTTTTCTTTGGGATACAAACCCAGCTGATACACAGCCAGAGACACGGAGGAGGGCACAGGAATCTCAGCCAGGGCAGAGCTGGGAATGCTCTCACTTTATCTGGCAGGGGCTGGTGTGCGCTTGGTCAGTGAGGTGAGAAAGTGAGGACAGCCAGGGGGAAAGTGAAATGTCAGGCAGCTCCTAAGGACAGCAGACCCCTGGGACTGACATGGGGAGAGACATGGGAGTGACATGGGAGTGACACGGGGAGTGACATGGGAGTGACATGGGAACATGGGCAGTGACATGGGCAGTGACATGGGGAGAGACATGGGGACATAGGGAGAGACATGGGAGTGGCATGGGAGCGACATGGGGAGTGACATGGGGACAAGGGGAATGACATGGGGAGTGACACGGGGAGTGACACGGGGAGTGACACAGGGAGTGACATGGGCAGTGACATGGGGAGTGACATGGGGACATGGGGAATGACATGGGCAGTGACATGGGGAGAGCCACGTGCTGGGGGATCCCTGCAAGGTGGGGACATCCTGAGCTGCCACAGGAGGTGAGGGAGGGAAGTTCTTGCTGCCTCTGGTACCCAATGTTCATTATTTACCAGCAGACCTACCCTCCATAAATTTGTGAAGCTTGTTTAAAATCCATTTATATTTTCAGTTTCTACAATAGAAATTATTTCTGGGTAGACTTAATTTGTAAATGGCTGATTGATTTTCTATTCTGAGTTTAGAAACAGTGATAATTTTTAACTCACATTCTGCCATCACTTCTAATTCCATGGTTTTACTGTATCTGTCAGATAAGAAGGATTCTGTTGTACTTTGGAGAAAACTACAATCAATTTCTTGACTCAAGTGAAGCAATTCAATGCCTTTTGCTATCTCTGTCACCTTTCTCTGCTCCTTTTCTACATTTTTATTCTTTCTGAGGTAGGACTGACAGAGGGAGATGTAGTAGTCAAGATGTGGACATACCATCCATGTATATAGCAGGACAATGATGTTTTCTTCTGAATTTTAGTTTTCTTTGCTTATTATCGTGTGCTGATTTTTATTCCTGTAATCCAAAAATTTTAACATTATTCACTTAATACTAAGAATTATTTCTCTTTGTAGAACTAACTACATTAACATCAATTTTTTTCAGGAGAGGGAAGAGGAATTATGGTAACTTAGAACCCATTTTTATATACATGCAGTTACTCTTTATTTTCCCAGTGTGCACTTACAGAAACGATGGTGACTTCTTTCCAGGTGTACTATATTTATCCATGTTCAAAATTGCATCTGTAATAGTTTCTGTTAATAACTTTCCCAAGATGGAGGTCACACTTAGGAGTTTTCAGGATCATATAGGGACACCTTGTGAAGTGATTGTTTCTCACATTCAGTTTCTCTGGTACTGAGATTTTAGAATGATCAGATATTGTCACATTTTGGAGCAGAAACTTGGAATTTGGCGGCAGAACCTCTTGGATATTAGTGATGTAAATTTGCTGTTTTTAGGACCGGTCAAATTTTGGCCAAGTAAGTCTGGGAAAACAATTCCTATGTGTTCAGTAAAGACTAATAGATTTTTCTTAACTACAAGACATCCCATTTACTGTTTTGACTTCTTTATGGCAATTGTGTATGGCATATAATCCTTAGAAATATTGCATCTATATGTAGCACTCTCCATTACATGCTCCTATGTATTAATCAGGCTCAAACTCTGCTGTGCCCTGTAGGAAGTGTGGTCGCTGGATTCCCACAGCTGTTTCTCTGTCCCTGCCTCCCTGCTGGCTTAGCAAGGAGGTGGCTTCGTCTGAGGGCTCCAGAGCTCAGCAGAATGCCCAGCATTTCTGTCGTGGCACTGGGAGTTACTGTGGTGCTAAAACTGAGACAGTGGGAAATGTCTCAGGCTTTCCTTGCTAAACACTCGCCAGTGGAGAGCTTGCAGATGGAGACTGACTGCTGCACAGGTCTGCTGGGCAGCTGCACATTGTAGAAGATAAACAGAATGCAGTTAGCAGGAAAAACCAAAAGCTGGATGGCAGAGGAAGAAGGAGAAACCCTTCTGGGATCTTAGAATGACTCCATAATTCTTGAAATAAATGTGTGTGCCTGCTATCATCAAATAACTTTGAAATAATTGAAAAGGTAAGCGATCCCTCTTGATTTCTCTGTGTAGAAAACAGCAAGAAGCTGCTGGGCAGTTTCCTTGTGTTGTCAATCTGAAGGGTTCAGTGTTGTTACACCCTGTGTGGGTATAACTGTGTTTACCCACGATGACATTTCTGGAGAGGCAGGGCACAGAAAGTAGTACATGTTTGTACTTCTCTGTGGGGGTGTTCGCAGGGGTCCCAGGACGAGGGAAGAGATGAGAATCTTGACTCCATGTTTCAGAAGGCTGATGTATTATTTTATGATATATATTATATTAAAAATATACTAAAAGAATAGAAGAAAGAATTTCATCTGAAGGCTTGCAAGGAATAGAAAGGCATGGAATGATAATAAAATCTTGTGACTGACCAGAGAGTCCGAGCCAGCTGGACTGTGATTGGCCATTAATTAATAACAACCACATGAGACCAATGAAAGATGCACCTCTTGCATTTCACAGCAGCAGATAACCATTGTTTACATTTCATTTCTGAGGCCTCTCAGCTTCTCAGGAGAAAAAATCCTAGCAAAAGGATTTTTCATAAAATGTGTCTGTGAAACTTCTCTCTTTTTTTTTTTCTTTGTTTGTTTGAGAAGCTATATTCATATTAAAGTGAAATAAAAACCAGCACTCAAAGCCAGCACTCAGGTTTTTGAGGCATGTTAAAATTGCAAGTTTCCTGTTGGACAAAGTGTTGTGTGTGCCACCTTCATTTGGAGAACTTCTGCAAACAGGAGGTTACTTTGTACTTTTTAATAAGATTCCTGCTTCTTATAGTACATGAAACTTGGTCCTCATGGAATGAATTTGTCTCTGATATTCCCAGATAATTTTTTTTAGGATATGTAAAGTGGATGTGCAGGAAATGAGGCAGAAATGTGCCTCAGAAAAAGAAAGGGTTCAGGCAGCTGCACAGCCCCCCAGTAGGACTGAAATCTTCTCTTCCTGTATGATCCTGGCCCACTTACTCCAGTAAAAGCTGGAAAAGTGGTGGAAACTGTGTGAAACTGTGTGTATGTCATTCAAATATCTAACCGGTTTGGAAGTGTTAAAACTGAAGTCAGTGGGAGCCCAGAACACACAAAGTGTTAACACTGGAAAAAAATCAAAGCTCTCCTTGGACTTTGGGAACAGGTTGACATTCATGACTTTGCTCTCTTCACACTCATGTATAGAATTACACCATCACCTCATCCATCATACAAAGTGTCTCTGAAAATGCATGAATTAATGTTTTTAAAGTACTCCCAGAGGTGACCTGCCCTGTAAAGAAAGAGGGAAAAGTGATAATCCCTTTCCAAAGCATTGTTTGCAGTTGTGTAATGTACATCAACAACTGGAATGAAGTCTTCAATTGCAATTGCTTTAGGGACTCTCACTCTGTAAAGTCAAGATGTTTCAGGTACATGATGACATGAATTTTCCCATGAGATGTTATGACATATCAAGTACAAAGAAACAGAAATTGAAGTTATAAGTGCAAACTTAATTATGGCATTTCCTAAGCTGAAGTACCTGATCACACAATAAGTATTTAAATGCAGCATATGTCCAAATTCAGTGCTTATAATCTGTCCTAGTAATCTGTCCAGGATTATGCTCCTTGTTGTATTAAGTATGAAATTTGAATACCTAATCCACTTGTTTTTGCAGGCTGCTCAGCAACCACCTTTTTAAAATGAATCACATTAATCTCTTTCCCTGCTTGCATGATTTATATCTTAGTAAAGATACACTATAATGAAGAGTGAATGGATAAAATAAACATGCAGTTGCAAAGATTACATATTTTTGCATTTTAAAATCATTAGCTATGATTGCTTGTTCTTGCTTTACGCAATTTATTGTGCAAATGTTACTCTGTTTCATTGTGCACCTTATGAGAGGGATGGGGCTTCTGTTTATTCAGGGCTGATTTCTCTCTCACTGGAGCTGAGAACTTGGAATAGAAAAGACATGTGCATGTCAAGGAGTGTTTCTTAAGTTTTCAGTTAATGAATTTACTGCACTATATATAGTCTTGTATCTTAAGCTTGTCCTCTTGCTAGTCACTAATCATTAGATATTAAATAATACGATAATTGGACTCCTGCACACTTATCATGGAAAGTTTTGTGGTTCTTGGTGCTGCACAGACACTGGGACAATGTGGTCTCTGCAAGCAAATTCCACAAATAGACCTGGAAGAAATTGCTGAAAGGCTGGAGGCTGCTCCTGTGGCCATCACATGCTCCAAGCTCAAAGCCTGCCCTATCAGTGTTTCAAAACAGGTTATATTACATATCTTACACATAGAAAGAGGAAAAATTGGGTATAATCTGAATCCTGATTTGGTTCAACTGAGTATATATTTTTAGACATTTACTATTTCACTGTAGAAATAAGCAGGACAACTTGAGGATGCTCCACTTACTGTTCTGTCCAGAATCAACCCCCTTCCATTAGAAAAATACTTTCACACAGGTAGTGGATCATGTCTCATTCTATTAGTGTTCTCTATACCTTAAATCTGCTTTTGATTTGTATTGTTTATATTTATAGTCATGACTTATGTGCATAGCAGTGTGCTTGTGTTATTTTTTGTATAATAACACAGAGGGTTTTTCATAGTGAGCTTATAAAGATATCATTCACTGTTACTGGCTCTTTTTTCTGTGAATTCATTTTTCATTACCAACATCAGTTTATGAACATCACAACATTTAACTAGAATACAGTGTATTTTATTTGTGACTTATATAGTCTTTGAGAACCCTACAAATATTAATTAATGTTGCCAAGTCTCTGTGAGGTAGCAGACATATTCATTTCACAGATGGGGAAACTGAGGCACAGAGAGATTATTTGAATGACCTAAAATCACTCAGCAGATCTGAGACAGTGCAGGCCTTTAATACAGGATCACCTTTAATCCCTGCAGCAGCAGGGCTGTTATTTTTGCACGAGAAAAGTTATAGATTAGCATTAGTGTATGTTCAGATATTAATCTTTACTGAGCCATTTACCTACAAAACTATTTCAAGACAAATTAAAACATGTTTCTTCTTCAGGCAAAGCTGTCTGTTGCTTGTATTGTAGTTAAACTTAATCTAGATGTTTCAAAATAAATTGGTTTGTCAAGGCATTGCTGTAATTGGTGTATCAGCACAATTTTCACACCCCAAAGGATGATTGAATCAGAGGAAAAGAAATCCTTGAGGAAAAGTTGAAGAAGTATTACAAGGATTGAATTTGGACAAGTATTTATATCAATATATGTATTGCTTTTACTTCCTTGCTATATTTTTGTTGTTGTTACTGTTTTGATACCTTTCTTAAAAGGAACAACAATTTTTAAATTTGGAAAAAGAAGCAGATAAATTCCTACAGGGGGCAAAATCACCTTAGTGGAGTCTTTTATTCCTCTTTCAAAGAAATGGGAAATGCAACATTAAGAATAATTTCTCATAACATTGGAGGTCTGTCACACAGATATTTGTGTTTGAGCTGCTCTACTGAACTCCTTCCATAGTTAGCAGAGATAATCAGGCATTCCTAATGACCAATTTATCTGAACTGTTTTAAGGATCTATTTTGGGACAAGATTAATTGCATTCTAGAAACACCCATTTCTTTCCACTTGCCAGAAAGTCAAACAAATTTAATTAGAGACTAATTCAAATGGAGACATGTAAACTGGATGAGATGAATTCCTGATTCTCTGTAATCTTACACAACCTTACAGCTTGCCCATACTTTTAACTGGAACACTGAAAAAATATCCCCCATACACCAAAGGCATTGATGGAATGCTAAAATGCAGCAGCTGAAAAAAAAGGGGCAAGAAATGGAAATTTGATCAGTCATGTCCTCTATACTAACTTATGTAAATGTAAGAATGTACAATTTTAAAAATATGGCGATTTTTTGTATATTCTGGAATATTCATTTGTCCTTTTGAGCTTTCATTTTAAACTCTGATTTTGTAATTTGCATAATTCTTTTTCTGGAAGGTGTTCCATTTAAAAGCATTAAACAAGTTTTAAGGTAAAAATTGAGGAACTTTAAACTCTAAAATTAGGGATAATGTTCAGTAATTTCTCGTAAAAGCTTAATTCAACTTTTCTACTTTGAATTCTTGCTATTTGAAAAGCTATAAAAATGTTGTAACCACTTTTTATATTTTTACTTTTACATTTGAATGTGCTTTACTGTAGCTGTGCTACAGATATTAAGTGTATATTTGACTTGAAACTTAAACAATATTAAAATTTAAGAATTCTTCAGCTGGAAAGGGATTTAGAAAGGGCTTCTATGCATTGAAGTGAACCTGAGCAACAGAATTTCAATGCAGATATGTTTATAATATATACTTTAATAGGAAGCTTTGGAGTTTAACAAGCAATTTAGCAAAATCTAGACATAAGTTTTTCAAGAAAAATTAGTTACAAAATGTAGAAGAGGATCACATTGGTATTTCTGTCACCAATGAAAAAATGCTGAAGATTTATCTGAGAAAGGACAAAACAGTGATTTAGAAGTGAAGGCAAGAGTACAGTGTTATCTTCCAAGGTCATTACTGAAACTGATAAATTAGTGCAGAAATTGGCAGTAGTGAATTAAGGAAAACAAGCTCTAAAAAAAGGGAAAAGTCCTGCATGAATGGAAGAAACTGAAGAAGTTGGAGCACCACTTCAAAAAGGATGCTAAATTATGAAAACAATTATTAGCAGAGAGAAGGAAGTGTAGCAATCATATGGGTTCAGCAGGCAAAGAAAAAAGATCAAATTCAGAAGTAAGGTGAGCTGGATAAACCCAAGGAATCAGATTCCCCCAGTTAATCTCAGACAGACAAGAGAGAACTGCTGCCTCTGCATTCCAGGTCTGGCATTCACAGGGCTGATTCATACAGTAATTTTAACCTGAAATAATTTAAAATATTTATAAAATTAGATAAGCATTCTTTTCCCCTTGCTGCAGGTGAAATCCATGATACAGGCTCTCACAGGTAATACATGCCAGGCTCTCACAGATAGTACTTTGGTATTTCTGCCATGGAAGTACCCATGTCACTGTTATTTACAGCCCTCTGATGAGAGTGCTGAGTTATGGCTGTGCTCAGGGCTGTTGGATTTCTGTTCTCTCCATCTGAATAGAAAGCCTTGTGTTTCACTGATGGAAACTCTAAATTCACCCACCCTTCAGGCAGGTTTCCTTCATATTCCTGGGGAAAAAGGGTTCTTTTGAAGGAGGATGGGATGGGACAGGATATGATACTTGTCATTTTCCAAAGAAGTCATACATTTCTGGTTTTTGTGGGTTTTTTTGGTTTTTTTTTTTTTTTTTTTTTTTTTTTTTTTGGGTTTTTTTGTCATTCTGGCTAATAGAGTATCAACAACCAGCCATAACTACCTCCCTTTGTTTTACTGTAAATAGGCAGAAACCCAAGACTGGAAAACCTGATCAAATTACTGAGCTCAGTCCAGCGACAGCAAGATGTATTTTACTGGTGGATTTAGTCTAAAGGAACTAGATGGTAGGAGATGGTAGAGTCCTGTTTTCCAAGGTGTTGGTCATCACATTAGCTGCAAATTTGCATTGCATTTTGCCTGTTCCAATCTTGAAATGTACTTTGTGAACTTAGTATAGTAGTAAGTTCACAAAGCACATTTTGTGTGAAGAAGAAGAAACAGAAGCAGATGGGGACAGAGGTTATTAAATTTTTTCATACAATGGACAGGTGAAATTAATAATTTTTTATTACTACAGATTACTGTGTCTGTTTATTACTGTTGCTCTCTGTCTGTTAGCAATTGCTATTAGCTTAATTCAGTGAGAAAACTCTTGTTCATAACCTGAACTGCAGCTGTTTAAACTTGGAGAAATTGATTGCAGGAGAAGGAATTATTTTGTTTTCCTACCTGTCCTTTAATTTTGTCAGTTTTGTGAAATTCACAGGATTGAAAATGTTTCACTTTAACTTTTCTCATTGTTTTGTGAGAGAAAAATACAAACATAAAGGAACTGAATCTAGATTATAATGTGAAACAAAATATTTCCTCTATTTTCAAAACAATCCATTGGCTCTTGGGTATTCTTAGTTACCATGTTTGAACATATTGATGAGTTTTGCTTCCTTAAACCATAGTGAACCATATAACCCTCCCAGAAATTAATTTTCAGCACTTGAACACAGCATGTTTAGCTTTTGGGGACTTTTGCATGAAAATATTTTCATGCAAATATTTTGGACTTCATCAGTTCCTCTACATGCAGTAACAGAGGCTGTAGCGGAATGTACTGGACTGTTACATGACATTTATACTGCAGTATTTGATTCCAGAGCCATCTGCAAGAACCTCATGATGGATGGAGGTAAAAACCTAACAGAGAAATTGAAATTTATAGATTACCCTTAAAAACATTAAAATATAATCAATAACAAATTTTGGAGCAAAATACTTCCATGTTTGCTAGCCATGAGGAAACAAAGAATATGATCCAAAAGCAGCAGTGGAAGCTACAGGAAACTTTCATTATTTCTATTTTCCTTTGAGCATTGGAAGATGACACAGCCCATCCAGCACTACTGTGTGAGAGCTCTCTTCTTTGCCATATTTGTTCCCACATTCAGCAGTTCAAAATACACCCCAATACCTCCACAATAATAGATATTCTGTAGTTTTCCTAATATTGAAGAATTTCTTTGAAGTCATCAACTGCCAGCATTTCATTGGTTTCATATCAGACTTCTCAATCTTGAAAAAGTTGATGGAATAAAGTGAAGAAGGAATTGAATTGTAAATAAGGTTCTGTGAATTTGTATAAATAAAATTGAGAGGGGAAAAGGGAAACATTATTAAGTTTATCGGTTTTGAAATTAGTTCTACTAAATTAATTAACTGCTTCTGAGTTCTTCAAGGTAGCTCATTAATTTGTAGTTTGAATGAGTTTACTCAGGACCTGGATATGTTAAAATGAAAGCATTTATCAGGTGACTAGTGTTGTAATAACAACATCATGTATACAATATCATATAATGTCATAATCTTTCATTATAGAATCTAACTTTGGAAACCATCTTACTTGAGGAAGAAAATCTTCCATGGACTTTTTTAAAAGGAAGTAGTAGATGTTAAAGATAAATGCTCTCTTTTCTTTAGAAAGAAGACTACCTGATTGTAACTGTTGCCATCATGACAAAAATCACCAGAGACCTTGGAATTTGCTTCCCAAACCCAGTGGTTTAACAATATCAAGGACCATTTCTCTCTGCTGCACTGGGAATGTGTTATACCAAAAAACAGGTTTCCAGCTGAGCTGATTATATATTAAAGATCATGCTGACATACAGAAAGTATGAATGTTAAATAATTGTAAAACATAATATGTGGTGACAATTATATGAAAATTTATGTGCATTAATGTGTTTTGCCATTAAAAATATTTTTGCTGTATGGAGAATATTTACACAAGTAAAGCTCATACTTTTGTAATAGCTGTCAAGTGAGGAGCCTGCACCAGAAGGAGAAAATACCCATAATTAAATTAGGTCCAGACAAACAATAATGTAGGGTCCCTGCAATGACAATGATTACTTTCAAAGTAACTCCATAAATTATTAGAGTTATTCTCTGTGGCAGTCAGTCTTCCTTGAATTACTACATTATGTCTCCTTAATTGCTAAATGCTTTGAACCTGCAGGGTGAGCAGGAGAAGTCAGACACACCTGGCCTTTTAAAGTTCCTGCTGCAGTTCCTGAAATGACTGTCAGCCTTAGGTGCTCCTTGTTTGTGGGCTAAAAATATGGCAGCATAAGTACGTTTAAAAATTGTACAAATTAGTGAAATAATTGTGTTCAATAGGTTCCAGCCAAGAAACCTGCAATTTATCTGTGTTCTCAGTCTTTCCAGACTGCAAAAAAAAAAAAAAAAAAAAGGTACTGTTTGGATGTTGCACTGATATTTCCACATTGGCAATTAATTTGTCTTAACTTTTTTCATGCCTGTCTCCTGAACCTTGAGGTTTTGTTTCTGTAAAAAGAAATAATGAGTCTTAGTCTGCAGATAGTTTTGCCTGCTTCAGAACATATTCTCATCATGCAAATAAGTCTGTAACATAGCAAAATTTTAAATCTTGGGTTTTAGGTAAATATACAACAACAGAAACATGATATATATTAATCCTTTTTTTGATCTTGTTTTGTACTAAGTGATGCTTCAGCTATTTTAAAGCTTCATTATTATAACAGCAGGAAAGTATGCAGTAGCTTTAATATACATTATTATCAAGGCTGTAATGTATTATGTACTTATATTTATGATCCTATAGTCCTAAAAGACCATAGAATTAAATATAGAACATAGTTTTAAATATGTTACTCTATGTCCTAGATTAAAGCTTATGGGTTTTTCTAAAGTAACCTTTGCTTTTTTTCACCATTCCCAAGGAACTAGAACTTCTACTAGATGACAAAAGACTGCCATCAATAAATCAAGTGAGTAAAATCCAACAGGCAGCAGCAGCTGCCCTGGAAACTGCTAAATGGAAAGCTGCTCATGAAGGGTCCTGATTAGAGAACATGAAACATGGCATGAGGATGCTGACAGTTTGCCCCAGTGAGGTGCTATTTATCTTCTTGTGGGTTTTTCCCTCTGCTATTACTGAAACCTGACCAGCTCCATAAAATCTTAAGTTTGTGCCACTTCCTCATCTATCTGCATGAAATGGCTGCTAAAGGATGAGGTAAGGATATAATAAAGGATGAGGTAAAGATATGCCACAGTGAAGGGTATAATTCTCATCTGAGGATGAAATTGCCAATCTCTGTGCTATGCAAGTGCCATCCAAAATGGGCCCAAATTCCTGTGTCTGGGCTGGTTCTTGCATTGCCTTCATCACGGACTGAAAATGCAGGGATTGCACAGCCTGCAGCAAGAAATGGCAGAAAGGCCAATTCTTAGGAGTTGTAGAAAGTTTTCTTCACTCTTTTTAGAAAACACCGTGTGCCAGTTTCCGGAGGAAAAGCAGACACTGTTTAGATGTTTTCTCTATTGAACATCTTTCTGAGCAGCTTTTATCTTTGCAAGGAAACAGTGGAGCTTTGGCACAGCAAAACTTGCTAAGCTGTCATCAGGTACAGAAGATCTGAAAGGCAGAGGAGCTTTTGAAGACAGTTAAATAGACAGAAGCACTGCTAAATGCAGCAGAGATACAGAGATCTGTATTCTATTATTTAGGTCCCTGTTTAATTTACTCTACCACCTCTCATGCACTTATTCAAGAAATGTTACTGCTCTGGCCATTCCCAGTCTCAGGATGAAGAAACAGATGCTTGGGAAAGTTATGGAGATGCTGTGAAAAGTAGAATTATTTTAAGAGGAACTTAAATAGGGTAAACCACTTTATATGACACATAGATGACAGACTGTCAAACATATTACACAAGACTGGGAATACTGGCAGGATGTACAAAATATAAATAGGCATCAAGCTTAATGAGCAAATATGTTGTGAGAGAACTGTAGAGCTATAGAGATGAACAGGAAGAGTGCCCATGAATGCACAGAGTTGTGCATGAGCTAATGCATCCTGCCAAGAAGCTCAGTACCACTGAGGGTACTTCACTGCTTCTAATTTTAAACTAGCTCAGATATTTCTTCTACTTGGCAATTACATATAATTTATCTTGCATAGTGTTCAATTTTTTTTTTTTTTTTAACATGCAGTTTTATGTCACATGGACATTTAAAAGCAATACTGAAAAATGTAGGTTTGATATCAAAGGGAAATGGGCCCTGGTGGAAGAATTCAGATGATTCAGTCTTGAGGCAAAGGTATTGCATGAACAAATTGAAAGAGTACTTAAAAGGTTTTTTTATAACATCTTATTAGGATTTGAAGAAGCCGCTTCTGTTTGGACAAAGAGGGAAGCAGGACGATGAGTAGATGAAGATCCCAAAATGGCATGTGCATTTTCTTTTTTAAGAGCAGTATGAGGAAAAATTTTGAAAGTATCCTGAGAACACATACCTAAATGTGCAGAAAGTAAAGGTATGGCAAGTTTTTGGGAAGAAAGATACTAGTTTTTTCTTAAGATTGGTCAAAGCTGATAAAACCTTGATATTACACAATTTGAGAGAAGGACAGATGGAGAATATTGCTGGAAGAACAAGTAATGATGCTGAGCTTGATTTGTTAGTCATCAGCATGGAGATGATAACTGAGGATGTGTCAGGTGATGAAATTGCTTGGAGAGACAGCATAATGTAAGGTGAGCAAAAGGCTATAGATACTGCCCTGGGGAATAATGAGAGTGGGGAAAGAGCAAAAATCCTCATGAAAAGATCAGCTACAAGAACAGCTTTGAAAAGAACTGGAGTGAAAAAAGACAATCTTCACGTCTAGTGGGTGTAAAATGCCAGGAAGGCAAGAATGATCAATGGCATCAAAAATTGGAAGAAGGTAAAAGAAAGGAAGTGTGGGGATGAAGGACAGGGAGATTATGCATCTCAAGGAGCAGCAGGAGTAGGTGTTCCCACATGGGGGGGCCCTCTGGGACATGACAATGACAGCAGATGGTTGGAGGTACTGACAGGGGCACAGTCCCACAGAAGCTGGGCAAGGCAAGCTGAGCTGGTCAGGTTGAGGCTGTTGGTGTCCCCAGACAGTCCAGATCATGAGGCAAGTGCAAAATGGTGAGACATAACCTGATGTCAAGGTCAGAATGAGGCCGGCAGCAGCAGCCCAGCCCAATCCCAGCACGGTGACTCAGGCAGGGGTGCAGTGACCAGGCAGGCCCAAGGCCATGGCAGGGGACAGCACAGTGAGGCCATGGCCAGGCAAACCAAACCCACAGCAGAGCCCAGCAGGGGCTGGGCACTCCCTGGCACTCCCAGGGCCCAGCCTGGGGAGAAGGGGCTGGTCTGGCACAGCTCTGGGCTCAGCTTTGTGCCAGCTGCACCATTCCAGGGCCAGCCTTGGGCAGGGCAGCTCAGCCCCTGGCAGGGGCACCAGGCAGGGCTCAGTAACTCCCTGCACTCAGGGCCTGGGGCTGGGCTCGGGCACTGTCACATTTTCTGAAAAATCTCTCTGCCCAGGATTCCTCTCCTAGGAAGCTGAGAAGCCTCAGAGAAAAAGGAAAGCAATATTATCTCATTTGCTTCTCCTGTGTTTTGCTGCTTTGGAATGTGTTTGGAGATTGTTTATCCAACAGGGATTGTTTCATTGGTTTCTGTTCTAAGTGTTCTCACTCATTGGCCCATCATGGCCAAGCTTATTGGGACTCTGGAAGGAGTCACCAATTTTCATTTGTATCTTTTTAGCCTTCTGTCTGCATCCTTTCTGTATTCTTTAGTATAGTTTACTTCAGTATTCTTTAATATAATATAGATAATAAAATAATAAATTAGCCTTCTAAGAACATGGAGTCAGATTCATCATTCCTCCCTTCATTGGGGATCCCTGAAAGTACAACAGGACTCAGGCACAAGTAATGGGAATGTGGTCACTGGTTTAATTGGAGTCAGGGACTCACCCTAGGCCTATGTCTGACCATTATTCCTTCTTGCTACTGAAATGTGTAAGGTGGGAAAATAATTTATTATGATCTAGAGGCTGGAATGAGAATCACAGCTGCATTGTGATAAAAACAGGAAGATAATCTGTGTTTTGAAGGGCTTAAATATCAACTACAACATATTCAGGAGGCAAGAGCTAACAAGATAATAGAAATGTTATTGTTTGCCAGTCCCTGTGCACTTTTAAATTTTGGAATTGTTTAAATGTGAGCTTTCTTTTCACAGCTTAGAAATTTCTTTCTCAACATCACTCACGGTACAGGCTTAATAATTTATCATGGATGTTATTTCCAACATAAAATTTAAGCTCAAGATCCTTCTGTTAGGATTAAATTTTTAAAGAAATTATGAACATAGTTTTCTATCTGAAGGAGCTATCAAACCAGTGAAGGCTTCTTGCAGTTTTGGAATGAAATCTGAAGGACCTGCAGGAAAGGGAGGGTCTGGCAGGCAGCCAAGCAGGCAGCACAAATGGCAGCACACAGCTGCAGTCTGATGCTGGATTATTTATTCATGTGTGTCCATGGAGCAGAATCATGGAGACATTCATATCTCTCAGGACTAGGAGTGCAGGACTGGCTTTTTATAAACATGGAAATTATTTTTAGCCATTTTTAATGTTTCGAATTCTTTCCCTTGAGATGTGAAGAAAAGGAAGTTGAAGGGAATATCTGTTTTGACATAAGTGAAAATGGACACTGACTGAACTTCTGACATGGGGGAATGATATTTTATATTGTCTAAGAGCTACTTAAACATTTTAAAATAAAAACCCTTAAAAGACTGATAAGCCAGGAGCATATTAGTTAAAGATGCATAAAAATAAACTTCTGATCTATATCTGCAATACTAGATTGTCACTATAAATGAAAAATGTTATCAAAGGTGTAAATTTCAGCAGGTAGGAGTCAGGTGCTTTTATTCCCTAAGCTGTACAGAGAGAGGATGTTACACACTTGCATTATATCTTTGTCATATTAAATTTCAGTTTATAGACCCTTTTTAACCTTCACTTTAAATATTTTCTGTGTCAAATTTCAGTTTACTGTATTTACTATGAGAATGCAAGGACAACTTTTCAACAGTAAGCACTCTATCTTAAAATCTTACATTACAAGAGCTTGCAAAACTTTAAATTGAAAAATAATTCTCTCAATTCCTATAGGGAAGAGAGGATATGAGCTGAAAAGAATTTTAGCAGCAAGTCTGAAAGAAAAATGGAAAGACCTGCAGCAAGTGAGGAATTCTGCAGCAGAACAGCCAAGTGCACACGGGTCAGAGAGTGGGCATTCATCTGCGTGTACAGTCAGTAAAAATTGTGGCTTTGGTAGACAGTCCTAAGATGGTTACTTAAAGTATTTTTTATTTTTTCATTTTTATTTTAACTGAAAATACATATTATTGATACGTGGGTGTGATTTGGAATACGTCAGATGAAATGTGAATATTCTAAACTGATCTATGTAGATAATTATCTATAAAAGATAATTAGCCTTAACAGTCTTTTGCCCTGTGAAGATGGAAAGATGTCAGGGGATTCTAAATTCTTTTTTTCATAGAGGCCTCAGTCTCTTTCTTTCTAATTCAGAACTTAATTAATAGAACAGAACAAATAAAGTTAATGATCCAAATATGTACTGAGGTATTTTTAATATTAATGAAATTTACCTGGAAGTTCTTAGTGAGTTTTGAAATACAATTTTGTGATGTTTGGCCTTTGAAGACCAGTGTTCTAAGGCTCAGGAGGCAGAGCTAATTTATGTAGACTTTTCCTCTGTGTTCTGTTCACTGCAGTCGTTGCTGTTTTGTGTCCTTGCAGTTCCTGAAGATGCAGAACCCTTTTATGGGCTGTGTTCATCTTCTCTGCTCAGCTGCAGCTGCCCTCCTTCTGCAAGCCCCTGAAAAACTGTGCTGTGATTTAGGTGTTGGCTAGGACATGTTTTATATCTGAATATAACTCCTAATTACTCTCTGCAATTGTTATGTAGCCAGTGACATTTTAGTATATGAACTTAATATTAAAATTTGATGATAAAATGTTGTAGTTATGAGAAACCATTTCGGTATAAAACTGTTGATAGACTATAAATTCTGATAATATCTCTTTGGGAACTACTAAAATAAAAATAAATCTTTGAAAGATTTTCCAAGAGCAGGAAAATCTTGGCTCAGAAAAAAAAAATATACTATTTTTGGTCCAATTTTCTGATTTTTGTTAAACTCTAATGAAACTGATGGGATGTTTCAGATAACAGGAAAGAAATATTAACCTTGTTACACTATAAAATGTTCTACTACAAGGGCACAGGCAGTGCCCCAGTCTGCAGGGGCATGAGCAGAGTGCTTGTTTGTGAGCTGAGGATTGTCTTGGAAAGGTGCTGAACAAATGGGAACAATGGTCAAGGAGCTGCTTGGACAGATAATTTATGGTCGTTCTTGAAACTGTGCAGAGTTTCCATGAAGCTCTAATGGAGCTACTGTTGTGCAGGTGTTTTAAAACCAATATATTGCTGGTGTTTTAAAAGAATATAGGGGACAGTATCAGTTTTATATCAGATAGTTTTCTATTAATATTGCCCTGTTAAAAGATTCTAAGGGAAGAAAATATAGCTGATCTCACTCATTCTTGTTTTATGAAGATAAGATGCAAACCAACCTAATTTTTATTTTTGAGCAGTGCTGAAGGTACCCTTTTTATTAATAGCAGTTATAATGCTGGCAGAGCTGAGATCTGCAAGTTAGTAGAGTTTTGCAGAAAGATATTTTTACTACAAAATTAGATAAATACGGAATTAACTGTTCTGCCAAGTAATTCCAGCTGAATACTTGTCAGCTCTGTGGTGTGTTCCTTACCAGTGTAAAATGAAAACAGGTTATCTTCATTTTAATTTTCCATCTCAAAAGGAATCAGTTGAGGAAAACCTGATGGCAGGACCCTGAAATCAGTGCCAAGGTCAGACCTTACCAATTTGGCACTTAAGGCAGAATGTTCCATAGAAAACAGGTGCCCAAGAGAGCAGTACAGCAAAAGCTGAACGTGTTAAGTAATTACTTATTTACAGAGTAACATGCCTTCCTGGTTTTCAGCTGTCCAAAAGAATTCCAGGCTTCTGACTGCACAGTGGTCCAGCTTCAACAGGGAATGGAGTCCCACCAAACTTTTACTCCATGGTGTTCTCCAGCCACTGCACTGTATTGTACTTGGGAGGGCTCAGGGCTCTGGGTCCTGTATGGATGAAGGTGCCAGTGAAAGGAAATAATGGCCATAAAATTTCATTTCTAGTATTTTCTGTTTGCTCACTGTAGACAATATTTCCAACACAAGCAGAGAATGACTGTATTCCGTTTGGGGATTAAATGAATTGGCACTTGGATCATTTCACTGAAACACCAGTTCTTACAGAAATGTAAGATGCATTTAGATGCTTCCAAGTTAGAGGTGGCTTTGGTAACTCCTGAGTCTGTAAACTGCCTTGAAATGGCTGCACTTTCTGTTCTGGTGGGAGAATTCATGCATCATGTGAAAAAATGGAATGTGGAGCAGTGGGCTGGGGGTGTCTCCCTAATCAGGTACTGGTAACAGCCTGGATATTTTTTCCTGATGTATCAGACTAAAGTGAAGAGTCTCTTACTGCCAGGAGTCTCTTCTGCAACAGCTCCCAGATCCCTTAATACACACTACATGCATTGCTGTCTGAGAGATTTATGGGAAAGTGCTCTAGCTGTACTTCAGTGGAGAGCCTGGAAATTAAAGAATTTATTGTTTTCTGTTCTGGGAGGGAGGTTTGGATGAGCCCATTAGCATGACACAGAGGAGCAGGACAGACAGCCTTATTGAAATATGTCCATTATTTCTTTTGTTTCATATTTTAAAATAGTAAATGTAATTTACTTCTACTTATTGCTGCTAAGTATTTCTCTTGTGATAGAAAAGAAAATGCAGGAGGTAACTGAAAGCTTTTGCTTACAAGATTGGAATCAAACTGGAAAGCTCTGCGAGAAGCTGGGGCTCTTACAGCTGGTCAGTGCTGGGACATGAATGGTAAATACCAAAGAACATAAAGGTTTCTGACCTTCCTGGGCCACTTTAAGGCTTCATGTAATCCAGTGCCCTCTCTCCATCTGTGCTCACATGGAAATGTGTAGAGAAAAAAATCGATTCTTCCCAGCATAATCTCCAATTTCAAGGTAAGCAATATTTGCTAGGTTCTGTAGCTAATATCCCATGATGAATTCCTCTTTTGTGACTTTATCTGCTAATTTTAAATACATACTACCCACAGCATGTCAGAATCTTTTACAGCTTATGGGTTATGGGAAGATGTACCTTAGATATATTTCTTGGGGCTGTCTTTGTCTGATAACTCTTTGGTCTTCCCCTATTCACCTTCTCCACTGCCTCTCACAGTAAGTCACTATGGTATCCTCGTTGTCTCTTCCAGGCTGAAAATCCCTTTGTATTTTTTAATGCCCTGTACAGAAACTGGTGTGCAACTTCTGTTACGTTATCCTCCTTTGTATCTTTTCTCATTATACTTTATCTTTGTTGAGAAGGCTGAAACTGAAGTGATACTCAACATTTAGTCACATCAGTCTTTTCTTAAAAAAAAAAATACTGTTTTCTCTTTTGCTTTTTACTTTTTCTAGGAATCCCTACTTATGCTGTGTGTTTTATTGACTGTTACTGAGCATTAAAGTGATGGTCTGTATCAGATTTCCTGAGTAGGCACCAGGTAGTTCAGGGACTGTCCCTGAATACACACAGGTAATGACCTGTTTGTACCCTTAACTTGGTTTAAATGGATGGATTTGGTTTTCCCAGGGCACAGCAGTGGATGTTATCTCCCTCTCAGTAAAGCTTTTGACACTGTTTGCCACAACATCATTGCAGACAGGGTGATGGAGTTTAGGGCAGACAGGAGGGCACTGAGATGGGTTGAAAGCTGCCTGAAATGCCAGGGCTGAGGGGGCAGAGATTGGTGGCACCAATCTGGAGGCAGCCACCAGTGGGGGATCCAAGGGCTGGACACTGGGCCCCTCCCAGCTCAGCATCCCCTGGAATGGCCTGAAGGACAGGGCACCTCCTCAGCACCTCCAGAGAGGAACAAAACTGGGAGGAGTGGCTGGCTCTCTGCAGGGCTGGGGCTGCAGGGGGACCTGGCACACTGGGAATGGAAGAGACCTTTGGACATTCGATAAAGAGAAGTGCCAAGGCCATTCCCTGGGGAGGAAAACCCAAGGCCCAGCACACCCTGGGGCTCAGTGTGTGGCAGGCAGCCCTGCAGAGGAACATTGCTGTTCCTGGTGACTGCACAAGGACCAGGGAGTGACTCAGTGCCCCCAAGGCAAAGGTGGCAGTGGTGTCCTGGACTGCACTGAGAGGGGAACTGCCAGCAGCTTGAAAACTCACCCATGTCACCTCCCAGGCTGGAGAACTGGTAACTGACTTCCTATGCTGTGTTTTTAACCTTCTACCTTAATAGCTGTTTATTCTTTTGAAGACTTTCTTCACATCCCCTGGCAGTTTCTGCAATAGTCCTTGATGCAAAGCATTGTTAGAAGGCTTTGGAAGTTCAGTTGTATGAAATGCCCTCTTTGCATGTTGCTGATTCCCTCAAAGTGCACATCTGTGAGATGGGACATCCCTCTTCCCATGCTGATTCTTCCACCCTGTCACACTTACCCTGTGTGCACTTATCATTCCTACCAGACAGTGGTAGAAACATCTTGGTAACTCTTTTTTAAAATTTTAAGTCCCAGAAAGCCTCTTAAAAATTGAGACTATGTGTGTTAGACATTTCCCATCCATATGGCAATGAGACCAGGCACTCATCCTTGAGTTCTTCAAGGCTTCTCAAATGATTACCATTGGCTTTTGGCACTTTGCTCCTATTCATTCTGTTGATTCCTTTCTAAAATATTTTGAATAATTTCTCTGGTATTTGCCCTCTGCTGGGGAATGTTAGGTTGGCTGTCTCATGAAACTTTTCCATAAGAAATATATAAGCAAAGAATGAGTTTACATATTCTGTCATTTTTTTACTCCAACTGTCCTTCTTAATCTCAGTGTCAGACTTCTTTTTACAGTCTATTTATTATTTCTTGTGCCTTTCATGAGGAACTAAATCCTCTTTAGCATACTTCTAATGTTTAAATTTCTTTCATATTTTCAGCTTTTTCAAGGACATCTCTGATCAGCTGCTTTTACTGGCTTTTTAATCCAGCTTTCTCTTTGTGTAATCTTTCTAAAATCTTCCTTGAACAGGTTCTCTGGTGCCCAAGAAAAATTTGGTGGCTCCACTCAAACATACTTATAGTTACCTCCTTGAATTAATTTTATTTTCCCATTTTGCAGTTAGGCATTACTACAGTAGATGGTTTGACTAGCAATTGTCATATTTTTAGAGTTTCTGATATTATTCTGATTGTATTATTATTCTGATACTATGCTATGTCAGCACCCTCATTAAAAACATTCAAAAGTACTTTGAAATTATGTCCTACAGTGGTTTTTTTCTATGTGAAATTTATCCATTTTATTGAGATGGGGTTAATGTATTTATTATAATTAATGAACATTCACTGGAGTTACATTGCAGCAATCTGTGTCTGATAGTTGTATTCACAGCTGCTAATAAATATTTTCTTTCTGTTAGATAAATGCTTTGGCAGCAACTGACTTTTCAAAAAGAAAATCAGAAGTGCTTCAAAAACACCCTCTAAAGAGAAGTGTGTAGCTAGAACATATTCACCATCTCTACTTCATCAGTACTTTACTTAACTAAAAGCTTCGCCTTTTTATCCTACTTGCATTCTATGTTCCTCTGAGAATGCATTTTTATTTGTTATGGGAAAGAAAACGTATTGTAGCTTTTGCAGAAAAGGAACAAACCCATCAGCATCCCCAGAGCATCAATTTATCAGTCCAGATTCCTCATGTGTAGGTGCTCAAGGCTGTGCTAAGGCTACTTTCCAAGCAGACTTAGAGGCAATTCTAAGGTAGGAGGCTCAACATACCATTGCAAAATTAGTTAATCAATGAACCACATGATTGCAGAGAATTATTTTCTTTAGCTGACTTGTATTTTTGTCTTTAGTTTCTATCCAGGGTAAGAAACTCTGATGATTACAACTGCCATAACACAATTCTAGCTTAGCTCTTTAGTTACTAGACAGGAGTTGAGGAGATGGATGGATTAAGGATAGTGAGACTATGGGTATAATAACTGTAATTATTTTAAAACAGAGAAACTGCTGGGACCTTACATGTGGCTTGTGTGGGATCAGTCTTCTGGGTTGATGCACTGCTACTGACTGTAGGAGTTCACTGCTCTGTCCACTGGCAGAATTCAGGTAAGTACCTGAGGACACTGCTTACAAACCAAGGAGGATTCACAACTACTCCTGGCTCCCAGCATCCAGATTTTATCCTATTTGAACTACATCTTCTCTCTTAGCTGCATCATCCAAAATCCTGGTTAAAGCAAATCCCACAATCTGTGACCCTTATCTTGAATCTGATCCTGTAGGGTGGCAGCTGCTCTCTCTCATTTAAGAACTGCTCACTTGGAGATATTAAGCAGCATCCATCTGCCTGGAAGCCTCTGCTGGAAACCCAGTTCAGACAAGGGTTTAGAAAAGCTCTTTTAATGGGCCACTTAAATTCAAAGCCTTCAGCATCTCTGTGGGAAAGCAGCCTATCAATCCACAAAAGCATTTAGAAACCAGACTTGTTAAGGAAACTGGAGAACATGTAATATAATGAGTGGACAGGTTAATGCACATGTAATTAAATATTGGCCTAATTTGACAGCACTGGTAATACTGCATAGGGGTCAGTGTTCCTAAAGGTCAGCTTCCTGTGTGACATTAACTCCTTTCAGGGCATATTTGGTATTATTACAATTACTACCTTGCAGAGATGCAATGCTCCGGTTTTTTGAATAGTAACAACTTCTACAAGATAAAGAGACGAGATCAAGTATTTTAAGGTATTTTTATTTAATAAATAACTTCAGTAATAGCACTGTAAAAAGTGAACATCTGTTAAAATAAAAAGGCACTTAAAACAAGAATATGACTATGATGCAGTTTGAATGGTCTTGCAAAGGCAAATATACATGGCACATGCCAAGAATGATGTGTGACTGTTCACATGACAAACTATGCAATCTTAGCTACAGGGTAGAGGCAAATTTACAGCTAAGACTGCTCAAAAAAAAAAAAAAAAGGAAAAAAAGCCTGTGTTGATACAAAAATATTACAAAAATAATGGCAACCGAATACGTTAAAAAGATTAGAAGGTGACAAAGCACCAGGCTTGAAAGCAAAGAAACATTACAGAATAAAGACACAGCTTCACTAAGGCCCTTAGGTGATCTGAGGATGTCTTGGTAAGGTACTTCATGATACTGCCACCCAGGGCTTGAATTTACAAAGAAAAACTAAGTAAGTTACCAGTCAGCAACTTCTTCAGTAATGGCACGTGTTTTAAAGCTATTTTTTCCTTCTTAACATTCTTCTCAAAACTTTTCATTTTAACCATAACCTGGCAATATGCAACTTGAAAATCAAAGATAAGTATGCACACACTTTTCAGTCTTGTACACTGCTCCCCTCCAGCTTACTCAACTTACCAAACACTTAATCATTCATCTAGCAAGTCAAAGACCAATTAACCACCAGCTCCATGCTACATGAGTTTAATTACATCTGCAAACTCAAGCCCTGATTTCCCTGTAAAGCTAAAAAGTTTAATACTAAATGGCTAGGCAGAGCCCTCATGCTGATTGCTTTAACCCCTTCCCTCCCAGTCCTGCCATGCAGCACCATGCCCTGCACAAGACCTGGATTCACAACACGGGAATGGGAAAGGTCAAAAAGGCACCATGTGACCTGGGCTGACTAGGCTACACAGTCTCAAGTTTTTTTTTTGTCCCACCTCTGGCACCAATTACTCTTATTTGCAAAAAAAAAAAAAAAAAAAAAAAAAAAAATTAAAGAAAAAAAAAAAATTTACATAAGGTCTATTTTCACACAGGAAAACAAACCTGTATGTAATTCATTAGTAAAATCACTGCAGCTTGCCCTAAATCTATCTTATTGTGACTACAAAAGTTGCTATACTGCATACAGTGTTGTGAAGTTATACAAGCAGTGTTCATTTTCCCTCATATTTAGGATTGACCACAGTCGTCACTGCACTCTTGTAAATAGGATTTTCACCCTAGAAAAAGAAAAAAAAAATTATATTAACATTTAAAGATATGAAAAAAGATCTGTGTTTGCAAGAAGCATAAAAATCAGCATAAAAAACTACCCATTAATGCTTTGCTTGTATACACAAACAGCTTAAGTCAAACTAGTTTTCCTTCTAGTAACTTGAACAAAGGCATGCACAGCTAATAAATAAAGCAAAGGGTTAGCAGGATCCTGTTCCATTTGCACCACAGAATTCCTTGGAGGCAGCTGAACCTCAGGGCTGAGGCATCACCCAGGGCTTGCAGCCCAGGGCATTTTATAGAGAAGAACAGAATTATAAACACCAATGTTTGACACCAGGACTGACCACAGGCCACATTCTGCTATAATAAACATTTAAACAGCTTATCTTACATTGTAATTGAATTCTAGAAACAACTTGGAAAGACTGCTAGTATTTTGCTAATACACAGTCAATATTTACAGTGAACATTCAGTACTTGTCATTCTCATTTTATTCCTGCAGATCTCCCCAACCCCCTTAAGAGGAAAATGTACAGATAAAACAAAGAAACTTCTGCACTGGTGCAGATGCTGTAATAAAACAATTATTTCTACTGATATGAGGCAAGCCTACAGAACAATTGCTTACATCTCTCTTGATGAGATTTAAAACCCCCTAAATGAAGCTTATTTTAAGCTTCCTTTTCCCCCAGGTTTCCTTCTATCTCAGCACATCTTACTTCACTTATGACATCCTTGCACACCTCAGATGAACTCAAAATTAACAAATAAATCTTCACAGGAGAAAGGACCAGTGCTAGAAGGGCCTGGAGCTGCAGCCTGAACCTCAGCCTGAGTGAATGCTGTGTGCCAGCATGGAGCTCTCTGTGCACACACAGCTGCCTCCTGAGAAAACTGAGCTCAGCGAGGATGTGAGCTCCAGTGCTGCCTGGCCAGGGCTGGATCTGCCCTGCAGCACAGTGAGGGAATCTCTGTCCCTCCAGAGCTCCCCACCCCAATCTGAGATGGGCTGTACAACCAGACTGACTCAACTCCATTTACAATATTTCAGGTTAAACCAATTTTTCCTACACTCAATTAAACGATGCACAAACACCAGGTGTCTATTTTTCAGGGTCATAAACCTGGAAAAACAGCTTGGAATACCACAGAATGTGCCAAAGGCAAGCAAGAACCTCACTTGGTGTGAAATTTTTTCATCATGGCGCCTGGGAAGTTTGCTGCCTTCTGTTTGCAAGGCCCAGCACAGGATGAGTAACTGCTCTACCCCAACACCAGAGGCTGCAGCTGCTCTCATGGTTCCTTTCACAGAAAAAGGGTTTTTTTCCCCACAGCCAGCTTCTCTAGCATGCAAAGAGCAAGAAGGCACATCCAATCTTGCCTAGATCCAAGAGACCTGTCCAGCCAGAGCCTGGACTGCCAGACAATGGAAGTCAAAGCTCTCTGTTCAGTCTTCTCAAGATCTGACTCAATGTCACCTGGGCAGAGGTGTCACCTGAAGGAGGAGCGGGGTGTTCAGTGCTGGCTGTGCTTCACAAATACAGTGGAACAGCAAAAGTCCTTTCCCCCTTCTATCAGCTCCCAGGCAAATGCTGTCTAGATTAGAAGTGTTTCACCTACTGGTCTGGGAAGGGATGAGGAGCAACATTTGGTTGGGGTTGTTTCAATTTTAAATCATGGACAATCATGTGATGTCACCAGTTCTCACACAGACTAATTAATCAATGCAAAATTATGACCTTCCCTAATATTTTTAGCAAAAGGTTTGCAATAGTAACATGCAAACAAAACGGGAAAAACACGTAGGGATGAGGGATTTAATCTGGTACTGAAGTATCTCTTTATGCCTCAAAGTTCTTGGCAATGTACATTGCTTATTTCCTTGACAAGTTTTAACAGAGAATTCTTAAAAATACAAATATAAACCAATAAAGTTTATGATGCAGAGGAAGTCTGTAAGCATGAGAGGCTGTATCATAGTAGAAGTTATTGTGCAGCTCCTCCATGGCAAGGTGTTATGTAATAGTTGTGCTGTGTGTAATGCTTAGCCTCCAACATTTTACAGAACAGACTCCCCCCAGCACATACAGGGGCTATACACTCACATCTTTTAATTTCTAAAAGAGAGATAAATTCTACCAGATAGCCTAGGAATGGGTCTAAAGGTAAGGACTATAACTTCAAAATTTGCTAGGTGCTACTCATAGAACTAATTTGAACCTGAAATCAGGCTTAACATACAATTTGAATAGCAAGATTGCAAGTTTTCTACTACACTGCTTTTTGAAGAGAAGTCAGAATTGAAGTTCTCATGCTGTTGATTTAGCATAAGCCCTTTAAGGATATTGAAACTCTGTCCTGCCTCCCCTTGTACTTGCACTTCTCAGAAGCACACAGTGGGATTTAGGTCACTGGATAAAGCACTCGACTGGCTGTCTCCCCATGTCAGGTCAGTGTCTCAGTTCCCATTACAAATAATGGAGATTTAGTCAATATTCACAACTCTTCAGCTTAACCCAACCTGACATTTGATCAGCTAAATGGCTCCTGAGGCTCTACTGCCTACAACTGCAACACAGGCACCTGATGGACCTGCAGGTTCCTTCCCTGCTCTCTTCTGGTGAAGCCCTGGCTGCTCCAGCCACCACAACCACTCTGCCTTGGGCCTGCCTTAGCAGGGTCTCCTGCAGACAGCTCTTCATTAAAATAAATATCCACTAATCCAACATGATGCTCCCCTCACTCAGGGCCTCTCACAGCTGGCAGAGAGTATATATTTTCAGAAGCATTAGAAGCATTCCAGTCTTTTCATTGGCCACTAAAACATGGGATTCCAAACTTGACGTCTTAGACTAATAGTATGATTTGGAATGCTCCCTTTTCTTCATGGCACTGCAGAGAATACACTGGTTTAAGCATGCAGAGTTAGGGAAAACACATTTGCCACATACCCCTACAAATGAAAACTCCATGCACACTTAAACCAAAATTAAAACTAACAAACAGTAACCACATACAAGACTCAGCGAAATACTGAGCAAAATAAAGATGGAGGTACTTTTAAAAAGTCTTTAAAAGACTGGAGTGATCAAAGGACAACAGTTCAGTCCAGTGTTACATAAAGATGAAACTATCACACAGAATAGTTCTGTGTTCAATTAACCTTCTTATTCCTTTTGCTGCAGGGGCTCAGTGTTCCAACAGCCACTGAATTACCTCCATGGTGGGTTTAAGACCTAAGTCACTGTAAGAAAAGGAGTTAAAGCTCATGCACACGCTGTTCAAGAGCTGCCTGTGACTGCTCCAGCCCCCGCCGCTGTCCCAGCGCTGCTTCCCAGGAGCGCGGGGCCGGCTCCGTGCCCGGGCGGCCGCCAGAGGGCGCCGCCAGCCCCATCCGTCCATCTGTCCATCCCTCCGTCCATCCGCCCGTTCGTCCGTCCATCCCTCCATCCCTGGGCCACAAACCAGCGCTCACTGAACACAACAACTCACAGGAAAGGGACTGAAAACACGGTATCTCTGCTCCCACACCTAGAGCACCTCCATCATTCAGCAGCAAGGCAAGTCACAGGCATAAAACCCAACTCAGGAGAAGGACAAGTCTCTGCGACTTTGAGCGCTTTGAACTGGTTTTTTTTTTTTTTTTTTTATTTTATTTTAACTAGTAGCTGCTAATAAGGCTAACCAAATTACTAGAGACCTAAATTTCTTAAATTTCCCATATTTTATTATTTATGTCTAATACAAATGTGTTTATCACTTGTGAAATTCAAGATGACTGAATTTGGAATCTTTCTGAAGATGCTTTGCTATGCACAATCTATCCCCATGCAGGAGTGGTAATGGCATTCACTACAGATAGCAGCTCCGTGTTTTAAATTTGTAGCACAGCTTTTTAGTCCAGAAGAAATTTATCCTTAGACTTGTTACAAGCATGATTGCACCAAAGCTTTTTATGGCTGGTTGGGGTAGAACCTGGGCAAACCCAGCTGTTTGAGCATTGAGCACTGGGATGCTGTGGCATCATCTGCACCACCATGGAGCAGCACCAGGGAAATACCTGAGTACCTGGTCCATGGCAAACTCCAGGTGCTGCAGTTCCCTCACCACACAGCCCCAGCCCGTGTGTGGATGATGGCTGTGGGACAGGGGAAGGGTCACACAAACTGCACAAAGTTAATTTGTGGATGCACACACCTGGAGGGAATCTACTACAGTGTGATTTTCATATAATGGGATTTCAGATGACTTTCCTGCCTTGATATTATAAAGCAACTCTTCATCTAAATGAGAGGCTATGGCAATAATCTAAGACCACCAGAAAATCTATCTATAGGGAAAAGCAGGACCTTGTTTTACATCTCATGGCTCACCTACTTTGACAATTCTGACTTCCTCCTTTCCGGTGTTCCATAAGAATAAACCCACCTCCCTCTCTCCCCAGACTTCTAATATTTCTATGAGTATCAACAATTACAAAGTCATGTTTAAAAAACCCAAAGCACACCCTTTTCACACTTTTAACCTTTGTATCTGAGCGAGCCAAAAAGGCAGAAATCAATCTCTCCATTTACACCAGAGAAAAGCTTTTGGCAGGAAATACATTTTGAGGAGAAATGGCAGCACCAAACATTACATCCTGAAGAGTCACAGGGTAGAGAACAAGAGCACAGAATGGAAGTTACACACCGTATGGGTTGTTAGGTGCTTGTCCTGCATGCAACAGAAAGTACACAATTAAGAGAATGGCAGAAGAACAGGTAACAGAGACTTAACCAGATGGAGTATGTGAAGTGTTAGAAAGGACCAAAAACTCAATCTCCTCCCCAGAATAATTGGCTCTGGGAAGAAAAATGAAAGGGAGGTGAATGTGGTTGATGTAGCAGGCAAAAGGAATGTGTTGTTTACAATCCATTTTAGACACACTGCAAAGTGAAATGATTGTGAAGAGAAAAGGAAAGTATTCATCAGGAAGGGCTTGGAATGCTACACAAAGTATTTGGAACTGTTGTCACAGTAAGAGCTTAAATATTCTCAGTTTCTGCTTTCTCCCCTTATTTTTCCTTTACAAAAAACTTTTGAATGCAACACTGAAAAAGGGAGACAGCAGGCAGTATAAAATTAGAGACAATGGATCCTTCCCTTCCACTGGCTTCTGAAAAACTCCGTTGATGTTTAATGGATGTGCTGCCTTCACAGCTTCTTAATTCCCCTCCCTCTAGTCTCATCTCTGCATTACTTTCTCTTAGTGCTCTTCTGACATCCATTCCCCATGTCAGCCTCCCTCTCCCTCCTTCCCCAGCAGCTGGGGGTCCCAGGGAGGAGAACACCTCCAGCACTCATGGAAGGGCAGTCTGAGTCTGCAGAAGGCATCAGCTCATCCCTTGTGCTTCCCTGACTTCCTCTCCTGGACACTGCTGTTACTCTGGGGTGTTGGGTGTGAAGAGGACTGAACTCAGCAGCTCCAACCAAATGAGGTGCTCAGGCTGAGTTTAGGAGGGAGTAGAAACTGAGTGAAAAATGCATCTAGAGGGGACAAGAATATTTCCTCCTGTCCTATTAATGTTCCATATCTATGGACACCCTAAAGCTGGCTAGGTTACAAGGACTGTGATATTGCCAGTTTCAATAGAAATAAGGATGAAAAAAATAAGGTGCATATTTAATTATAAAATTAGTAGAGTATATGCATTTCATACCTTAATTACAGACTACATCTACACTAGGTTAATAAGTCAAAGCAGTTGACAGAAAAAAGTAATGCTACTCTGCATGTTCACAGAGGTATTCCAATAAAAACAGGGATATTTATAGGCTGGGATATTTTAGGAGTATCTAATCTAGCTTAGCAAAAATATTGATTTTAAGCGAACTGACTGCTGATTTGAAGAACTACAAGACAAAGCATCCCCTGTGTGTCTCTCTACAATCCAAAAATATTCTTCAATCCTAGGAGCTGCTCTATTATGTATCCACACATCTAGAAAAAATTAAGAATCACTTGTAGTATAGTTTAAGCCAGTACTGGCAGTATTAGTAAGCAATCTCACTGTCAAAACCAGTTAAAAATTTTCAAGCTGCATTCTTGAAAGCCCCACAATCAAAGCAGAAGTAAGATACACTGAGCAAGACTCAAACTGTGATTAACAGACTGTGACACACAGTGAGTATGAAGTACATGCAAAGGGGGAAAAAAGGAAAGAAAATGAAAGGAGATACAAACTGAGACTTAGAGACCAGCTTTACGTCCATAGTTTGGATTCTTGAAATTGTTAATAGGGCTCTTGTATATTGGATTTTCTTGCTGAAGTAAAAGAAATGGTCAATGTCGAATAATTCAACAGGAAAAAAAAAAGCAACATTCTCAAATATCACTGAAAAAGAATCATGCTATATATAAAATAAAATGTTAGTAATTTTTTCCCCAGTGTGAGAATAATCAATTTTCTTAAATAAAACCAAAAGGCTTCCTAGGACAATTTTTTAAAAAGATATTTTCTTATCAAGCCCATGGGGGTGTTGACTTCTAGAGAACTGTGGTGAAGGGGCTCTTGATTAGAGACTCCTGACCCTGCCCAGAGGCAGCGACTCCGTAGCCTGTGGAAGCCATAGACCACAGGCTTGCTTTCCTTGCACATTTCTCTGCTGACAAAGAGCTGGGGAGATTTCAACAAACCAGTACCAGCCATGATTCTGCAACTTTATGGAAGTCTCCCAACTAACCCTGTGTGAGCATTTACAAGATTTCCTCACTCAGTGCAAAATTTTCTTCTTCGCTTTCTACAGAAGTGACTCATCTTTGTAATAAACGTTTTAATCATAGGCTGTAAAGTGTGATAGAACTGCAAAGCTGAACTGTTCTGTCACCATCACATTTCCTCTCTGAAATGTTATTTAAACCTGAGCAACTACTCTCTTTTCTGCCTCAAGAAACACCTCTCCAAGAGGACTGGTTATAATCTGAAACACTTTAAAGCACATGAACAAAAATCTTCTATTTTTCCTCCACTATTGTAGCTTTTGTGCATAGAAAAGCTTCTTGACTCACCGTATCCCACTTGGCATTCATCTTCTCCTTTTCAAATTTAGCAAATTCTCTTCTGTCATGAATGATCATTAGTAGTTTCCAAATCAATAATAATGCAAGTCCAATAAGAACAATTCCAGCAACCACACCAGCTACAATGGGAATGATGTCAGGACCACTGGGGCACTCTGGGGAACAAAGCAAGGGAAACATGATTTTCCAAAATGGTAAAGGTAATGTATATCCAGAAGCTGTTAATCTTTGATTTTGTACTGAAGCCAATATTTTAAATATCAGATATGCCAATACTACTTTTCTTTCAAATAACAGAATTTTTGGAATATGTACATCCTGTAACATTCCAGCTTATTTTTATCCTTCTAATTTGTGTTTGATCTTAGCAACAGAACAACCTGTTCTGAAGATAAAGTCTATACACTGCTTACCCCTTAAGCTAATTATTTACAATATTAAGAGTAAAATAACTAGCAACTGTATTTAAACATGCAAGAGCTCCAAGTCAAAGCTGTGGCAGCACAAATGCCAACCAGCAGAACAGGCCCCACGCACAGAAACAGAATACCCCGAGTTGGAAGGGACCCACAAGGATCATTGAGTCCAACTCCTTCCCTGCACAGGGATGTCCCAAGGGTCACACCCTGTGCCTGAGAACATTGTGCAAACACTTCTTGAGCTCTGGCAGGCTCGGTGCTGTGACCACTTCCCTGGTGAGCCTGCTCCAGTGCCCAACCACCCTCTGGGTGAGGAACCTTTTCTAATATCCAGCCTGAACCTTCCCTGACACAACCTCAGGCCATTCCCTTGGGTCCTGCCATGGTCACCACAGAGATCAGTGTGTGCCCCTCCTCTTCCCCTCATGAGGAAGCTGTAGACTGTGATGAGGTGCAAGGTGATTTAAAGTGGCTGACACAGAAATAATAATCCTCCAAATTAAAATCCAACTCCACTATTAACGTAAAATTCCCAATAATCACAAACTGAAGAAAGGCTTTTGCAGAGCTGAGTGCACAGACTGAAGGAGTCAGAAGCAAATGAATGCAAGTCCTGTGCAACAGAACAACTGTGGATAGAACACAGCTTCCCCCACACTCCCTGTCTTCATAGCTGCCTCTGCAAGAGTCAGGGAAAGTGGGAAGGGACACAACAGGAATTCCTTGGGAGCCAGTAAGGAACAAGTGTCTGCTCCACAGAACACAGCTCTACTGGCCAGAGCTTGTTCCTTCAGCACTTGTATGGCACAAATTAAGGTGCCTCCTCGTGTACATGAAAAGGTCAGGCCCCAAAAGCATAGGGCATATACAGCTTGTCCTAGGAGAGAGAGCTCAAGTTCCTCCTCTATACTGTGGACTACTTTTGTAGAGAATTTAAAACATTCTGAATTGAAGAAGTATTTATTTCTAAGAGCTGCTAGTCACTGGACTGTGTTAAGTCATGATCATCAAAATGATAAATTCTGAAAATGCTTAAAGAATATAATGCAGCACTAAATCTCTAAGGTGTGCATTTTCTATCAGGCTTTTAAAAATCAGCAAACTGCTAATGTACAGAACCATAAATTCTGCACTGTTAGATGCAATATCCAGTGATTCAAACTAACAATACTCTTGGTAAAGAAAAGATAAATTACTGATGGAGCTATAGAATTGGTCTCACGTTTTTTTTCCTATCATAAGATTGATCTATTAGGGATTAACTAAACAAAATTATTTTGGGATCTATTACTGAAGGCACCACAGTCAAGTAAAAGCAAAGGTTCTCAGCATAAAAAAATTCAAGCAGTTTGCAGCATAGTACACAATTTCATGCAGACTGATCCCAAATTATCAAGAAAAGGAAAAGAAAAGAAGGAACAAAACCCCATAGACACCATTGTTTATGACAGAAGCATAGTTAAAAAAATTATCCAATTTATCTAAATAGGACTTGCTACAGGGGAGATAAAGTAAGTCAGAGTACATCAAGTGCAAACAGGAAATGTTTCAACAAATATGCATATCTGATTTACCTTTTGTTTAAAAAAAAAAAGAATCTGTTTCTATCAGCCCAAGGGTTTGAAAAATCTAGATCTAAGGAAACACATGTTTTTCTAAACTTTTTTTCTACTTTTTTTTCCACTTGGACATGCACAACTGTCACTCAGGTGACAGGCACTCGTTTCTGAATGCATTTAACTCACCCAAACCAACCAGAGGCAGCCAACAACTGCACAAATCAACAACAAAGGAGGAACATCATGATCCTACCTGGGGTCTCCACCACGTGGACATTGGCTTCACCATTGGAGTTGACAGAGTAAGTGAAGTAGAACCAGCAGTCATCCACGTCCTTCTCTTTGCAGTGGGACAGGGGGTCGGGCTGGCCGGGCTGCGGCAGCTTGTCGCGGCTCTCCACGCGCGTCATGTTGAAGTGCATGCACTCCTGTGAACACGTCTCCTTCTTCTCGCCCTTGTCAAAAGCTCTGCACTGAACACAGTCCCTGGGCAAGAACAAAACAGAAAAGTGCTTCTGAATGTGTGCATGGAAGATTTCTAGCATTTAATCTCAAGAAATGTTATGGAGAAAACACAGGGCAAAAAGCCCAAAAAACCCCAACCACTTTGCCATAAAGGTTAGGAAAAAAATAAAGTTGTACCAGTCAAAAAATTTATACACCTTGAGATTAACAAAAGTCCTTTTCATAAGATCCTCTTTCCCTGAATGTCCTACAGGTTTGAAGGAGAGAAAAAACCCCAAAGTTTTTCAACACCTCTACCTGGGAAATGAATACTCTCAGAGAAGGCACTGTAAGAACAGAGTGGAACACACACAGGTTAAAAAGAACAAACTCAGTGATGGGCATTACAGTGGGGTATCACTGAATAATTCATTGAAAAATGCAATTGAACAGGATGTTTTTACTAAAAATACCAAGTTTTTTTCTCAGCACAAAGTGAGTCGCACAGGAATCCTCTTAGCCACTAATCCTAAACATATTTCAAAGTTTTCATGCAGAAAATGCTAGGTTTCTAAAAACCTCGATTTCCAAAGGGAAGGATGCAAATTTCACTGGCTTACACAGGTCTAGGTTTAGTTATTGACTGTCAAGTTAGTAATTTCAGTATTTCATTTAAGTAAAAAGCTGAAATTTTAACTATCAAAAGCTTTGTTTTAAAAATCCTCACATATCACAAACTCAAAACACACAGAAGCTGGGACTTGGTTTTCTGGGTACATACTTGTGCTCTGCACAGACACCGAGGCAAGTCTGACACATTTCACAGGTGGGGCCTTGGAATTTGGGATCTGTACAGTTACAGGTGCCACATTCACAGGTTCCTCTCCCATTGCAAATCTGCCCATTTGATGCCATACACGGTGTAGTATCCAAGGAACAATCGCAGGCGCTGCCAGTGAAGTTGGGGAAACACTCGCACACTCTGCACTTGCAGATTCCATTTCCTGTGCAGTGAAAGGTATTGCAATGAGATCAAGTCTAATACAGAAACATCTGTGACTGTGAGAAATAAATGTTCACCACCTCAGGGTACATAAAAGAAAAAGAAACCATGGCGAGACAATGAAGAATGAATTAAGAGGTACAAAATAAATTTTAGCTCCTTGAAAGACAACTTGCAGGCATTTGTCCCCTTTTCCCATTCTCCCATACATCTGGATTTCTTTTCATAAACAATATAACAAGATGGAGGAGTATCAGATCAAGAATAGTATAATGTGATGACCATATCCCCTGGGTGGAGAAGCATGACAGCACTGCTTCAGTTCACAATCTGGCATGCACTGACTGCTATATGAAAATATGGATGGATGTAGACCACTACAGATAAATTCCATGCTCCTGTCTTCATATCTATCACTATACAAACGTATAAAGCAAGACTTAAAGGAGTGCACTAACAGAGTATTCAAAACAGAGAAAAATGAAACAGCTTTGGCTCCACAGTACACCAATGTTCAGCTGCTCTACTTCTGACCTCACACACCCAACCCAACTTCATGCTCCTTACACTCTCTGCACAAGCAACAAGATGCCTTTATAGTGATCTGAATGACAAGGAAAGGTCTTTGGCTACACCCCTCACTGTCCAATGAATGAAGTGTTTCAGTCAAGACTTTCCTGTCACCGTGTATTCTGGAACATCACCACCACTGCTCCCATCCTTTGCAGAGCAATAGTGGATTCTGAGCAAATCAGACAAATGAGGTATTCTCATCACTCAGTTAGAGCTTACTGGCTTCTCTGTTTTATTTTTGCAGCACAGATAACACTGAGGTAGTGCTGAGTTATGCTCCTACCAGATACTTCCACGAGCAAAACAGCAAAATAATTTAGATACTGGCTGCTGAATGGCTTTTTAAATTGCTTTTGATTTCAGGAATTAACTATCATCAAAGTCTTGCTTGAAGTGCTTAAAGTGTTTTTCTGGATCTTGCACATTCTGGTCTTCACTTACCTTTCAGAACAGTGTCAAGCAGTTCACTGGTATCCTGTCAAGCACCAAAGTCAAGCACTCACTATTACAAGTAAGCTGACGCCATTCTCTTTTTCTATTGACACAGTGCTTACACTGAGCCAGTACAACATTACAATCTCAGGACAGCTGTCAGCCTTCTTTACTGAAATACCTGAGAGTAATTCTGTAATAAACAGCAGGAGTCAAGTTCACTTTACACCCTTCTTGGAGCTGTGATTGAAGGAAGGTGAGATGTGCATTAACAGACTACATGTTCAGAGAGCTCTTTTATTAACAGACAAGTGTTTGTAATCACTAAATCTGTGAATATCCTCATCTCTGCTATCAAGTGGCTTTGATCTTTTAGCTAAGTATGCCTACTCTGCTGGGTAGAGAAGAGAAGACAGACTTGTGAACTGCTGATCAGCTTTGCTTGCAGAAAGCTGAAGCATCTCTCACCTCCACAGATTAAACCATTTGATCGATCACAGTTGAAGTTGTCACATTCACAGTATTTGCCAGAATACACCTCATTGGTGTTCTCCCTTTTCTTGCACACACATTGTCCACAAATGCATTCTCCATTGTTACTGCAGATTTCTGTGCTGTTCTCCCTCCTGCAGTAAGCATCCATATCCTCACTATTTACTTCATCTGTGCTACATTCACATAGTCTTCCGATTCGTCCTTCATTACATCTGCAAGGTAAGAGCATGGCTGAAAACGTAACCTTCATGGAAAGACACAAAAAAAAAAAAAAGACCACAAGAATAGCACAAAGAACAGCACTAAAAGTGATTACTCTCTCAAGGGATATTCCAACTTAATCTTCAAATGAGGTTTCCAGCAGACACCTATGTACCAGTTCTTGAAGGCAGTGGAGCAAACTGGACTAAGCTGCTTTTATGCTGATTATCTTATCTGATATTCGAGGTGAGAGACTATGTGTCACTCCCTCTAACTAAACTGTCACATAATCATTATTAATCCCTCTCTCATGTGACAGAACAGTAATTATTTCTCAAGTGACAACAACTGTTCCCTGTAGCTGCTGTGGTATTTCAATGAAAAGGCTCTTATGAACATCAATTAAGAAGGAGAGTAGATGATCTTCAGAGCTGCCAAACTGAGAACTTCAGGGATCAGCACTTCTCATCATCAAGGGTAAGATACAGATGAGCAAATGGAGGTTGCTCTTGTTCCCATCAGTGATCAACAGACTGATACATGGTGTCCATCAGAGACAACAGATCATTGGGAAACTGCTGCATTTACAAAACAAAAGTCTGTGCTTACCCACAGGCCTGTTCTCACCCATGTGAAACCAAGTGGACACCAGTGACAGTGACACCAAGTACAAGAAGTTCTTCCACACATAGATGGGAAAATCTGTTCTCTTGATTTTAAAAAGGAACACCAAAAACTGATCTGTATCCTTTAAAGTACTGACACAAGGCCAAATTTGAATTCTGACTCATAAAACAATGCTGATCTAATGATCAATATTTAAGCATAGGGATTATTTGCAGAGATATGGCAGTATTTCAGAGTATCCTAAAAGAAACAGGGCTCTAACAGCAATTCTTGTTCTTTAAAAAAAAATAAAATTAGTGAACTCAAGTAAACCCTAATTAAGGAAACAAAGATCTTGCTCGTATTTCTCTTTTGCAAAATAAAGAAAATGTGTATTTATTTACCTGCAGGCACCACATTCAAATGTTCCATTTCCTGCATGGCAGGCTGGACTATTAGGTTCTCCTTCACTCTGACACTGACACTCACAGATGAACTGAAGATTAATTTCAACTTCTTCAGTGAATCCCAGGGGTTTAATTTTAATTGTTTCATTTTGTTCTTTCTTTGGACATTCATTAGCTGTTATATTAATCTCGAATCTAACCTAAAAAAAAGGAGTGTCATGTTACTACAAGGAGTTTTGTCTGTACTATTTAAAAGAAATGCTGTGTTGGGCATTTTAAATGCATTTTGTATTTGAGCAGCAGCACTGCTCTGAGTTACCTCATCTCCAATTGAAATGTTAGAACACTTCCTTCCATCTTCTTGTGTGTCATTCACTCCATTCTTGCAGAAAGACTTGTAACTGATTGTCACTCCTTTTGGTAGCTTAGTATTTTCCAGGATAACCTCTGAAGAAAGGGACTGAAACAGCAGTTATTACCTAACTTCAAACTGAATTGCAGAAGTGTTCTGTTGAAGAGCAGACATTATACAACTATGCCCAGTCTAAGCACCAACCCCAGAGGCACACTGGAATTATTTAAGTTCCAATGTGCTGAGAAACACCAGCCCAGGGCTGCCCAAAGTCACTCTGCGGTGACTCCTTCCCATGTCTGAGCTTGTTACAAGGTCAGGACAGGTTCCCCCAGGCACTCGTTTATCCCACATCCTCCACAGGAGAAGTGAGCCTCATTTACACACAATGCAGCAATGAAGAAAATATTGTGGGGCCAAACCCAGCAAAATGGCCTCTTTTGCTAACAATTGGAAGGAAGGTAAAAGTGAAGAAGCTGAAGAAACAGTGTAGGATTTGGCTATGAATTTTATTTTCTGAAAGGGAAAACGTTGATGATAAGTTTTCCTTGTAATGCCATTTTAAATGACTTTAAGAGTGCATCTTTTTACTCATCTAATCTCTTGCTGCCACAGAGGTTTAATGTTTAGTATGGTTTTACAGCAATGGAGTGTATTTACAGTGTAGAACACTAACTAATCCACCTTAGAGTCTCTGCTTGAAAAACTTACGAGCAAGAAAAATTAATACATAAAATCTGAACTTACATTGTATGCATCAATGATCAGCTGGATCACATTGCTGGAATTTGAAGACAATGTTCCCACTGCTGATTTTGGTATCAGATTTTTCAGTTCCTTTCAATATTGACAAAAAAGAAGGAAAAGTACAGTCTTACTAACAAACAGAGTATAATTCGCAATAAAAATGGTGATATAATGCATGAGTGGATTAACTAGTCAAGTACTTCAGAAAATAAAGCTGTGTTGCCAGTGATGAACACAATTTTTGAGGTTATACACAGCCTTTCTGGCACAAACTCTGCATTTGGTAAGAGAATACTAAGCCTTGTACAAGCTGACCACAACCTCTCTTCAATCACACTTAGAATACATTAAAAATAGGCAGGCATCATTTTCCAACAAAAATTTGAATACAGTTTAAGAAAGAACCCCAAAACCAAAAAAACAGGTTAAAAGAAGGAAAAATATGCATGTCCTTTACAAAGTCATTTCCTATTGCACAATCACATCCAGCAGTTTAGTTAATTTTAAACATGGGATACATAAATAGAACAAAAGAGACAAAATATGTTCTTTCATAAGTGTGTCCCCTGATTCAGTGTCCACACCCCCCTCAGCTATTTTGATGTAAAAAGGTTGACAAAAATTAGAACTGCAAATGTGTTCTCCACTCAGTCATACCTATAAAGAGTAGCTAGGACAAGGGGCACTTTCTTATTGGAAATTACACAGAGAGTCAGTTTTGATTTGAAGAAATAAAAAAAGCTTAATAACAAAGTATGTGGGTAGCAAAGTACTACTTCCATGATCACTTACTTCCACAAAATTAATTTAATTTCAGGTTAGTAAATTTTAATGACTTCAGAGTAATTTCTTTACCTTATAGACTGCCTGAAACTCTTCAGTAACAGCAAAGATTGTCTGAATATTGTTCTCACTAAGTTTCTGTACCAGATGAGCAATAGAGGGATAATCCTAAAAAAGTCAAGCATAAAATTAAACTCAAATTTGAGACATGTTGTTAGAAAATAATCAAAAATACTCTGACATCATAAATACAAACCATCTTTAGAAACATACACAGAACTCTTAACTCTTCATGTCACAGTTCTAAAGCAAAACAACCTCTGGAAACAAACAGGCATTGGTAAGATTTCATATATGCCTCATGAAGATAGGTGTTCCTTCACATGGATGTTATCACATTCCATGCCACACAAAAGGTTAAATCCTTAATCTCAATGTCCTCAGAAAATTATCCTCTGTCCCTCAAAACCACTACTTTTTGTACTGTTTCACAAAGAAATGATAAAATAAAACTGAATTAATTTTAGGTTTTTATTGTGGTATTTTCATTCCAAGTTATGAATATATGAACACACAAACTTGGTGAAGTTTATTGTGGTTACCCCATCTGGTAATTTTTTCTCTTTGCATTTTTTGTCTGATCTCCCTCCCAATAAACCACGAAGACAATGTTAACCATACTCTTACCATAAACTTTGCATGAGAAGACTTCAGTCTTAAAAAACCATTCAAGCAGATATTTTACAGTATTTTTCACTAGTAAACTATTCTGAAAATGAAGACTGGTGAAATGATAAACTAATGACACAATCATCAGTTTTCCAGTGGGCATACAAGTCCAGCTTAGGAGTTAGACTCTATGACCCTTGTGCACCCCTTCCAACTCAGAATATTCTGTGATTCAGTGTAGCATACAGGACTATTAGTCATCAGAAAGGTTAAAATCCAGCAACATATAGTCATAGCATGAAAGCTGCCATTTCTTGAAATTTTCCAACTAAGGCTAGATTAATTCTTGCACATTTGCTTTAGTTTAACTAAAATAACTTAGTGTAAACAGATACATTTTCTAAGACATAGTGGTCTGACACTGTATCAGATGACCCAATGAGTTCTTTTGAGCTTTAGCATCATAAAATATTCATTTCCCTAGAAGATGATATAATGACTTACGTAATAGTGGCTCATTGTGTACACATTATTTTCCAGATGACATTTCCCATCATTTGGCAGAACAATTCCACCAAGTTTACCATCTCCTGCAAAGTGGAAACCAGCATCCGTGGAAAACACTAATAGTCTTGTAACATTCCTCCAGCCAATTTGTTCCTTGGGAAAAACACAAACATATTTCTGGTACTTTGTACCAATTTATTTTAATGCATTGGGAACCAACACTTGAGACAGAAGTGCATGGAAAGTTAGAGACTCAGGAGAAGTCACATTGCAGAAGTGTCACCCTGGAAAACATTAATTCATGTAAACCTTGGAAACACTTGTATTTCATTTAATGTCTGCTCCAAAATATTGGCTGCAGGTTTTTCATCAAAGGCAAAAAAGATTCTTTTTGAAATAGACCCTGCTCAGTTCTCAGTGGAGTATCTGAAAAGTGACAGGGTTTAGAAATCAGGCTCTTCAGTGCCAGTCCCACTCCCCTGCCAGGAGCAGGCAGCCCAGGACACTGGTGTGCAGCACTGCTGCAGTTCTGAACTGCCCAGCATTACACTCTGGAGAACCATCAGGCTTTGCCAACCTAGTGCAGATCTGCACCAGCACAGTGCCTGCCAGAGGACTGGCCCATCAGCATCCTGGCCCACAACTGTTTAATTACATAAATTGCCCTTTTCTAATTTTAAAAATTTATCCATGGAGCTGAAGCAGTAGCTAATTTAATGAAAGATGACCCTGCAGAAAATGTCATATACTAAGTCACCACCAAAACAAACCTATAAGGCTTATGATAAACACTGCACTTTTAAATCAAGACTCCAGATCATTTCAGAAAGTCTTCAATCCATTGATCAACAGCAAAAATAATATGGAAACAGAGCAATAAACTTGGGTATTGCTTTTTTTGGAAATCCATTTGGTACAGGTGCATAGAACAGTCTGAAAAAATGTCAGACACAAGCAATCTTTAGGCCTTCAAAAGTAAGTAAAAAACCAGTTTTCCATCTACTTTGACAAACTAGTAAAAGTCACAACACACCAAATTTCTGCAACCACAAGAAGCTTACAGACCTTTAAAATAATCTGAGAATACTTGCTACCTCAGGATCTCATACACTTTTAAGCAGAACCTGAGTCTTCTTCTATAGCAAACTTTAAAAGCTTTGTCCCTATGTGCTGTGATCACAACCTCTGTTTGGCACCTTCACATTTCCCAGTTTCATTCACTCACTGAATTCTTCCTCACCTACCCTGTCTTGCTCACAGGAGGTGACATATTCAAAAATCAGCCACCATAAAACACTATGGCTGCATGCAAACAATTTCATCTAATAGAATAGTAAAAAAAGATAATACACACTTACCCCACAAACTGCAACCTGCATTATTGCATCAAATCCGCCTTCAGGAGAATCTAAGTTCCCAGAAATGTGCTGTTTACCTACAAGTTCATTGAACTTGTTTCCTTCACTGGTAAGACTGAGCACATTTTTATAGCTAAATGGACTTGTACAGTTCTGGTCCCCTGTGCAAGGATTTCTGAGTTTGGCTGGTGTTGTACTTATATAAGGCATCACAGTTTTCTCCACAAAAGAGCCAAAGCCTAAGACAAGAACAACAAAATCATTGTAAGTTGAAGAATGGAAGTCTCATTTCTATTATCACACAACAGAATTCAAATGCATTATAGCTGTACTGACATCAGAAATAGCTCTTATACTTGTTTATGTCTCACCATCTCCACCAATGCCAAATACTTTTACACTGTTCAATGGGTCCTATGTATTAAAACATCTGCCATAATACTGCTAAACTGAAAAAAAATACTCTTCATTTACAATAATGTAAAAAACATGAGGAAGGAAACTTAGAAGAAAATTATTGTATTTTTAGAATAGGCAAATCTTTCTTACCAATCCGAAAGTCTGAAGTTATTTTTTCCATCTCAAACATCAGAGCTGTTCCGAGACTTTTCACATTCTCTAAATCATCTTTCATAGAATAGGAGAGGTCCATAAGATAATAAAGGTCAATGGGGTAGTCTTCAGCTCTCTTGAATTTTAATGAAAATGTCTGGGGTTCCCCTGTTTTGCAGATTAAACAACAAACAGAAACCATTAAAAATTCCATAACTGCACTGGCAAGAAAAATGCCTTTCTAAGGAAAGGCTTGTAAATCCTTATGAAGGTTTTGAATTGCTAAAGGTGAGTTATTAAGGTGAGTTATTTTTTCCTCCTGTTGACTGAAATGCTTAACAACAAATTATGATTTAAAAAAAACTTCAACAAGTCTTTCTTTCAAATGTTCAACTTTGTATTTCTGAGGTGCTTTATCTCCCCACAGAAAAATTATCATGCCAAAACCCAAGCTTGTTATAATTGCTGCAATTTCAAATCTTCATAGTTGTAGTCATTCTAACAAGATTCCTGTAACACCTAATGGCACAAATTTTTGACATCTATTTTCATCCAAGATGACTTCAATAATTCTCAAAAGTTAAAAAACCACATTGTTTTAATAGATTTATAAAAGAAAAATTAATTCTGGATTGAATACTGCAAGTTACTTTGCATCTACCAAGCTCAGAGCACAGAAATGGCAGTGAGAGAACAGCAAGTCAGTATTTGTTGTGATTGTAAGCCCAGACCCTGCATTTTACCTACAGAAGAATGTAGTCTCACTCTGATGCTGAAAGACAGTGCAGAAGGACTGCACATACATACCACATACCCCTTCTTCCCAGAAACTGGAACAGTATTCTTTTGCCTATTTTATATGAAATATGGAATTAAATCAATAGGATTGCCCCCTCCCCTCAGTCATTGAGCTTAAATGGCAGTATTGCTGCTACTTAAGTTTGCTTAATAATTAGGAAACATTTGCTAAACATCAGCAAAATTAGTAATGTGAGAAAAACATTAAATGGCTAAGTCACACAGCCATTGTAACATGGTTTTCACCAAAAAATCCCCAAACAACAAAGGGGGAAAAAAGCCAGCACAAAAATCTGTTTAGATTTTCCTTAGCTAATATTTCAAAAAGCCTGCACAGAAAGTAAGTATCTCTCTCTGCAGTTCTCAGTCCCTCAGAGAACTAATACCAATGGAAGAGCTTACAAACATCTTTTGGGTAATTAGATTCTGGTTGTCCAGGTCCCTGCTATGTTCTGATGAAGAAACTTCTGTGTCAGCAGAGGAACAATAATTTGGTTTGAAGCAAAAAAGTTCACATTAGAAATAAATAGGAGCCATACCAAAATTGCAAAATAATTTTCATTACTTTTCTCTCTACATCATGCTGAGCCTGCTTCACATCACCTTCCAATTATTACTGCAAGTACCAGAAAGCAGCTGACCCCAAGTACCAGCTCATCTTCCAGGAAAACACAAGGCAGCTGTTCCATGTGCCTACAGCATCTAAGAACTCTCCCTGAGGACAATCTTCATTGTGTCCAAGTGAGCCACTAGCCCTGCTTCTCCCCACTCTCCTCATTTGAACTAGATAAAATTCTCTTTAGAGGCTAGAAATTATATACAACTACTTTGTGTTTTCACTGCTGTGGTTCTGTGCCCACATCTTTAGCATCTGGAAGGTATTTTACGTAGCAATCCAAAAACTGTGCTGCATAACTGCAAAACCACTTTGTTCAGACATGCAGACTTCAGGAAACAGCAGAACTTCAAGCAAAAGGAAATGCTCCACTAACTTGAAGTTTTTGCTGACTCCCCTACTTTCATCCTACAGGCACACTGTAGAAAATCAACTACAAAATACTGAAAACAAAACAATTCTACCTTTCTGATATATCTAACAATCCATGTTGTATCAATTTTCTCCTAAATTCTATTGGGAAAATAGAACGAGTGATAGTATCTAATCTTTCTCAAAAATCAAACAGTATTTGGAGTATCTAAACACCTGGAGCTGAACTGAATGGCTCTGCTATCATTCACGTTATCTGAAAAATAGTCATTTCTGTAACAAAATGGTTACAGACACAAATAAAAAAATGCAGGCATGGTGGTGACAGAGAATCATCCCAAAACTGGAACGAAACTGTCCTTACCAACTCTTAGATGCAGTGATAATTTCTGTGGCTGGATCTGTGTAATGGCTTCTGGTTTCAGCTTCTCTGCAGCACCTTTCTTACGATTTGTTACTTCTCTATTTTCGAGCACCTGTTTGCTGCCTCTGGGATTCTCTATATCTTCCATGGGACAGCCTTTACTCTTCAGTGCTGCCAAGTCATCACAGCGGGCAGATGTTGGCTCTCCTTCTTGCAAAAAGTCCTAGAAAACAAAGCAAAAGAGAATCACTTTTACAGCTGTGTGCAAGTTGTTATATTCTACCCACAACTGCTCTTCCTACAATGATCACATCTATTTTTTTCCAAAGTTCAGTAATAAAACACATGGTCTTGAAATATATTAAATGATACTACATATATTCAATGGCTAATATTTACTCCAGAAGTTTGCATCTACTTATACTTATCTGTGCATAAGATGCAAGAGGGAAAAAAAAATAAAGCCCAATGCCAACTCCACCAGAAGTGGGACATCTGTTTAAACTGGCTACTCTAGAAGTGACTGCGAGTAGAAAAATCTTTCATTTTCACATAGTACCAATAATGTGAACCTACTCATACAGCCTGCTTTTAACATTCTTTCCTTTTTAATTAAGATTATATAAGTATACCTTGGTACTCCACAACAAAGTAATAGCTGACAGAGCAGGGCAAAGACAGACAACTCTTATTTTGGGGAAATTCAATCTGAAAGTAACACCCATAAGCAAAAACAACCCTTAACTTTGTTCTGAACAACAAATTATCATTACATCAAACCTTAAAAACCTCTAACCTCAAATATAAATAAATAAGGCTTCTAACTGAGAAACTTGGCAATTCTGATTCTGCTCCCTCCCCTAAAATATGCATATAAATAAATGTATACTAAAGCTTGTCAGTTTTTGGTGCCACAGACCTCCAGGAAATCTGATAGCTCAAGGAGACATTATAAAATCAGTCAGTTTAATTAAATATTGAGAGTTTATAAGCTGGTATTGGGAAGAGTAAGTAGGCTATATATAGAAATAAAAATAAATTATCATCTCCTAGCAAGAAAAAGGAAAATTTCTCAGTTTCAATAACAAACCAAAGAAGAGGTATAGAAAATATTTTCTTCTGTTCCTAACCTGAAGAAGATACATCAGCAGACAGTGGTTATATCTTATATTTTGCAGTTTCCTAAACTTAATTTTTCTTAACATACACTTTTTGCTTCATAACGAAACAAACTAGCCACCCACACAAACCTATCTCTTACTCCTCAGGTCTATCAACAGAAAAGTAAAATTTGAAAATCTTTCTTTTAGAAGAAAAATCCCCTTCAATCTCTTTCCCTACTCCACTTACATCTGTCTAAAATTAGCTCTAACTCTAATGTCACTGGAAGACTATAATTAAGCATACTCAGACAGATTCCACATTGGAGTGATTTTAAATAACTATGAGATGGCTTATAGGGTCTGTATACACTTAGGATTTAGAAAAGGAGAAGTAAACACATTGTGAAAAATGTTTATACTCAAATCAGAAAAATCACAGCATTTGATTGTTAAAGTACAAATAAGTATCGGATTGAAGAAGTACAGGAAATTACTATTAATGAAAACAGTCATTTCTATATGGGTAAAGTATTTAGTAAAGTTTGAAACCAAGGGGAAAAACCGAACCATAAAAAGATGTTTGCAGCACTTACAGTTTTTTTACACCAGCCACAGTTTGGTCCTGCTTGTATACACTCCCCACATGACTTAGCATTTGCTTTTATGCAGTCGCTTCCACCTAGAGAAGAACGTAATCCATCACTTCAGGTATAAAAAGGTCTTTTACAACAACAAACCAGCATTTCACTTTGGCTCACTCTGGTTTTGTAAACTAAGTTCCAACTACAGGTTATTAATATGAGATATGTTAATCTCTGCCATTAGCATTTGTCTAGTGAGGATGCATTTATCCACATAAATAACTGCTAAACAGATACAGTTTTATTAACTACTGCAGTGCAATCGAGTGCCTTACCCTGCTGGGCAAATCCATTCCATATCAAGCAGCAGAGGACGCCAGCACATGTGAGCCATTTGAAATTAGTCTGGAAGACAAAACAGAAACCAAACTGGGTGATTTACTCTAATGAGTAAGTGCAAAATTATTATAATTTCACGAAGCTGTGGACATACAACAGTGTTTCAGAGGAGACAAGGAACACGGAACAAACACAAATCTAATTCTCTTAGTTGTACCACTGGACAGTTTTGCCCTAATACAAACCGTGTGTGTGGGCTACACTGTATTTAGAAGGGGTAGCTTCTTAAATTATTTTGAAATGCTCTTCTGCTAGGTAAACCAGCAAGCTATGGGAAATCTGGAAACGTTGTTGACTTGGGAGGAAGAACCCAGACCAAATTTTTAACACCTTATAAAAAATATTTATGCTCTGAATGTTATCAGAGAGAGACTTCTAAATAAAGCTACCACAGCAATACAGGACGGAAACAGAGTTTCTACACTCACACCTCTGTTTTAAGATAAACACCAAAACATGTTTTTTACAAAATATTTTCTTTATAATCTTCAAAAGACATTTTACGGATTTGCACTTTATAAAACAAAATAGAAATTTCATCTCAAAATATGCACAATAAAGCATTCCTGACATAAAAATCCACCCATTTTTTCTTTAGAGAACAGAAAATTAATGGATACAACCCATATAAAAGAAAAAAAATGTTCAGTACTATAAGTATTAATGAAAGGCTAAATTTTTCTAAATTGTTTCCTACCTTAATAGCAGGTAGTCAGGCAGGGTCAGGTGATTTTTTAATTTTGATACTATTTTAAATTATATTTCTCTTTTATTCATTATAAGAGTTCTGAGAACTTAAGATTATAATGGCCAGTTTCCTTGAACACCCTAAAATATTGCTGCTAATTAAAGCCTCTCCAGTCATCCTGGAAACAAAAGTATTCTTAATAACGTTTTGTCCTAAAAAATATCTTGCAGTATAGTTAAAGAAAAGTGAATTTGGCAGAATCTCCTAAACAGAATATGTCATTTTTCTAGAAGCCATACTGTTTTTTGTATAAATTAGCAACAAAGTAAGCAGTGCTCAATTAGTACAGCAGTTGAGCTTTGGTTTTTGCACACTGAAACACAGTTTTTAATTTGCACATCCAGCCAGACCTATCAGAGAAGGGATGGCTGCTCCAAAATCCAATGGGGAAAATTTCAAACAGAAGCCAACCCTTTGCTAACAAATTGTATCCAACAACAGTATTAGATGGCTCATATTTTTCTGATAAATCATTTTGGCTCACTTTTCAGTGGATGCTATGGTGAGAGGACAGGCAGTGGAGTTTAGACACAGCAGAATTAGAATATCCTGTTGAACTACTTTGACAGATGTTGTACATAAACACAAAAGAAATTAGTGGTTAAAAAAGAGGAAAAAATGAAGCATGAATTATATCCTACTTAACTTTTGAATGCTACTCTCTGCATATACACAACTTGAATTTCTCTCTGCACACTGTTGCAAGTGACCAGTCCTTCATTCACAAAAACTCTCTTTCAGAACACTTTTATTAAGTCCCTTTATAAGTAATCACCTAAATTCAACCTGTGCAACCACAAACCTCGATCAGAGAGAATGGTGACCCCAGGAATGGGAGCAGGTGGAGGACAGATGAAGGGACTGAAACAAGGCTTGGAAGGACAGTGGTTACATGGTTAGGATCTCACCTACCAGACCAGGAGTCTGGACAGCAAGTCCTTACCAGGTCGCTCAACTATCAGGTTCTTCTTTCCTGGTTTTATGGTAGGTATGCTGTGTTCAGCAAACCTCACTTCCCTCAAGTGATTTTGTTACTCATGAAGCAGTTTTGCTCTTAGTACAAAAAGCCCAGAATGGGGTGGACTTTTCAGTAAGAAAAAAGCCAAGCTGCTGGCACCAGGTGAGCACCATCTTTTCTGTCAGCCTAGACAAGAAAAATTACAAACAGCTCACCTTTTTAGGGCAGACTAAGAGTGGATGCATAGCAAGTCCACACAGACTATATAAATAAGTCAGCAAAGATGTGACACAGTGCTAAAGCTATGATTAAGACCGTTTGGAAGAGAAACGTTCCAGTGGAAGCGCATCCGCATGATGAATGCAGCTCTGGGAACAGAGTCCCGGCAAGGCTAACAAGGAAAATGTCCTTTCCCATATATGGCCGCGCCAATGCCTCTCCCAGGGCTCGCTTCCTCTGCCTCCCCAGCCGAACAGCTTTTCCAGCTCTCTTCCTCTGCCTCCCCAGCTGAACAGCTTTTCCAGCTCTCTTCCTCTGCCTCCCCAGCCGAACAGCTTTTCCAGCTGCCGGGCGCTGGGAAATGGGAGCACAGATCTGCTGATGGGACTCGGCTCTGACTGCTGCCCCATGCCAGTGAAGCCATGCACGCCCTCGTCCTCCCACCCTCCTGCGGCTGCTGCAGCGCCGAATGCACTCCCTGCAAGTCCCAGCAGATTCTTCCATCGAGGGAATAAACCCAAACAAATCACTCCCAGTACACCGGCTGGGCAAAGGAAGCCTTTGGAAACCCTTGGTGAAGCTACAACTAAATGTCGTGTCAGTATTCAACCAGAGATGACTGCAACTGAATAAAACCCCAATTGTTACAATGAATTAATATTTTTATGCCACATTTAACTATTTTCTATAATACTTGATCCACCCTTTCTAAAGCCTTTGTGAAAAATGCCAATCACTTGTATTTTTAAAATTTTAAAAGTTTAATAGTAATAAAATGGTTATAAAAATAGTAATGCAATTAGAGTAATAATAATATGGACAATTTGAATTCGGACAATATGAGACAATAGAAACAAAGAGTTACGGACGTCTGGGTAGCTTTTTCTTAAAAAGGACCCCCATTAACAAAGGATTAACCCTTAAAAGCAATAGCCTGTTGCATATTCATACACTTCATACATGATGCGTAAATTCCATTCAAATACAGGATTCTGTCTGGTCATCATCAGCTTCTTCCTCTGAATCCTGACAGTGCCTTCGAGACGGGAAGAAGTTCGTTTCTTCTGATAAGAGGGCAATAAATTCTTTTTCTCTGAAAGATTTAGGTGTCCTGTGGCTGCTATCTTGCTGCAAGTCCTTTCTTTAAGAAAAGTATCCTACATAGCACAGTTTCTATTTTAACATTTTTTATAACCTAAAATTATATTTAACACACTACTTAAGAGAATTAATACAGCATTACTTTCTAAAACCACACATACAATATTCATTTTAATATTTGCAAAAAGCCAATCATAAAATATGCATTCTTCACACCTTGAAAAAGATTCCAGAATCCTTGAAAAAGTGGGTTTTTTCTCCTTGAAAAAAAGCAACTCAAAGCCAAGAGACTGAAATCTCTTTAATACTGCATCACCACTTGGATCCTTTCTAAAAGGCAGCAAATGGTGTGCTGTTGAAAAACTGATTTTAAAATTATTTCTGCACATTTGTGAACCATACTCTATTTTTGTTAAATATTTTAGGAAAACAAACATGGACATGACCTTAAATGTTTAGATTCAATGCTTTCCAAGTTTTTTTTTTTTTACTGTCTTGACAAACAGTAATGCTTGAAGAAAATTTTTTATTTATAAAAACAGCTTCAATGGAAATTTCTGGAGTTTTTAATTTGAAATGAGAGACTCATTAAGTGACAACAGAAGGAAGGATTATTTCTCTATAGAATTTTGAATTTGCAAAATTCTTCACATTCTGCTAATCATCAATTGACTACTCCACAGTACCGAAGCCTTTTAAAATTTATTTATCAGAATGGCAATATCATCCCTACAGAAAATTAACTGGGCAAATAGGATCAAGGAAGAAAGGTAATAGTTGTACACACATTTAATCCTCTCAAATTAAACACTGATGGCTATGCTGCTCTCCTCCCATCACTCCTCAGCTCAGCACTGCCACAGGCCACAGTTTACACAGATATTAAGGTAATATTAACAATGACGTGTTGGGTTCCTGCAGTATTATTCCCTTCAGCTGAGCTGCTCATCTCCCCCAGTGATGCAGAATGCACCAAGCTGATGGCAAGCACAGGAAAACACTCCATGGCATCTGCCCCTACTGCATTCTGAACTCTGCCTTAGTGCAAAGCTTTCTACTGAAACATGCAACCAGAGCACGGGGGAAACATTTCAGTGTGCAGTAAGAGCCGAGCTGTCGTGCAGACAGCACCTTTTTAAAGCAGGATCCAGACAGCCAACTGACTCACAGCCCCACACACCACTCTAATTGCACTTATAAACCTAGAAATGAATACACAACTCACACTTTTGGACTCGTACTCGTGCTTCCCTCGGCCTGACACCTCTTAGCATGAGCTGTACTTTCATGGGTCTCAATCTTGGTTCAGAAATGCGGCACAGAATTGATTCCTCCTGGAGCCGATGTTACCTTTACAGCCACTTTCATGTAGTGCAAGGATGGAAAGTCACTGAAGAGAGCTGCCCCATTCTCCTTGCTGATTATTCCCTCTTGTTAGTCAACCTCCTGGCTGATTACTCTCACTGCTATCCTTTTTGATCAATGCCAGCATTACCGCGGCCACCAGGAGGGCTGGAACAAGAAACTAATCCAACAGAGGAAGTGCCTTGTTCCTTCCACCTGGCTACAAAATCACTTCTCCTGGTGTGGGACAAGTGGTGAGATGATGATGGAGAAAAAGAGAACTTGGAGGGGACGGGAAGCAAAAGCTCCTGCTGCTCAGCCAGAGCCAGTGGTTGTGCTGGACTACACTGGTCACACAGCCAAGCCCCCACCCCCAGGCATGAAGGCTCTGGTTAAAAAGGGAGCAGGAAGGGACAAGTTTCTAAAATAAGCAGAATGAAACAGTCTCTGGAGATGCCTGTTTCAGAACACGGTGGCTACCCTGCTAAAACAGTTCCTTCTTCCCTCTCTCCAGAAGGTTTCCTAGCAGTAGCGGAGGGCCATGCTTTTCAGTGTGAATTTTATTGACTGGCAGAATGAATCCCATTGATATTTCTGAAAAAAAAAGTGGGTGGAAAAGAAGGGCCTGAAGAAGCAAACAACCTTAGTGACATGGGACACAATGACACAAAGACTACAAACCTCTAGCAATGACCTGCAAATACTCTTGACAGCAGAACTCCCTCAACAGAGGGAGTTAATTAATTACAATCCCCAAATCGCCTGCATATGAAACAACTCTAAACATATCTGCTTGTACAACTATTCACTCTAAAGAAGCAATTCACTATAAAAGAAAGCACTAAAGTGGTATCTTTCTTTTCTGTTTTGAGAGAGGCACATTACTAAGGCACCAGTACCAAGAAAAAAAAAAAAAAAAAAAAAAAAAAAGTTTTACACTAAGGAATTAGTTTTCAAGTCCGAGGAATAGATTTTCCCACAAATCTTAAATTGGTAATTCTTCATTTATGACCTTCACAGCTATCTTATTTACTTAATCAGTGTTACTGTGATACTGAAGTATAGTCAGAATACACCACACAGTAAATTCCAGGATCACCATTAAGAAACTATGTGATGCATTCTTCAATAAACAAGCAGATATTTGGGATAAACACTGCTGCTTGAATTGCCAGCAATTTTAATCAAAGAACCCAATCCTAAACTCAGCCTACAGAACTATTTGTTCCCTGGATGCAGACGAGCCTTGTGATGGTTGCCCTTCACAGAGGTTCAGCTCCTGACCTTGCATCATGATGGATGAACTAGCAGAACATCCCCACACAGGGAAAGTAAATTTGATGGGACAAGTCAAGATGGACAACAGAAGTGCAGTCCCCAGAGCAGGGCTTTGCAACACACCAATACAAATGGGAATTCTACAGGTAAGCCTTCCTACAACAGCCTATCTATCTACCAGCCTCACACCACGGCTCAAGACCACAATGCTCCTTCTGCCCCTGGTAACTTTACAGACACAAACGCAGAAGTTTTTGAACTGCTTGCAGTAATATGGAAAGAATGGGATGTTATCACAGACTGAAGTGCAAAATAAAAAATTCCTTAGCACTGAAATAACTTCTACACAAAAAGTTCAGCACATCAAGACTGCTTACTCAAAGTGTTTCCTGAGAAAACTTTAAGGCATACACACTTCAGCTACTGTGATGCTACAGCATAAAAGAAACAACAGTATTTCACATTGGACTTAACTTCTGTCAGTTATTTCCAAGTTAATGGAATAAAACATGTCTCCAAATCACTTTTCTAAACACTGTTTTAGCAGGGCATTATATATTTAAATAATATATAATAAACTAGTTAAGACTTAACTTTCAATTACAAGAGTTAAAATCTACAAAAAGCTGATTTTCTGCTTAGGTTAGGGAGACTGGCTCCTCCATTCCAGTATGGTTCTGTAAGGTTACCTGCCACAATTAGTGTATGTCACTGCTAGTTCAGAAGATTCCCTTGCAGGGTTGAGAGTCCCAAAAGAGATGAGAATACACATTTGTGCATGCCCAGACCATGAGAAGAGATACCACAATTGTACCAGTTTGACACCGAAACTCCTGTGCCGTGCCCCATGCCCAGTAAGGCAGGCAAACACCAACAGTAATGCAACTGCTAAGACTCTGAGTTACACTACATTACTACCCACAGTTGATTCATACAGCTCTAAAAATTTTCCCACAAGATCCAGTAGCTTAAAATTCACCAAAAAGGACAGAATGCAGTGGGAAAAATCAGTAGGTGTTGGGTTCTAAAATACCCTTGTGTCTTTTGCTGAAATCCCAGCATGGGCACCTACAACACATGGCCTCTTCAGCAGAATAAATGAAAATGTCCATGTACAAGTAGGAGCAGGCTGAGGCCACAGCTCATGAGAACAGAGCTGGAGGGCTGTTCATTGTATCATCTTGTGTCCCCAGAGTACGGGGTGTTTGTTAGTTTATATAGGACACAGCTGCTTCAAGACTGAACCACTAACTTCACAAGCACTCACATGGTTTGACCAGTTATTGCTTTTACATAGAATTTGCTCATGCTTGTTTCTGGGTTTCACAGGAGCTCTCAATTTTCTGACAGTTCTAAATAATGGAATGAAAAGACTGGGTATTTTTATGCAAACTACTTTTTGGTTTTGATTTGAATTATGGAATGGAAACAAATCTGCCCAAGTTAGGTGTCTGACTGCAGGGAATTGTGGGGAAGGTTTTTCTTGATGGAAGACATAAATTTAATCTATAATCAGAAAAAATACAGGTAGAGGTTTCAGAACAAATGTAGATGATAAAGTTTTTGGGTATCTGACATCTCTGCACAATGAGAAAGATAAAATGCTGTAGATCCAGTTGGGACATGACAGAAGGTGGTAATGGATCCCAGATATTTTACAGTATTGTGGCATTCACAGGAAGTAAGGTAAATGGGTTCCAGTCCCTCCGCAGCCCCAAAGGGTTTGCATTCCCATTTCCTGGGAATGCTCTATCATCCTACAGGATATACTACTATGAGCTTTAATTAAACCTTTTGTTGTGCACAGAGACAGAAAAACTGATAGTTTTGTCTCTAGCTTACCTACTGAAGGGCAGTAGAGATAGCAGAGCTAGATAAAAAGGTGTAAGTGGGGTTCCAGTTACTTTCCCTGTAATATTCACAGACTTACAGCATATTGTACATGAGAAAAAACAGACACTTGGGTTCATAATCTGGAGTACGAACTTAATATTCCTTTCTCACCAAATGCTCTACCCTGAGGTAAAACAGATGTATGTTCACACTCAGACACATAAGAGAGCCTCAACTGCAAACCTCCTGTGTCATGGATGATCACTCTGACCTGTGCACGCTGGGCTGAAATCCCTCTTTACTTGCAGACCTGACCAATCCAAATTATATGGACTTCTCTAGGAACTTACATTAAAAGTGAATACAAGGATCCAAATACAAGGAACCAAAGACAGCCAGGGAACTTCTAGAAAGCCAGAAAAACCTACAGAATGTAGACTTTTATGGAACATAGCAAACCTGTAAAGGCAGGGTAAATTACATACCATGCCTGATTTCATTGCATTTCTGTATGTGTTTCACTGTATTTCTGTGTTTTCACTAGCAAAATCTATTGACAATTTCTCTCAATGACAAACTCCTGCAATTGGCTGCACACCTAAGTAATACTCATCACAAGAAAAACAAGTGCCATAGCAAATTGTAAAAAAGAACACTGCTACTAAAGCCCACTCAATTTATTCTCAGAATACTCTGAGCTGGAAGGGACACACAAGGATCACTGAAGTCCAACTCCTGGCCCTGTACAGGACAGTCCCAGGAATCACACCACGATTTGTCTTTTCATTAACTATCTCTATTTCAGAACCCACACATGTCAGAATGTCATGCTGACGATGATGAGAGAAGGCAGAAGAACAGAAAAAAGATTCACAGAGGCAACTTGAAGATGCAGCTACTGACAAAGAGCCTTCATCTTTCTAGTCAGCAAACCCCAAGTGCAACCTTGATCTCTTCCCCTTGTTCTCAGGCTTTTTGGAGAGTGCTGCAGTGCAGGCAGGATTAACACTGGTTAGTCAGCACCACTTTTGAAAGGAGAGCCTTTCTTCAAACAGTGTGCGTGCACACTGCCATGCACAGACAGCTTGTAACTCATGACTAGATCTTCACAGTACTATCATACCATAAATCATTACCAATTTAAGAACACTGCTTTGCTGTATTAACCATCCTTGTCCCTTGCTTGGTTTGTATGCACATGACGAGATGATTTGTATAACACTTTCTTGACCTGTTGCATCATAATTTGAAGCCAAGATTCCACAGTTCAGGAGTTACTCTGGGAAGCATCTCAGTGCTTGAAAGACAGGTAGTACTTTGACACAGCTCACAAGAACAAGCAACCTGTGCATGATGACCACATATATGAAACAGTTCAAGAGCCAAGTCAGGTACTCTCTCACAAAAATGTTCCTTTTTATTTAAATTTTTTTACCAGGCAGTTATCCACAAACTGCAATTTACAGCATGAACTCTGACAGCTATATTTTGGAAAATTAGACTAACAAAGCAGGTGTATTGTGCTTAAAGTTCAACACTAAATTAGGAGAGAAACACAACTCTGCATGCTGTCCAGCAGAGCACTCAGACTTGCAGCTACACCTCATTAAAACATCAATGTGCTTTACATGTTGATTACCTATGGCTTATACATTGTTTAAGCTATAACATTTACATCCCTGACAATCCAGTCTGCGACTACAACTTGCTCTACATTTCTCAAACTGTTGTGCCTATGAAATCCTATGTCATTGCATCCCACCCACAGAACCCAAGGATTCATACAAGGATACAAAGAAACTCTGAATTTCAGGAAAGGACAAAACAATGTCCTGTGCTGCTTATGCTGGTGTGCAAGCACCTTGCAAAGGCAGCACCTCTCCAAGCCTAAACCACTGAAACACACCAGGCCTATTGCTACTTTTTTTTGTTTTTTATTGCTGCGGTTGAAAGTGTTTGCTACACCTACAGCACCTCTATACATGCAGAGCTAGAAACTTTCCTCTTTAAGGATAAATATACAACAATATGCACCAATAACAAATGTATGTCATTTTTTCCCATTAAAACTGTCACTGTCAAAGATATCCCTTTTCCATGAACTATTGGAAGCTTATGTTTGGAAGAGCATCACAACTTTACTGACTCAAAGCATGTTGTCTCCAGAAATTTATAAGAATTATTACTGCACTCAATCTTGCTGTTATCAGCAGACATTTTTTCCATTACAAATATTTCAGGATTTTCATTATTATAAGCATCTCTTCACACAACTGTGATTAAAACAAAATTTTAAAAATCTATTGTTTCAGTACTTTTCACATGCTTTTAGAACCATGAGTTGTTTTTGCCATAACAACTTAATCTCCGCTCTAGTCTAAATATAACACCATTTTTTGGTGGGAGAAAGTGTGAACTGGATACTTAACTTGTTTACATAGCTTTTTCCAGCCTACAAGACTTCTTGGCTACATTTAGCATTTCCATCACAGACAGATTACAATCAAGAATGCCACAATTCAAGCCATTCTAGTAGAAAACATGGGGGTCTGTTCCATGTGTATTAAATTCCTGCATACTCTGCACCACTTACTACTCCCATAAAGACACTATTTAATTTTGTGCAACTTAAACCTCACATTTATCCACACAGGGAAATGAAAAGTTTAGTTAAGCATATAAATATAGCTCTTGCACAGCTGACTGTAACTGATGCTTCCGAGGCTGTGCTGCCTCCATGACTATCACAACATCTGGCTAAACTTACTTTAATCCAAGCTTCTCTGTTAAAGTAAAAGCAGAACAGAGGCAAGTATGTTCTTAAGTAAAAAGCTAGAGAGTTTCAGTAAATGCAGTGTCTCATGTATCTATTTCTTTAAGAAAAAACAATTGCAAACGTGCTGCTGGCAATTGCCGCAGGTACTGCAGGAAGCCGGCAGCTGGCACGCTACAAAGAGACCGCTCAGCGGAAACTCGTCTGTCGTTACATGGCAGAGTTCACCCACCAGGAGCTATCATTAACACCCAGGGCACAGTTTCAGCAGCCAAAACCCAGATGAAAGCAAACTGCAGCTGAAAGAACCAGCAGTGCTGCAGCATCTCCACAACAGCAACCTCTGCCCCTGTGCTAACAACTCAGGGACCTCCCTCACCTCTATCCCAGCCAGCTCCACTTGGACCTTGGGCCATCCCTTTCCCCTCTGTGTCAAATGGCACTTTCTGTAAGGCTCAGTGAAAACCAGACCTCCACATGGGCAGAGGAGCGCTGAGCAAACAGCTCCTAAGAAGGGGCAGGTGGCTGTCAGACTGACCGCCCTCCAAAATTACACTGAAGGCTCTCTGCTGCTGAACCAGCCTAAATTCAGGCAGTCAGGCCAACCACCCTAAGCTGATCTTGGATGAATTGTTTAGAAATGCTCTGCAACACACCCAGCCAATTTGAGGAACTATTCTGATTTTAGTTTTACAGGTTATCAGAATTAATTAGTTGGCAGAAAAAATTAACAGAAGCAAAGAACAAAATACTGAAGGATTTTAGGTTTGTTGTTGTTTGTTCATATTTTAGTTCAGGATTTGAATAGCAAGCACATAAAATAATGTTTACAGATAATATTCAAATATTTAACAACAAGTTTTTAAAAAGATTCACTATTCAAACACAATTAGAATGAGACTTGTACTGGAACAACCCTTGTCCTCAACATTCTTAATGCCAGCATCCACAAAAGTGATCATGTAGAAACAATAAAAAACTGGTCATCCCACAGAAGTACATACAGCCTTATAAATCTGTATCTATGAGATTTTGAATAGAATTTAATTCTATATGTATTTAATTTTTCATATGTATGCTATATATTTTTGTGTACATAATTAATGATTATTATTAATTCAATGGTAGTGATAAAAGACTAGGCAGAAGCACAAACTGAAAAAAACAGTGAACTTTATCCAGATTTTGATGAAAATTTGAGCACTTGCAAAAACCTCATCAATCTCAGGGAAAAAAATAACTTCAACCTTAAAAGACTTCTTAAAAAAAAATCAAAACCAAAACCACCCAGCTCATCACAAAGTACTTCAAAAAAGCAGTTCTGGCCAGAACAATCTGCCTATTCATACACTTATGCTGCCTTCCAGAGCAGATTTCAAGCCTGGAGTCCACAAGCTGCTTCTAAGAGCACTGCAAAAAATAATAAAAGGTGAGGTTTCTCATAGTAGCCAAGTACATCTACCAGTTTGCTACTAGAGAACCCAGGAGACAGCTCAACTTCTCCAGACCCTAAAATTGCCCACTTTTCACCCTTCATTTCTCTGGTGCCAACTACAGAAAACACTTTTGCCCCTTAGCAGAGCCAGCGGAACAAGCTGAGCAATAACACCTTGCTGAGTGATTTCTCACCTGATCTAGCAAGTTAAGATGGTTTACTCAAGTCAGAAGAGCACTGAAGCAGGCACGAGCAGATGCTGTGAGGTTCCACAGCAGTTTATGCCATCTTATCTCTGGACTGCCACAGTGGCACACACTTTCTCTATGAGTTGCACGTTTTCCCCTTCCTCCCTGGCTCTGAAGCACGTCCCTTGCATGTGATTTCCCACCTGCAACAACTGACCTAGCTGAAAATTATTTTTTGGCCAAGCTATTTTTCAGCCAGAACACTTATTTCAATAACTCAATGTACAGCCCTATAACTTCCACAGCTGATGCAAGCAGGATGGCAAAATTGCACAGCTACTGGCAGGAGGGAAAGTTGAGACCTAGCACTGGTATCAACTGCTGCAGAACCACATTCCTATGAAAATTAAACACAATTTTAGTTGAATTCATGGCTCAAAATGAATTCATTTTACAAAACATGAAATTCAGATAAATTTGAAAAGCAGTTGTCTGCTGCAGAGTTTTGAGTTATCACTAGTGAGTTTGTTTTTAAACTCTGCAGCAACATAGCATTAAAATTGCTTCCAGCTACAACAAATGTTAATCATATTAAATACAGATATTCTTCATTTAGAAAGTGAAACTGTATTGTGAATTATGCACCAAAAAGAGGCAGTATTTGTGCAAACTCTTTTATTACTATCCAAACCAGACAGCTGGCAATGGCAAAAATGCTGGCATTAATCTCACACAGTATAGTTACTCCTTAAAGCTGGAGTTGAGTTTTTCACTGAAAGGAGATATCTGTAACATAGCTGTGTAAAATTTTAGTCTAGTTTTTGAAAACTTGTGTAAACAACGTGTAGTGGAGGGAGATAACACATAAACAGGGAAAAATGTTTGTTGCTGTTTATTGATTTTATTAAGTGATTTTTAACAACCTATAGCTGGTATGTACAACATGTTCTTCCAAAAAAGGAAATTTGCCGTTTCCTTTTTTATGCTGAAGTCCACACCCAGGAAAAATTACACTGAACTTCTTGTACATTAATTTCTCACACTGATTTGTATTTGCATATAAGTGACAAAAACAACACAAAAAATCATCCCCATTTTTGAACTACACAGAACAAGTGTTACCTTCTAAAACGTTACACTTTCAAATGTTTTGGAAATGCACATAAGTTATATTCATATGTCACTGAAAGACAGATTTTTAATCTGTTCTGCCCCCAAATCAGCAAATTGACAATTAAAAAACTGTCAAGCCTTGTATTCTATGCAGATGGGCTATAGCGTGACTTTCAGCTGTGGGACAATCTCCACCCGGCATCACAAAGTCAGCACAGTAACACACACTAAATACAACCTTGCAAAAGCACAGAAGGAAGCTCTGAGAAAGTAATTACTGACTTTCTCCTAAGCCCACTAAAACTAATTTCCTAATACACAAGAAAATAAAACATCAGTGTAATAAGAAAAAAGCCCAGCCAGAATTCACTGGCAGCACATCAACCGTGCTTACCCTAGCCAACCTTGTGGATGGTGATAGCAAAGATTTCCTCATATCTCCTTTTCCTTAGCAGAAGAGGGAGCATTTCACTTGCTGACTGGACAAGCATAAAACCTTCAGCCACCACTCCATTCTCAAAGATGTGTCAGCAGTATCAGAAGTCATCCTGATACAAAATTTATTCCAAATTTATTGATAACCAGATACTAAAATGTATCATCTTTTGACACCTGGGAGAGTGCTTTGATTTAACATCAAAAAGATGACGTACTTTCATATCTGTCTCCACTACAGGCCTTCCTTTTAGTTGTACTCATCTTTATCCAAAACCTCTTTACCCAAGATTTGGAACACCTGAGGATCTAGGTGGAGCTGGATGTTGCCAATTCAATACTTAAGCAGCTGAATTGGAGGATGCTGGCCAAGCTACTGGAATGCCAGGTCCTTCAAATGACCTCCTATGGTCCCCAGGATGCTCCTGGACACTCTGGTTACCCCAGTGCTCACTGGAAGAGCACCCTCTGCTTTGTGGAACATCACTCCCAGCAGGTCTTGCCAGCCTACAAGGACCCAGAGCAGATGAGGACAGATCAGATGCAGCTTCCTGCACCAGGGGAAGATGTGGCTCTTGGTGCCACTGCCCAAGGTAAGCACATGTTAAGACACATTAAATTACAATTCCACCAAAGAAAATTAAGAAACACCAGAGTAACACCTTATCCCCCTTTCCAAATGGACACATCCTTATTTCAATATTTACCTCAAGGGCAAGATTATGCCAAACTACCCATCCCAGTCTCAGAATTGTTTTCCTGAGACCAAGTATGCACTGATATCCAAGATACCACCTTAACTCATCACCATTTCCTAAGTGAAATACTGACTCCTTCTAAATTAATCTGACACAATTATTTTTCTTCTCTTTTAAATAACCACAGATCAGTCATCTTTGAATGAGGGTAAGTTCAGTTCAGCCCAATATATAATTCATTCTACCACAAAGGATGAGAAAAGAAGAAATATTTCTCTTCTTCTATTCAGCTTCCACATCAAAAATGCTTTTACTTCTGTATCTACACAATTTAAAATATATTGTTAATAGCTATAATAGAAAATTAAATGCAGGTACTTCTTTGTAGTATAAATACTACAGAGAAATTTGTAGTTTAAAACAACAAGAATTCATACAAACAACAGCCCTTCCTGCTTTTACACTAGAATGTACCAAGAGCAGAAGTTAAAACTAAGTGAGTAAAAACTAGGACTAAGTTAAGTATGTGATCTCATACAAAACCCAGAGCAGAAATAGGAGAACTACAAATATGATGCCAATCATTTGAGCGAGGAAATTCTGGCATTAGGTATTGTATATGTTGCAGTTTATGAGCATTATAAAGAGGAATCTGCACTTAAACATGGTCTTACAGATCAGAATTTTTGAGAAAGTGACTTTTATAGTCTAATGATTTGCTGACAAAATGTGAGAACTGCATTAATTAAACAAATATTTGCAGAACATTTTTCTGTGACAGAAAGGAATGAATAGGATGGTAAGAAAAGACTAATATCTTCTCAGCTCTTATGAGCAACAACAAAGTTAGGATTCCAGACTCAGTTCTGTTACTCAAAACTTCCCCTCTAATAAAACCACAAGAATACTAATGGCATTTCATTGCTGCTGTTGAAAAAGAAACAAATGAAATACATGAAACTGCTTTTAAGACAGAAAGCATGTTTCATAAGCCACTTTGCATCTGACTGTAAAGAGAAATGAAAAAGATATAGCACAAAAAAAAAATCACTAAAATATTAAAGAGCCTCTGCTCAGTGACACCCCAAAGATGATTCCAAGTAGGAATTCTATGACCTTTTGCAAAAGAAAACATTAATATTATAGTCTCATCAGGCTAATTCCCCTACCATGTGCTTGGTTAAGTGCAAATTTTGTTAACATCTTTCTGAACATATCCAATCCATTAATGAGAAAATACAATAGCCTACAAAGTCCACTAACCACTCTGATTACTTTAAGACTAGAAAAATAATAGAAGGTGGTTATCACAAAAACACAGGATGTTTAATAGCAACATTCTGCTAAAGAGAGCACCTTTAGTAGTGAAAAAAGCAATATTATTTAGTGATGTATAACAAGGTGCCTAGGGTCCCATTTTTCATTCACAGAAGTTAGAATCTTCATTTCCTGCATAACATTCCCAACAATTGCTGCTCAGATACATTGGGCTAGAAACTCACACAGCTAAAGCACACAACCACTTCTTTCAATGACACCATATATATTTTTACTGGTTCTTACCCTAATAATCCACATATTGGGAAAGAAAAAAGTTCAGAGAAAAAGTCTTGTCATAAATTTATTCTGACTTACAGTTTTAGGAGTTCAGGTTATTGGACCACACCTATGCAGGACAAATTAGGAAAAAAAAAGAAATAGAATATGTCTTCCCATTTGTGGGTGAACACAAAAATGGCTTTGTAGGCTACCCCAGAAACGCCATAACCACAACAACTGACAGATACTGGTCAATATTGTGGTCCCCTCTGGTTACCACATGACAAGAAACATCATCCTTTATAGAAAGTTGTCAACACAATACACCACAGAGCAGAGCAAGGAGGAACTAGACAGTAAAAAGGAGAACATATTTGTCACCATAAATGACAATAGTCAGCAGCACTAGAACTATCCAACAGATTTTAATTTTCTGACATAAAAGGAGCATTAAATCACACACAGATATTGCTAGTATCTGTCCAGGAGACAGAGCCACTGAATTTGTTCATCTATTCATCTGTTCTCAAATCTGTGATACTCCCTCCCTTTTGAAAAGCAAACAAACATCCTCTTCAGAAAAAAACAGCTAACTCTCCCCTACAACAACAACTTATTGTCATGTACAGGTCTGAGATGTGTTTGTCTAAAAAACATCCCTGCACACCTACACCAGAGGAGAAGGCTGAAAAACCTGGAGTAAAGTGGCAGTGAGAATGCTGCTATTAGAAGGTGACTTCAAAGTAAGGCGAGTGGGATGAGTGAAACAATTTGAAGAATCAGCAATATAAAGACAGATGGGAGATGAGAGGCAGGAAAACACAGACTGAACTCGGAGTTTTCTGCTGCTGGGAGACCGGAAATTTTTTACCAGGCACAGAATATAGCAGCTGACTTAAAAATCTAGTCATAGGGGAATAGTACACATACTGGCAAGTACTTTTTAAAGACACTTCAAAAATAAATCTAACTACATATTGCCTTAATTACATTTTTAAGATTGATTAAATTTATGTAATTGCTTTATGAGCTCTACCAATAGATGCAGCTTAAAAGGCAAAGGAAAAAAGAAAAAAAGACACTCCCAACAAGGATTCCCTCTCAGAGGGCTGATGGCAGCCCCTAAGAATTAAAAGGATGCCAAGGGGATTGGCCATCCTAAAAAAAAAGTTGGAAAAAATAAATCACTTGACATTCTAGAAAAGCAAAGGAGGCAGAATAGGTTCTGCTATTGTTAAGTATGGGTTCTGTCTTTTCTGGATCTATCTAATCAATGTCTTTTCCAAGTGCCTCATGAGGTGGCATGAGCAATCTTAAAGCTAGTGATTAATACTGATTTAACTTCATTTGAGCAATGCCTCACTGATTACAACAGTCTGCCTTACGTGGAAGGGGTGCAAGACACATTTGGAAAGGAATGAGGAGGAAGAGGAAGGTCAGGTATACCAATGGCCAGCAAGCTTCATCCAGACCTCCTCCACAAAACCCACTTCCTACACCATGGCAGAACTACCAGAGAAAGTAGCACAGAATTAAACCCCTAAACCTCCTGTGCAGCAGTGACAGGGACACCAGCAAAGGCTGCAGGAGGCATCATGAGCGTGTCCACACTGAAGAAACCCAGGCCCTCGGACCACGAGCAGGAGAGAAACAACAGGGACCCTGCATGGCTGTCCACTAAAAGGAAAGGGAGCCTGATGCGGAACTAGAGCCTTTGCTTACAAAGGGTCCCATCAAGACAAGGTACTTAACAGCCTGTGGAGCAATCAGCACCTTGTTTCAGCACCAAGAGCCACAGCCAAGCAGGAGGCCTGTAGCAGACCGATGAGAAGCTGGGAGAACCACAAGCAAAGCGTGCATCACATCATTCAACTAAATCGAGACTGGGTGGAAAGGCAGGCATGACAACTATTTACAAACAACTGACGGGCACTCATACCAGCAGCAGCAAGGGAATTGTATTCAGGGCAAGGGAGGCCACAGCACGTGTCCACCCCATGTGTGCACGGCTCTCCCCAAGTTCACCTTTCTGCCACCCCAGTTATATCTACTTCCTGAGTATTGCTACAGCAAACAAGCTTTTTTCAAATCTGAACTACAGCAGAGCTACCCAATGAGAGGTATACAGAGAATGGTTTAGAGAGAGGAATGGAATCATGAAGCAGGAAGAAAGAACAGCAGGAAAAGTTCTCAGACAGTTTTTTTTCAGCTTTGGGACTCACTTCCCAAAGGAAGTGGTGTAAGGCTAACCACTTGAGTCATTTAAAATACTCAAGACAAGACACTAAAATTCTGCACTCCCATCAGAAATTCATGCACGTTCTTAGAGAAACAAGCATCCCTCCAAATCAGTCCTTCACAAGGGTGGGCCTTACTGGGACACGGCACAGATCAGGCGCCTGAAGAAAGACAGCAGAATGAGCTCCCTGGCTGCACCCACAGACAACAACAGAGTTTTAACTGCTGACATTTCATTTTGAAATAAATATGGTTCATTTATCATGTGGCTGGCAAACAGATACAGCACTTAGCAGCTCCAACTTTGATTAACGTAAGATTATGCATGCCTGTCAGCTTTTCACCTTTCAGCTGAGACATCTTTGAAAAGGAAAAAAGTTGAAGGTGTTCACATCTTAAACTTGCCTTGTCTTGCCAATCTACTGCCAATGGCTCACTGTTTTTGCAACCCTTATAAATAGAGCCTTAGGCAAGCTTGCAAAATGCTACTTAATCATTACCCAGAGGCAAGTAATACTTTTTGTGACAGGAGAATGAATCATCGGTTTTGTCGGTTTCATCGCTGCGATGGATGTGGACAATCAATGTCTTTGCTCTTAGTCTTGCTTAATTTCGTCTAATTTACATCCTTCTAGTAGTATAATACTACTTTAAAAAGGCCCATACAAACAACCAAGAACAACAAAATCCCCTCACTGCCACCAAGCTGCCTCATTTCTCAAAACTAATTTTCCTCACACTGCTACCATCACCTACCAAATGATCTGCGTGCCAGGAGTGCAAGTTATTTAAATCTTTTTCCACATACGTAGAGTCCTGCTTAATTTCAACGCTTTAGCACACAAGAAGCATTAGCCGTGAGTGGTTCCACTAATCTAAATGGAGACAATCGTTACTCCTGAAAGTTTGTGTACCTTGGCATGAATAGGACTGTAGCAGCAATGGCAAATCTACCAGAAAAATCAACATTTTTCACCCAACAGCTATGTGCACATGTGCTGGCATGAATGGACTGCTGTATTCTATCAAGGACAAATGAAGAAGCAAACATGAACGCTGATCAGCTTCTTTTCATAAACAGTCACAGACTACCTAATGAGTTTAACAGGCAGTCAGATCCTTATTCCATAACATAAAGACATCTGACATGGGCCTGAACAGTGAGTCAGAATGAATTTCCCATCGCTCCATGTTTCCTTCCAACCACCAGTAACTGAAGGCAATAAGAGGAGACAAAGCAGTGCGGTAATGCTGTAAGATTTTTCAGAAATCCCCATGTGGGACACGGTACAGCGGCCTCGCATTCCCACTCCATCCCGACACAAGTTTTAGCAACTATAGAGGCTCAGAGCCAGTTTGGACGGATCGAGCAGGCAAACGCTGCACTGCGACCATCCCGTCATTCAAAGTGCACAGACCCCGCTCTCAGGGCTCGCTTTCTGCAGATTTGTGCAGGTCAAAACCCGGGGTACTCAGTTCCTGCACTGCCTCACTCTTTTCGTTCCCATTCTTGTAACTCCAGAGCCCGCTTCCCCTAGAAGGAACCGTCCCCCTCCGGCCGCCCGCCCTCGCCCACACTCCGGGGAAGAAGTCCGAAACTTTCCCAGCCGAGTGCTGCCCCCGTCCCGGGCACCGCCGGCGGGAGGCGGCGGCGGGCACAGGGCAGAGCACCCGCACGCCTTCAGTGCCTCTCGGAGAGGAGGGCTCGGGGCGCTGCCCGGGGCGGCCGCTACTCCGCTGGTAGGGCCAAGGCCGGACAAAGGCCCGGCCGGCCCCGGCGGCACGGGAGGCCCGAGGCCGCCGTCCCGCCGCCACAGGAAGCCGCAGGCTGGGCCCGACACCTTCCCGCCCACAGTGCCGGGCAGGCACGGCGGGAGGCGGCGCCCCCTCCTCCGCCCGGGACCGGCGCCGAGGGACCCGCACTCGGGGCGGCGGCGGCTCCCGGCGCGGGAAGCGGCGCTCGCAGTCCCGCGCCGCCCGCCGGAGCCCGCCCGAGGCGCTGAGCCCCGGGGCGGCCACAGGCACCGCTCATCCCACTCCCGGCCGGCTGCGACCCCCGCCCGTCCTCCCGTTACCTCGGCCATGGCTCCGGGCAGCGGGCGCGCTCCGGCCCGCCCGGCTCGCTGCTGCGGCGGCGGCGTCCTGGGCTGGGCAGGGCTGGGCTGGGCGCGGCGGGACGCTCGGACTCGCTCCTGGCTGGCTGCCCGCCGCCGCCTGCTCCGAGCTGCTGCGGGAGCCCGGCCCGCGGGGGAGGGGAGGGGAGGTCCGCGCTCCGCTCTACCCGCCCCGGAAACACATTCCTCCCCGCTGCCGTCAAGCGGGCCGGGTAGGCGTCTGCGGCGCGGCGGGCAAGGACGGGAGAGCCGTTCCTGAGGCAGGGCTCGGTGCCCGCTTCCCTCCTTGCCGCCCGCCAGCGCCTTATTTGGCGGGGTTTGCCCGCGGGCCGGCCGCTGCCGGGCTGGGCCGGTGGGTGCGGACGGGGCTGGGGCTGCCCCGCGGCCCCCTCGCTCCTGGCGGTGGCGAAAGGCTGCTCGACCCCAGCCCTTGTCCAGAGCTCTTCTCCTGCTCACCTCTCTGCCTGGTTCCACGCGTGGGGACAGCGGGGAATCTGGGCAGACAGGGATTCCTATCCCTCTTGCTGGCAGCTTTGCCAAGAGCAGTGGAAGTCACTAAGTGATGAGTGGGCTTGTCTGGTGCTAACACACGCTCCGAGCTAAAAAGTCGCTTTCCCCAAATCCCTTGGCCGGAGCCTGCTGGTGTTCGGAGCATGCTCTTGGTATTTCAGAGTGCCCCTTAAAATAGGTACTTGGGAAATTACCGATTAAAAAAAATGAAAAAGCGTGCCATTCAACACCTTTCTGAAGGTAAGGTGTTGGGAAACACAAGCTATCAACTCGCGGCTCAGAGCTCTAAGCACTGTGCCTTTATGTGTGGCTACTGGAGCTTGGGCCAGTTCTTGTTTTTGTATGGTTAACTTAACCAGCAATGCTGCAACTTGTCTATAATTTCGATCACTTTCCTTCTGCTTGCTTTCTAGCTGCATTTTGGAATAAGAAAGGAATGATTCTAGTTTACTCAAGTGTGGCCTGTGATTCAACCCCGTGTTCCACTTGGGCAGTGCAGTGGTTTAGGGTGCAGTCTCATAACAGCTGTTTTAGCAGAAGCTTTTAATGCTGGCACAGCTGTAATTGTAAAACTGTTTTAGTGGTGTTGGAAAATGAGATTGAAATGACAGACTACTGCTTCAAGCAGCTCCATCAAAAGCAAGCACAGGACAAATGAAATGGTGGCTAAATAATTTTGACATCCAGAGAAGGACAGCAGGGACTATATGTTCCAACAGGCAAATCAAGATATAATATTAATACTGCCAGGAAAGAAGAAAGCCACCAGAAAGCCAAAGCTTTAAAAATGCTAAAAAATTAACACCATGCAAAGTAAAAGCAAATGCCAGAGGGGTCGTGATCTGCCAAAAATGTGTGAAATTTAGGGATTGGAAGATAAAAAATTAGTTTTATCCATGGTATTCTTCTCTGCTTCTTTATTTCAGGGGGAAAAAAAAATCACATCTGGTGCTAATTATGACAAAGTTGTGGATTTTGATCCTTGTGTGGGCCATTCACTTAAAAGATGGACTTATGGGTTTCTTCTAACTCAGAATATTCTGTGATTTTGCCAGAATATGCAAATAGTGAGCAGCTGTCCACTGTAGTATACTGCAAAGAACTGGTGGCAAAAATGTGCTACTGAGATCACTGGGGCTCTGAGGAGTAAATAAAACTGCTCAACAGACTGGTTCAAGTGCTACCCAAGGCTCTGCTCAGAGCTTATTGTGTCAAGTGGCCAGTGGCTGGCTGTGCTGAGCAGTAGGAAATCAAGAGGAAAAAGTCTCACAAATGGCTGAAAAATAAAATCACTGAATTGTTTGGCCGCTTTCTGGACTCCTTTGGAGAGCACAGATGGGTATGAAAATCATGAGTTATTTTCCAACATTTGTGAAGTACTAAAGATGTCAGGGGCAAAAAACAAGTGCTGGAGGTGTCTGAGCCAATAGACACAATTGTAGGTGATGTCAAAATGTTTAATGCAGCGTCTCTATACTGCAGTGTACATGGCATCTGGGAGAGTGAATGAACAGTTTTGCACAGGGGGGCTCAAGAAAATATGGGTTTTCATGGATTGAGTGGGAACCTGGGAATTGTTTTGTTCACTGTTAACTTGTTGAATTAATATTTCTAGAGTCCCATACCTTCCAGGTGGTTTTCTCACAAGCAGTGCTGTTCCTGCTTCTTTGTCAGGGCTCCTCCAAGGCTCTCCCTGACCAGCCAACCCACCCCTTTTTATCCCAGTTATCTTTATTAGCCACAGCTGCCACCCAATTAAGGACATCATCGCTGCAGCCCATTTAGAACAACTAGGATCGGGGCAAGGCCACTTATACAATACATATTTTACTGAGACTCATACTATATTTCCCCTTCTCTTTTACTTACAGATATTCAAATACAGTATAGATATTCAAGTACAATACATACATTTCCCCATGACTCAAAGGCCATGTACAACACACATATTTCCCCATGACTCAAAGGCCATTTACAGCACACACAGCTCCTTGCTCAAAGGCCATATTCTCACAGCTCCTAGCTGTCACAGCTCCTCGACTCAAAGACCATGTTCTTCTACAGCTCTTGGCTGTCCTATCTTCTATCACATCTTGTTGTTATGTTTCTAGAGTCCCAGCTCTCAGGCTGCCACAGGTCTCAGCTGTCCTATCTTCTATCACATCGGGGTCACCACTTGTTCTATTCATATTGTTATATTATTTCTAGAGTCCCCTACCTTCCAGGTGATTTTCACACAAGCAGCTATTCACAACAGTGCTATTCCTGCTTCTTCATCAGGGCTCCTCCAAGGCTCCCCCTAACCAGCCAACCCACCCCCTTTTATCCCAGTTATCTTCATTAGCCACAGCTGCCACCCAATTAAGGACATCACAGCTGCAGCCCATTTAGAACAACTAGGACTGGGGCAAGGCCACTTATACAATACATATATTTACTAGGACTCCTACTATATTAACTTACCTTGCAGATACAGATTTTATTATAACTTTTACACAAACACCAATCCCAAAGCAGGTTTTGCTGTGTCCAGTGCGGCCTTTGTAAAGAAGCCAGCTGTGTAAATCAGGGGTGCCCAGCTGCAGCTCCAGGGCTGGGGCTGAGTGTGCCAGGCAGTCCCTGTGCAGTCCCTGTGCCAGGCAGCTTTACTGCAATCCCTCCCAGTGTCAGGCTGGGAACCTCTGGAGTCAGGGGTCACTTGGGTGCCTCCAGAGAAGCAGGAACTGGTTGGCAGGAGCAGCTGCAGCACCTCCTAACCAGTTATCAGGGTATTTCCTTGGCTGCAGCTTCCCGTTTGCCACATGTTGCTGCCAGGCTGCTGAACTCTGACTTCCCAAAGCCCACACAGCCAGGGAGCTGTCACCCTGTTCTCCAGCATCTTCTCCACTCCTGCAGCTTACAAAGGGTTGAGATATTTTTCAACTGGGGCCTCAGTGATAACAAACACAGGATGTGTTTTAATGTGCATAGTTTGCACATTAATACTCAAATGCAAATGCCTCCCATCAGGGCAACCATTAGGCAATTTCATAATTTCACCAGCCACTAACACTTGCACCGTTACTATGTCATACTGTACCAGTTATCTCTCTCACCTCTGCCCCAGGGAGCAATAATTTATCTGCACTGCCCCACCTTCCCAACAAACGTTGTTACTGGCAGCAAGTACTTTCCCTTTCCACTCCACTTCTTTTCCTTCCCTGCCTCTTCAAAATGATCCTACCCTACTTAAGGTATTTTTTTTTCCAAACTAAAGAAAACCAAATTATAAAGCTGAGATAAAAAATCATGATCTGATCACAAAAGATAGATAAAGGATGGGAGAGAAAAGAGGAAGTCAAAGTCATTTTCCCAAGGATAGGAATGAAGCCGGGAAAAGAAAGCAGGTCTTCTGGGAACAGATCAAACTGCAGCCAACGAAGCCAGGAGAAGAAAGCAGGGAATATTCTCCTGGGAACACATCAGACTGCAGCCACCTGGGTTGAACTGGCTGTGGGAGCGCCCAGTTTTCCTGGCCTGACCTTGGAGCAGAGAGCAGCAGCAGCTGCAGCCGCTGTTTTATTCCAGCAGCAGCTGTGCAGTCACCAAGGGGCGCAGCGAGCACTGAGACCTCACTGGCAGCTGGTCAGCACTGGGCTCTGCCTTCCAGAGTGGAGGATGGAGGAGATGTTGGGGCTTGGACAGAAGATTCACAGAGAAAGTATTATTAGAAGGGTCACTTGGTACAGGAAGTGATGGTGCTAAATGGTTGTGGTCATTGCTTTTGATAACAGCCCCTATTTGGCTGCTCGTGAGGAGTGAGCAGCACTTCTCTGGAGGCAGCCTGTCAGACATGTATAGTGTGCCCAGGATATGGAATGCTGTGTTTACACTGGAGCCCGGTTCTCCTGCCCCACACAAACAGTGAAGTGAGTCACAAATGTTCAGCCAGGAGGTTGCCACAGATTGTATCCTGTGGGCAAAGTTTTGCCCTGCAAGATTGTCTGCCTGCTGTTCACGGGAGCAATGTTCAGCGCTTAGGTGCAATAAAGCTGATGTATTCTCACCTGGTTTATGATAAGTGCTGAGATCTCTGCTTTGTTCAATTGACAGTCCTGTGTTTAACATGAGCCTGGAAAGGTCAGAGTCCACCAAGCCCTTCCTTCAGCTCACCAGCGTTTAAAAAGCAACTTGTGGCTGTCAGGCAAGAAGAAAGGAGAGGTCACCAGAGCACATGGCCCTTCTGGTGGGACTGTGCCCTTCTGGCTGTTGGAGTAGAGGGGCTGGGGGACAGCTTTGTTCCAGCTGCATTGTGCCTTCCGATGCTTCCTCTGACTCCTTTTCTGCACTTGCTTCAGCTGAAGAGCTGCTCTCCCCTCTGCATATGTTTGGGTAGGCTGTGCTGTTGCTGTTACAGTCCCTGCTGCCATTAGCATACACATTCCTTCTTGTTTGTCTTTGAAAGCACTTTTGTGGGACTCCTCTGTCATTGTGAAGACAGTTTGTTTCATGCAGAAATTCTATAAGACATTTTGATCCTCAATAAGCAAGGCAGGAATCCTTTTTCATGGTTAGGCATGAACTACAGGTTGCCCCCTGTGTTCCAAAGTAAAGTGAGCAGGAGTTAAGTGAAGAGACTAAAGTCTTTGAGATTTATGTTCAAACACTCATACTCATGGTAACAGGGCAGAGAACTTCTGCAGCTCCTTATGTTGCTTGAAATGAATCATGTTTTCTAGAGAACTAGATTTAAAAACTTCAGGCTTGAAGATATTTTAGTGTTTAATTACCCAAGAAAAAATGCCTTTGGGAGATTAAAAATATCCCCAAAGGATGATAATTCTGAATGCACAGTAAATTTCTGAGATTCAGCAGTTAGTTAATTCTTACCATGTGCTGCTTTTTTCCTGTGAGACTCTGAGATCACGTGCCTGCATATTCTGTTCCATCCTTCTCAGGGGATTCCCACTGTTTAGACAAGCAGCTCATGCTCATTCAGGGGAAAAATGAATTCCACTGCCCCCAAAGAAATGAGCAAGGAGGATTGCAAGAGTTTCCTTGAAGAATTCTTCTGCTTCGGTTTTGCCCAGAGGGACATCCTGCAACATTCTAAGCTCAATGCAGTAGTTATTAGTGCATAAAATTACTTAAATTTAGACTTGTGCAGAGGAGAGGAAGGATAGAAATGAGAAAGGAGGGTTTTGGTATCAGCTGTAGAAAAATTCTGCTAGTACTGAGTCTGTCATGAGAGCAGGAATAAGGACAGATTTAATGTTCATTGATATATAGGGGAAAGAGGAGTTATGTGGAAAACAGAATATTTCAAGCAAGACTAGTAGGCAAGAAAAAAAGGCAAAAATAGTCTGAAGGAAATAAGTAGTAATGGTACCACTGGGAAAAGACATGTGGGCAAATGGAATGACTATTGTATGAGGTGATTGGCTGTTCTAGTGGAAAACAATAGCAAAAAAGGGCAGAACAGAATATTTTTTCTAATACTAATTCTGTCAAATAGTAGAGTCCTATGTTGAGATTGTTCTGAAACCCTCAATTTATCCTCCCCACTATTAAACACCTCAAGTTATTTTCATGATTGTGTTTCATCAAATAATTTCATTGACTTTTTTTAAAACTTATTTTTTTAAAGGCTCATATCTAAAATGCTTTGGCAGTAATGATGTTTGGATGAAGATGCCAGAGATTTACAGCCAGAACCTCTTGCTTGTGCACTCTCAATGATCCCCATATGATGTCATTTTTCTAGAACAAGTGTCATCAATATTCTTTTTCTTAAGAGCTTATGTCTGGACGTTAATAGCAGTTTTGCTTGAGTATTGATTTGTCCCACTACCTTGCCATCTAAGCAGAGTCTAATACAAAGCAATTCTGACTTTCTGTTTTCTATTCAGCCAGCTTTTCTTGCCTTCTTTATGATTCTGGCAGCAGTTGCAGTTATTTTGCAGCAGTAAGCTGTGTAACTCACAGGACTCATCAAGCAAAAACTGAGTTTCTCAGTTTACAGGTTCAGGCTCTTAGATGAAATTCATCCTCAGGTAGGGAGAATTGTAGTTTGCTAATATCCTTGGCAGTAGGATATTCTGGCCACAGAATTTAAAAACACAAAATTCTGATTTTAGCTGGGTGTAATGAACCAACAAGGAATGAAAGTGAAAAGATAATTGTAGATGAACTTACATACAACAGAGAAATTCACAAACAATTTTGAGAAAAGCTCAAAAAGAACAAGGTTGAACATTGTAAGGAGGTGAATTGATCACTCTAGTACAGGTTAAAAATGTATTTTAAAGTTAGTATGATTCTAATGCACATATAGGCCATCCAGGATGTCCCATTGCTGAGATGGTAGGAAGGCATTTGGCTTTCAGCCTTTTGCCTTGCAGCTTACCTGAGATCTGTGGTATTTTCTGTAACCACATACTTGAGTATGTGGCATTGGCTTTCTGCTGTATCTGAGGTTTAGCTAAAATTAAACTGTCTTCAGACTAGTAAACATAAATCTTAATTCTCTTTGCTTGTCTGGTGTCTGTATCACAAAAAAAATCTTGTACCATGTATGATCCATCCTCCATCTTACCCTATCCTTCCCTTTTAATCTCCCCATTTTCATCTGTGATCCTTCAGATTTCCTGACCTGTTTTGTACAGTCCTCTTTCTCTGGTCTGCAGTGTGGGCTCTGGGCTGTTCCTTTTGCCGGTGGCACATACACCCTCATGCTTGCATTCCTGCTGCACTGATCTGTCCCCAGTTCCCATTCAGAAAAATTAATTCCGAGAGCTGTTGAGGCACACAATGTCCTCTGAAAATGAACCTGCAGGCTCCAAGAAAACTCCACCAAGCTACTTTCTACATTGGAGTCAGCATGCTATAAACTAAGTTTTGGAAAATGTCAAATTCTAGTTTCTATCAAATATACATGTCCAGTCTCATCAAGTAACTTGATTTACAAAGCAGTCATAAGAAAGGCCAGGGATGCCTTTGGCTTTAAGACCTTTGCCCTGAGGATGAGAGGTTGCAGGAATTATTTTAACTTCATTTTTTGTTATCTTTGTTTTACGCTATTGAAAATTGCAGGTCTGTTTTTACTTTCCAGAGCAAAACACACAACTTCAGGAAAATTATTTCCTTAGATACCTTCATCCTGATGCATTAATATAGCAAAGCTGTATAATAGGTAAAATGGGGTTATAAACAGAAATTTAGACTTAACTGAAGACAGTAACTACTAGTTTTGTAGGTTTACGGGGACCTTGCTGAAGTCATATTATAAATTTACATATTACAAATCTCCCAGAACTGAGATTTGTAAAAAGCTGTAAAATGAAAAGCAGATGGTGTTCAATTTAAATAATTATCTTAAGTGACATAGTTGTGAGATAACATGTAAATCCTAAATTAGAATTGGTCTGTGCTGTGTAATTTCATTGTTTAAGCAGATCTGACAGACTAAGTTTAAAAGCCATGATTAATAGTATATATTAAATTAGCTTTGAAATATATCCATTTTGATAGTTTCTCCTTTGACAGCATAAGTATTTAAAAAAAAAATTGTGACATTTTTGTCCAAAACCTCCTCCTTTTAGTTTTTTCCTTTATGAAAGCATCATAAAAGCCTAACACCTTATTTTAAGTTAGTTTACTTTAATTATTTTTCAAACATCAAAGCAAAAATGTTTTACTAGTGTCAATATCTATTTGTGGACTATGAAACTATTCTGCAAGGCGTCCTCAAGAACACATCTGCTGTACTCAGGCCAGTGGGTTCTCAGCTTGCTAAAATAAGAGCAGCTCTTCACCTCTGCTGGTTTCCACACCTGCACTGGCCTCATCACTATTGACAGCTTAAAAAAGAGCTCAGCCCGTGATCCATCCTGCAAGCAGCCAGCACCAAACCTTCCCAGGTTTGACAGAGGAGCCCAGGCCACGATCCATCCTGCAAGCAGCCAGCCCCAAACCTCCCCTGAGATCCATCCCAGCCAGAGGCAGCTCCTTAGATTCCAGGCTGACCCCAAACAGTGGACACCGATTCATGCTGCCTGAAGATTAGTGCCTGAAAAGTCTTGCATCTCTCTTCCTTGACTGTAACAACCAGTTTGAACTTGGCACTTCACTTTCCATGGGCAAAGTGGGGTGTGGAGAGCACTCCCTCTCTCCTTTTATGTCTCACGGTTGTGGATAATGGATCTGAGCACTGGCAGAAGTGTGTGAGAGTCCTGTGCAGGCGGCCACAGGAAGTTGTGAGCTCTCTGCTAAATAGATTAGAAACCACGTCCTGGAGTTTTATAAACTTCTAACTCAGTTCTTCTCTGTGAAACATTTCCACTTAGTCACTGGCTGTTCAGCACAAATGATTGATCAGAAACATTCCTCTAATGTAAATCAGCCTTATCATGTTTAAACACAAATAAAACTTCTACCAGGCAGGATGTTATGCATACTGGGAGTGGGAGGGATGCAAACAGCTGGAAGCATTCCCTGTTTGCTGAATCCATATTGCCACAGTGCTGCTTTGCACAGTTGGAGAATTGCTGTGCAGAAGGAGCAGTTCACAAAGAGTTTAAAATTCTTGGCCTTAAGACCACATGATTTGCTTTTCATTTCATGCTTTGATTTCAGTCCTCTCTTTGGGCTAAAAATAAGGAGACAGAAATGTTAAGTACACTGGCATTTTATTTATTCCACTAATTTCACTGCCATCTTATAGTAGAGAACACCTTCCCACCAAATACTCATTTCACATTTCAGAGAGTTCTTTCATGCTGCTGGGAGATGCATTTTCTGCCTTTGAAAGTACCATAAAAGTACAGTGAACTGACTCAAGCTGACTCATGGTTGGCGCAGATGATGCTTACAGCTCAGCTGATTCTAGATAGCATTGCAGGTTATTTATACAACAGGCTTAAGGCTTTCAAGTGACTTGCTTGTTCTTCCTTATTTAAAATTTAATTTTATACCAGGCAAGCCTTAGGTATTTATGTAACAATTTTATCTGCTGCACCTCATCCTTTTACTGGAGGTAAACTGAGTACAAGTGCTGAAATTTTTGTTTGGAGGCATTTTTATTTTCTGTTGGGAAAGGAAGGGACTGAAGTGAAAATGAAGGTTGTCATTCTTGTTGTCTGGACATTTTTGCTTTAGTCATACTCTCAGCCTTGACTTCTAAGTGCACACAGGAACTTGAGTCACTTGTGGGAAAAGGTGCAGACTTGTTTGCGACACTTCACCTGCAGGAGAAGGTTTGTCCTTTGCTCTTATTCAGTTGTTGAAGTAAAACCAAATGACACAGCACTGATAAATCCATAAACTGAACTACTTGTACCCCTCTACTTTCTTTATCTTACTGGACTTACTGTCTTCAGAGCACTGTGGTACTTCTGGAAATAAGTTTTTCCTGGAATACAAAAAAATTAATTTAAAATTTAAAAGAGTTTTTTTTTCCACTAGGTAATTTTTATAATTTTTCTTCTCACAGAAGTCATTTAATCACTTAGTAAAAGAAATAGTCAGTTATGAGATAATTTATGTCTAAAAGAAAAACCCAGGGTGCTTGTATTAAATGTCTTGCTGTACGACAGAGGAGAAGTCATCCACCAACTACAAAATATGCAGTTAATTTCATATAGGAGTTCATTGCCAGTTTACTCACATGGCACTCTCTTGTATAATATATTTAGGGTTTCATATTCTTACACTTATATCTATCACTTATAGTGGTGGAGTGTCCCCTCAATGATACAGAGTGCTTTCCTGGCTGAGCAAGGAATGTGAATTCTGGTGTCTGGCTCCTTGAATTTTAGATGTCACCCACTGGCATCTTCTTTTCTTTCCAGTACCGGTAAATAAAAGTAAAAAAATTATATAATTTATTGAAATTTATTCATTTATTGAAGTGAGGGGAAAAAAGATTAATTACTGTGTAAGTGGAATCTGAATCTTGATCTATTTATGTCTGTACATATATATACATACCCATAGATGCAAATACATATGTGTGTATGTATCTGATTTATAAAGGTTTTTCTCTTCTGCACTAAAAATCTTTTTATAAACTGTATCAGAGTGGTAATTCTCTATACTCTCTGGTTTTAATACTTGTTGAGAACATTTGAATAACTCATCTAGATGATGTAGCTATTTACTTATTTCTTAAAACTTTATAGGCCAAATTGTATGGGCTAAATTCAGGACAAAAATATATCTGCTTTTGATTTCTTTAGCAGTGTTATTGCAATATTCTCTGAGAAGAGTAACAAATTTCTTATTAGCATTTAAGTTCCCATGTTTCATACCCCCACTGGTGTTTGTTCTAGGAATAAGTAAAATTTGTCACCCTTTATTTTGGATATTTTGGATTTTGTCACTCTTTATTTTGGAACTATGCTGCTATATGACCCTGAGATGCCACTGCTGTTCGTGACTTTTCCAGGGAATACATGAACCTTAGTGAGCACGTGAGTTCATGAGAAACCAGTGAAGCCTCTTTTGCTTAGTGCTTGTATCTTTATGGTTTGTTTGCTTTTTAAATGAGCTATGGCAACATTTCAGTTTGATATCAAAATTCATTGTGCAACCAAACTGTTCTTCCCTTCTCCTGTGGTGTGTTTGGGCAGCAGCATGCAGACTGCAGTGCTTGTGGTGGCTGCACCTTGTTCCCGAGAGCACGAGGGATGGTGCTGTGCTGCCGGCGTGGCTCAGCAGCCCTGGCCTTGTGCCATTTGCTTCATGTTGGGCCCCTGGCTTGAGATATCTCAGCGAGGAACTGTCCCATGGTAACTGCCAAAGCTTTTTGTTTCACAACCCCTTTTCTACTGGTGCCCCAAGTCCCCACCCCAGGTCAGTCTCCCCACAAACCTCATCCCAGGCTGCTGCTGTCAGCCTTGCTGCTGCTCTAAACTTGGTGCCTGTCCTTGAGTGTTTTTCCAGATGCTCAGCTGCTGCTGTGCTTTTGGCTACTGGTGCTGCTGGCCAACTCCACTTCAAAATACATTCCTCTGTTAAAAATATTTCTCAGGCAACCAAAAATATTCATGTCTCATCTCCTTCTGCATTTGCTAGAGATCCACTAATGTGGTCCAAACACTATGAGGCACACATAGGTACACCAGTTGGTAGTGATGAGATGAAAAACCTTTCATGTTTCCATGTTAACTGGGCTAAAAAATGAGCCAGTAGTGTAAAAATGTAATTTGGCTGTGCAAAATTGAGACACTTCATATTTACCACTTTCTAGTATACTACCACCCACTTGAAATTATTATTCAAACATGCAAATTCGGATAACCCAAAAGAAAAGCCTGGCCACCTGTTCTCTGTGGCCTCCTTATTCTATTGTTCCACCATCCTTTGAAAATTATTTTGTTGAAAACACTTTCACGAGCTGGCTGGCTGTTTTCCTGGAAAATAGCTTCTGAATAAATAATAGGATGTGGTGGAAACTCCATGGAAACTGCGAGGTTGTCAGCTCTGATTCCAGCTGTTGTCCTCATCCACTTCTCCATTGTAACCAGTGGATCTATTAAAGTGTAAATCTTGTGGTTTCCTCCCTGACAGACTTCCAAGCTTTTCCCTTCACATTTCTACTGTGTGGACAGTTTTCATTAGCTCTTTTACAAGTCCACAAACTTTATCCAGAAGGGATGACCATTAGTAATTACCAATTTGGTTGTAATAGTTTGGTTAATCTAGAGTCCATTGGCCTCATAGACTCACTAAAATTGCAATACTAGAAAGGGAAATTAGTCAAAATCAAGAATGGTTTTGATGTTTTCAAGATATCCTGTGCAGCTCTTTTTGCAAATGATGGGCTCATTTTATTCTGAGCTCCTAAACCTAGAGTCCACTGTGAGGTTTGGTGTCTTAGTCAGAGTATGTATTAATATAATACCAATATAAAGAAAAAAGAAGATAAATGTGAGTACTTTAGAACCATTCTATTTCACATGACAAACCCGATTTTTTTCTACTACCTTAAATACATTATTCTGTGTTATATTTTGTTTTGAGTTTCTATTTTCATAACATAGAACTAGTTTCTTATTTTTTGTGTTCCTCAGTTCTATAGACAGTGAGAGAAAATAAGACCCTGAAGGTCCAGGCAGAGTCTTCTGAAGATATAAACTGTACAATAGGTGTGGTGTGCTTTTCCTCTGGGTAATGATTCTGCAAGGCAGGGCAGCATTGCTTCATGTGGGATTGTCTCATTTTAAGACTGTTAAAAGAGTGGCTACATTATGATCTCTTTTCCCACTAAATATTGCCAAAATATTTTTAAAACAGGATTTCATTAAAACAGGTCAGACTTTGTCACACACAAATAATTAAGGAAAAAGGGCAGGAACTTTTTGAAAAGAAATTAAAACGCTTGAGTTTAGTATACAAAAATGCTAATCTTCCACTGAAGAATAGGGAAAAGGCATGGCTGGCATGGACTGTCCTCAGTCTGTTGTTTTCTTGAGCAAGAAGAAAGGAATTATGTTTCTCCCATAGTTTTCTAATAAAACCATGAAAGAAAATTGAAATAGTACCAACAGACCTGAAACTCTAGTATTTTTCATCATTGCTGCATTAAATCGAGTCCAGTAATGGAGAAATGTACTTCAGGGCTGAGCATCAACTGAGTTTACTGCAACTTATTAAAAAGAAGACTTTCCATTTGCAATGCATCTGTATTAAAAAAAAAAACCAAAAAAACAAAACAACAAAACAAACCAACAAAAACCAAACAAATTAATAAAAAAAACAGCTTTTTTTTCCCTCGGTTCCCTCAGCTAAAAACATTTTTGTGAGCCAGAAGTTGCTGGACCTGCCTGTCTGCCAGCTCAGAGCCGTACCTGATCTCAGGGCTGTAAAGTTCTGCTGCCTCTGCTGTTGTCCAGCCCACATCTGCTGGGCTTCCTCAGAAACTCCTGCCAAGTAAGAGATATTCCAGACAGACCATTTCACATTCAATAATGCAGATTTTTTTATTTTTTGGCAAAACTTGGTTGCAGAAGTGATCTTATAAATAGCTCTGTCTGATCTTTGGCTATGGCACCAAGCATGGAGATAGGAGATACTACCTTGTAGTGTGACCTTGGACTAGTTTTAGCTTAAATAATAATTTTAATGGAGCTTTTAAGCAGAGTTTCACTTTTCTGACCCTTCACAAAATTTGTGATGCAGGTATCAGCTTGCTGGAACTCGCTAGCATCCTTTCCCTGGCAGGAGTAGGAGCAGGAACTGTGACCCTGGGCCAGATGGCTCTGGAGCAGGACTTTGAGGGAAGTGACAGTGCCTGCTCTTGCTGTGGTTCTTCCCAAGGCTATTGGTCATTGCTGGACACACAAAATTGATCAAGTGGCTGTGCTATGACCATTCTTTTTTAGTGTACAAGGTGTGCAAGCCTTACTGAAGCCTCTTCTGCTATTGAGCAATAAAGTATTCCCTCTTCCTGTAGACTTGCTTCCAGATACATTTTCTGCTGCTTACCACAACCTCAGCTGATTTTGGAGCCTTTGTGTCTGTGAGGGCATTTGACAGATTTCTCTCATCTGCACTTAATTTTCTGAAGAAATTTCTGTCTCTCTGCTGAGTTTTTTTTCAATCTATGTAAGAAAATTAAACAATCTAAATATTCAGAATTTCATTGGCAAAAGGACAGAGGAGGATTAACCTCTAAGTATTCAAAGGACACTGACATCAGGGAAGGAGAGGAATTTGTTAGGAGTATCCAAGACTTTATTCTAGACTCAAGAATAACTAAAACCAGAGCAAAAATGTATTTTTGGACAAGTACAAGGAAAAAACCTCCAAGGTTTACTGCTTTGTGGACGAGACTCCAGAAATAAAACTCTTTTGTCTCATCATTAATAAAGTTCTCTGGAATTCTGTGGATAGAAGCATGCAGTAGAAGGATGGAAAAGGTGACCCAAGAGTCACGACTGAAGTTTTCTAGGAAGAAACAAATTTGTTATTGGTGTCATTGATATGATGACAGTCTACAGACAGAAAATAAGACGGAAGGGAAAGGCTCGCCCATGCCCTGAGAGAATTGTAGACTAAGGATCTGATCTGCTGTTGGGTCTGTAGAGATGAACCCTGGAGACATAAGACTGTGGAATTGCAGTGCCTGGAGGGCTCTGCATAGTCACTTATCTGGCTGCAGAGTAGGATCTGTGCCTAGACACCCAGCTTCAGCTTGTATGCCCTGAGTGTGCAGGCAGCACCATCCTGGGTGTTCAGCTGTTTGATCTGGAGCTCTAGGGAATTTAATTGCTGATGAAAATCACCCATCTTTCCTATTCAATGTCTCTGTTCTGTTCTAAAAAGTGGCAGAGATGCCTCTTTGCTGGTAAAAGGGAATCCCAGCAGTTCCAGAGAGTGCTCCCCAGCCCAGGATCAGCTACACAAGCTGCTGGTGCGTGTTCAGACATCCTTACATGATACTAGAATGGACTTGTCTGCCTGACTAATCCGATCTGTGAGTAGAGAAGAAACTGCCCTTCCCCTTAATTTTTTCAAGTAACTTGTCTGAAAATGGTTGGATCTTGAATGTGTTTGTGGTTTGGCCTCCAAGTCCCTTTCTAGGAAAATGAGAAGCTTTTGCAAACCAGATGATTACAGGACAATGAAAAACAAGCCCCAAACCTATGTTTGTTGTCTTGTTTTGGGACTTATGTACAGAAGCTGTACAGAAAACTGCTTGGGGGCACTTTATTTTAGTTTTGGACATTTTTTTTCATGTACAAAAAACATTGGCTTTCTATTTTAAAAAATTGTAACTGGAATATATCAACCCTATAACTTACTTAGAAAATGTAGTTGAAATTATACAAAGTCTGCACTGTTGAGATGAAGGTATGAGACCAGTGGCAATCTCTGTACTGCTTTCTGAGGCAGTGTTACGTGACTTCTAGTACATTAGGCATTTGATTTTTTTCACTGAGGGATCAGAAATGCATGCAGTGTTGGAAATGCAGCCACCCCATGAAATTATCTATTTTTAAGAGATGAAATTGTATCTAATGAAGCCTTCTCAAGACCTGCACTCACAGTTGTAGTCCTCAGTTACTCATTAAACCTACCTTAGAGCCTGTGCATACAGAAGGACATACTTTCTTCCCTGTTTCCATATCTTCACATTTCTTTTTTATTTTTCCTTTCTATTTTTCTTGCACATCAGTTCCTCCATCATGTGTTCAGTTCAGTGCATTCTCCCAGCTTGAGTGGAAAAATTTTGAAAATCCTGAAGGAGGCTTACAGGATGGAAGCAGCAGGAAATGAGGGTGCAGGAACAAAAAGGAAGCTCTTGCACATTGAATGGTGTGGCACTCTTGGTAGAGGGGAAAAATGTGGTGAAGAGGGAAAGAATGTACATGCTTAAAGTCCAGCCTGAACTGGGGCCATTCCTCTTCTGCTTCTTCCTAACTTCTGCCTTGCTGAACTGAGGACTTTGGCCTTTATCCCTAGTTAAAGAGCAGGAGAAACACAAACCCCCATGAAGCTAGCCTAAATCAAAAAGGATGTGTACAATATGCTTATTTTTGAGGGACATCAAGTAGTAATCTTTGAACTGAAGTTTACTCCAGTAAACAAGACAAGAACTTCAGTTCTGAGAGTGGATTGTGAGAGTAAATATTTCTGCTTGAAATGTTTTTAACATTCCAGAAATAGCTGGTGTTTTATATGAGCTGTAGATATGCAACCCGTTCTAAATCAGTATAATTTTCCTTTCAAAATGTAGTGTTTATCCCTCTTCTAAATCTTTAACAAATATTTTAAATAAGACTTATAACAATTTTCCTGTTGGACATGTACTATTCTTTCTTTCAGCTCATTATTATTTTACTCAGAATTATTTTGGTTTTCATCACCAGCTACTCTGAGTAGGCCTGTCTTTTGCTTGCTGCTGTAACTGGTGTTATATGAAAAATTATCTGAACTGTCTTCCAGTAGCAATTAGCTTGGTCACTGATGGCTCTCTAGCAATGGCCAAATGCAACACGGAAAGGTTTGCAGTGGGCGTCTAGGAAGGCTGGGAAGGTGCTGTGGTTAACTGGAGATGAGCTCTGTGGTGTCATGGTTATGTTCCTTGTAATATCTGAAGTAGCTGGGGAAGAGCTTGTTTATGCATTTCTGCACATCAGCCAAAATTACTGCAGCGCACATCGCTTCAAAGCTACAGTCCAGCTTCGGGGGTTTCTTCAAGCCAAATACCAGTTAAGATATCACAGTTACTGTTTCAAATGCTTCCTAAAACCAAGTTATTGCTGATTATATCCATGAAATAGTTTTCTTTTTTATAAGTAAGAAACAAAGTGTCTTTGTTTGTCAGATGTAACCCCTTTTTATAACCCAGTTCTTCCATTGTCTAGACCCTATTACTGATAGCTTCTATTAGTGGAGTAAATTGTCTCTAATTTGGAAATCAGAGTGGACAAGCTGTCAGTATCTCTATTTTACCCTTTAAAAAACAAGTCACTTTTCTATCAGCTTTTGAGTGTGAAAGATTCCCTCATAAACCACGTTTAATTCTATTCTGAATTGCTCTTTTTCCCTCCAAGCAGTAATGATCACATAAAAAGGCAACACAGAAGACCTGTTTCCCTCTCACCAATCACCGAAGACTTCGTGTTTGTGCGGCCATAATATCAAATTTAATGGGTCCGTGGATATGTCAGTGAAAGAGATGCATAATGTGAGAAGTAAGATACTGTAATTCTTTACTCAGCCCAGCTTTGTGCTCAAACAACTGACCTGATGGGGCACTGAAAGGGCTTCTTTCACACACTTGTCCCCCATTGTGTTCGCAGGGGCCTTCACAGCATTAGGAGTATCTGACACAATTCCTGCTTTGTAGCAGTCCTGCTTACACCACGTTGGGTCCAAAGTAGCTGAAATACTGAGTCTCTTATAGTGAAAGAGGCTCTTTATTCATAGACTGTAAAGCCATAAGGGATCCTTGAGATCAAACTAGATGATCTCCTACATAACACAAGCCTTGCATAAATGCCTATTTGTATAAAGCATATCTTTCAGAGAGCTTTCTGCTTTTTGCTTGAACGCCTCAGCTGATGAGGAATCCACCACAACCAGCTCTTGCATGTTCTTTTACTGTTTGTAATTTACAGCCTGGAGTCTGTTGCCAGTGTTCAGCCTAGATCACACTGCTTCTGTTTCCAATCTGCTCTTTTTTCCTCTGGACTGTGACCAACTCAAATTTTTTACTTTTTCTTGCACAGTAGATAGAACAAAATGTAGAATAGAATAATACCATATGTTTAGAGAAAAAATGTTAGTTAAAATATTAACATTCAATTTCTCTGTAGTTTTATTAAAATATATGCTACTAAGTTCCTACTATCAATTTCCAAGATTTACCATAGAATGCTAGTGAGAAATCTTTAGGTGTGTATGTGTTACAGATGCAGGTAAACCCCAAGGGCATTTTCAGACAGGCTGGTAGAAATTTGGCTCAATGTCTGTAAAGGAATGCCTTTGGAAAGTAACATCTCAGTCACTTCCCATTGATTCTGTACAACTGGAACAGGTCAACCTCAGGTGCAGGCATTAGTGTGGCTTTGAAAGTGATGGAGGTGGATCAGCATTCAACTGGTCCCAGGCAGAGGATTCCTGTGCCTGAAGTTGCTTCTCACTCGCTGTCCTTGTGTAAGAGACAGGTGTCTGCAAGCATTCCCATGCTGCTGGGAAACTTGCAATCACTCTTCATTAATTTGATGTGATTAATGATGTGGTGATGTTAAAAAAACGTTTCAAGCAACAAATACAAAATTAGCAGCTACAGTTCCAAGTAGCATAAAAAAATATGAGTCTATCTTAAAAAAAAAAAAAGGGAGAATTGTTTATATATTTCCATTAATTATATGCAGCTCTTACTGCACACTATCAGTACACACTCACAACTTTGCAACAGTATTTTTAGAAGAGTGTTTCCTGTAAGCCAGAATGTGGATTTATGCAGTTCACAGTTTTTTCATCAGTTTGCTTACCCTGGCATCCTTGAAAGAGATATCACTTAACTCAAACTGGCTGGAATGTTTGGTAGGACAAGAATTTAACTTGAAACTGAAAATAAGATACCAGTAACTACTATTACATGTCCCTTACAAAGCCCATGAATTTATCTGTTCTTCCTCTCCTCTTTTTTACTTAATGCTGAAGAATTTTCTAGGTTAATGATACTTCCAGGCATAAATTCTTCTTCCAAGTCATCTATTTTTTCCCTCAAACTGGCCTCTGAAACTATGTGGAAATATTCCTTGTTATGTGTGGCAAAGAGGGGAAGCAGGGGAAAGTATCCACAACTCTGTTTTTTCAGAATGGCCATCATGGAGGACTGGGATACCACAAAGTTCAGCCAGTTACTCAAAAGTTATTCTTGACACAAGCAGGAGCAAGTTAAAAACAAATAAAACTATGTATTTATATAGTTGGGAACAAAACACCATGAAATGCAGAACATGCAAAATACATGAACGGAAATGAAAGTAGAAAAAACCCCAACAGTCATATCTGGCAGAGGCTCTGGTTAGCACTGAATGTCTTCTCTCCCTGGACTAGTCATCTCTCAACCTGGTGGGTGCTTTACACTGGTCTTGGTTCTACAGCTTGAGGTTGCTTTCTCAGAAAAGTCCCCACCTTGGGGGCCCCTGGGTTTCTTCCTAGCCACATTCAGAGCCAAGGCTCCCCTCCACACCCCCATGTCAGCTAATTAATACGGGCAAGGAAGGATTTGCACCCTCCTGCCAGTAAACTGGTGTTTGCAGCTTCTGCTTTGGTGAGTTTAGGATGAAACCTCAATCATTTAATCATGGACGTGGTTCTCTTTTCCAAAGAAGCCATGCCAATTAGTAGCAGTAGGCAGGAAATTGAAAGTTCACATTTTTTCAGTTAAATTGTAATGTCACACATTCACAGAAGTTAGAGTCATAGAATCATAGAATCATTTAGGTCAGGAAAGACCTCTAAGATCAACAAATCCAGCCATTAACCCAGCACTGCAAACTCCACCACAAAACCATGTCTCTGAGTGCCACATCTTTTGTAAATACCTCCAGGGATGGTGACTCAACCAGTTGCCTCAGCAGCCTGTTCCAATGCTTGACAGTTCTTTTCAAGGTATTTTTCCTAATATCCAATTTGAACCTCAAATTCAAATTGAGGTCATTGGTGCAAATTGAGGCCATTTCCTCTTGTTCTGTCACTTGTTGCTTGGAAGAAGAGTCAACCCCAACCTGGCTACACCCTCTTTTAGGGCAGTTGCAGAGATTGGTGAGGTCCCCTATGAGCTTCCTTTTCTCCAGGCTAAACATCCCCAGCTCCCTCAGCCACTCCATTAGTGCTCCAGGCCCTTCATCACTTTATGCTTGTGGAACCTGTGAAGTGACATCAGGAACTGACTGCTTCAATATTTTGGAAATGAAGTGTGGAGGTTCCTCCTGTAAATGTTTTCCTTTGGTTTTCCACTGCCCCCCACCCCAGAATTAAAACAATTAAAACAGACCCACAGTAAGCACAGATCCAATAAAGTGTATAAAGTTGTAATAGTAAATTTCTGTTTCTGGGCTTCTAGGTCTCTTGGGACAGGAAAAAAAAATGCTTATAGCTATGTACAGAGTGAAAGTGAGTACCTGCTTTTACTTGCAAAGTGAAGCACAGGTCCTTTACAGAATCCCTGTGACAGGTAATTTTATCTCTTGGGTCTTGTCCCAGCAGTTGTATTTTGAACTGTGGAGGTTGCTGGGCCAAGTGGGCTTTACTTTGCATGCCACTCTGTTATTTCACATTGCACCAAAATGAGCATCCCCTTGCCTGTCAACAAGCCACTAAATAAAGTATCTGTTTACTTCCCGAGGCTGCCAAGCTAGGCAGAGCTATAAATAGAAAAATAACTCTGACAGAGTAAGAGGGGCGAAATTTTATTGGAAAGGTTATCTGCCCAGTGGGGTTTAATAGTGTACTTAGGCTCATGTTTTGCTTGGTCCTTTTAGCCACATTCCGGGCTGATGCACTGAAGCAAATTTTTGGCTTCCGAACAAAAAAAGCAGCAATACAGTGGTTGTTGTGTGCCATCTAGTGTTCCCCATATGGAGCGCTTTGCTGAGCAGCGTCGCCTGCGTTTCCCATCCCATATCCCACATCCCACATCCCACATCCCACATCCCACATCCCACATCCCACATCCCACATCCCACATCCCACATCCCACATCCCACATCCCACATCCCACATCCCACATCCCACATCCTGCCCCTGCAGGACCATTGCAGTCCTGCCTTCCGTGCCGGCCGGCGGGAGGCGGACCCTGGTGCTGCCGGCTCCAGGGCTGGAAAAGGGATGGAGGAAGGAGAGCCATGGGAGGGGAGAGTACACAGCTCCTTTAGGTTATAGATAGTTATCACAGTTTAAACATCACCTGGGCTTGCACGAGGATATTCCAACCACTAGATCACATCACAACCACAATGCACTGGGATACAGCACGTCAATGCTGTGACAGTCCCTGAATGGGAAGAAGAGAAATTTGGCTTAAGGCAAATGGACTGAATGTCCCTGTGCTGCAGCTGGATATAGAGTAAGTCTAATATAAATGTCCTCTGCTGGATATAGTGCAAGTCCAATATAGACTCAGATCCTGTTTTGGTACTGCACAGGCTTTGCCTCAGGGCCCCTGCAGGAGATGCCATGCTCAGAACAAGAAGAGCAGTTTACACACTCATCTCTAAACTATTTTGGTTTAGTCTGTAGCTCTTCCAGTATGTCTGTTTTCACTGATCCCAAAATAACTACACCAAATACCTTGAGATGGGTGTTCTAGTAAGTGACTAATTTTAAGTGGTGTAAAAAATAATATGTCTGGAGAGTTGAAAAACTTGCTGGAAAGTCAGCAACTCCAAGGTGGTTTGAAGCTTTCCAAGGTTATTATGAAAAGTTTGTGAAAATTCAGAAAATTGAATCCACCCAGCCCAAGTCTCTGACAACTAAGCCATGGAGATTGTTATGTAGCTCTGGCACTGCTAATGTGAGTTTTGTGGGTAGCCACAGGGTAAACACTTGAAACCACACATTGTTCTGGGAATTAATGAGGAAGTGAGGTGTTAAGAAAGAGAATATTAAATGGAATTGAAACCATTTGAATTACAGAAAAAATACTACTGGGTGTGGAGAGGGAAGGAAGCAGACCTGAGCAGCAAGTCTAAGTTCAAGCTGGATTTTGACAGGACATATTTTTGTCAGAACTCTTTGTTCCAGTTTAGGTAAATGTAAAGTATTTTGGAGAAATAGTTCATTACAAGCAAAGGTCAGCGTAAGCAACTGTAGATAAACCATGTTGAAAGAAAGATTGAACTTGTAAGTAATTCTCTGGGTATTGTATGGTTGTAGGTGAAATTTGGAAGGCATATGCTTTTTAGTAGAATGCTTATTATTAGCATACTTATTATTATGAAAAGAAAATTGGTTCAAGAAGAGCACTTGATAGAATCTCTAGGAAGAGTTGAATTGTTTGACATTAACAGGGTACGATAATCTTATTTTTGGGATTCTTCAGAAATCCAGGGCAATCCACTGTGTGCATGCAATGAACCCACTTGATAAAAACAGTAACTCAAAATAATTGTGGTGACGACCACATGTGAGAATGTTGCAGATTTAGAAGCTGTCCTCATACTCAGTACAAAGCCCCAAACAGGCAATTTTACACCTTCACAGTGATGTTATCTTTTAATTCAATTGCTTTTGGCCCCTGCAACCTCTGCTCTTTCTTTCTCTTTTTAATACTTGAATAAACACTTTTTTTCTCCCAATACTTACTGCTTTCAGTAGTTAAAGCAAAAAGGTAAACAAGCTTTGCAAAAATTGATTAAAAAAATCAATGCACATGAACTAGCCCAAGAGATATCTCTTGTAGACAAATGAACAAGCATGTGCCTCTTTTTACTAACCACTTGTGCATTCTTTGGATTTAAGTCAAAATCCGATCGGAAATTCAGGATTCTTTTTGTCTTAAACATACCTTCTCTAAATCATGGGTTTGTCTTTGACTTTTTCAATTAGTTTGTTATTGACCAGAATATCTGGTCAGAGATTCACATGCAACCCGGGTTGGCTTTGCTGCTTTCATGGGCCTGGGTGAGTCACTGCTTAGTGATGTCTCCCCTGGAATTCAGACAGAGGAAAACCTGGGAAGGAGTTATTTCTAGGAGGATTCCAGATGCATAGGTGATCATTTTTAGGTCTGTACAAAGGTCAGGAGGTTTTTTTTTATCACATCCTGTGGATTTTGATTGGAAAATGGAACTTAAAGACAGCAGAGGATACCATCAAACTCTGCATCAAGATAGTGTGTGGAGGATATAAATACACATGGACACTGTCACCCAGAGGCTGTCCCCAATATCACAGAGACCTTGTAAACTATGTGTGTTCACAAGTTTCTCCAAACATTTACACTATGTATTCCTTTTTATTTTGTGTGTGTTTCTGTATGGTATGTACAATACAGCTACCAGCTGATGGGGCTGGGCACTTCCTCCTATACAATGTTAATAATGGGGTAAAAATAAACATTGCACACAGCAGTATAAAATGATAATGCAGCCAGTTTCCTAAATGACAGATGAGATAAAGCCTGAGTCTGTAACTCAGGAAACACATCAGCATTTTCATCACACACAGCCTGGAATGCTAGCTATAAACAATAGGCTGGATACGTAAGGGGAGGAAAGGAGAGAATTACTAAGTCTAAACAATTTATCTAAGAGGAGTTTAATGAGCTACTTCTGTGTTTCAGTACAAACACAGGGCATTAGCTCAAATCAGCAGATTCTTTAAGGCAGCATCTATAGGATTGTTAGCAGCAGTGGAAGGAAGGGAGAATGACAAGAGGGTTGTGCAGAGGAGCTTTGTCATTATTTTGAAGAGAGGAGCTGCTCCATCCTGGGCAGGGTTGGGAGAGGTAAATGTTTATGAGGTTATTTACACTCTCCTCTGACCTTACACATTGTTTGAACTTAGTGTTCCATCATTTCCTATTTTATTCTATGTAGCTCTGAAGATGTTCCAGAGAAGACAGTGCACCATATTAAAATGCAGAACTTTTCCAAGGAAAAGAATCACAGATTCTCTGAGAATGAGTTATAGTCACCAGTCACATTTGTGTGACAAGACTTTCTGTTGGACAAGCATACACAGATGAAATTGCAGAGTGAAGATCTTCCAGGCTCTGTAATGTGAAGGGGAACAAAGACTGCCCAGAGTCTCATTTATTTGTTTTTATCATGGTAGAGCTTAGCAGCCTTCATCTTGGACCAGTGCCTGTCAGAGCAGCTCCAGCAAGAAATGACAGGTCCTGCCCCAAAGTCTGCAAAAGCAGCAAAGCCTAAACAGCCAAGCAGTGGGTAGAGCACCTCAGCAAGATGACAGCCAGCCCTTCGTCCATCATCAGGGTTCATCTGGAGAGAGGTAACAGGCCTGGACAGACAGGTAATCTAGGAAGTGATGGTGAAAAGATGAGTTAAGATGAATCTCCCAAGGTCTACCATGGTTTTCTGGGCTTCCCTTTGCCCTGAAATCAAGCTTTTACAGTGAGGACCAGGAGGCAGAAATCCACAGTAAACCCAAAGCAGTCACTATGACAATCTTGTGGGCCTGTCAGAGACACCTTGACAAAGCTTCCTGTTACAAAAGCTGTGGTTGTAGGGCTCCTGATGAGCTGATTCAATAGGAACCTGCCTCCTCCAGGCAGCAGAGAGTGGAGGGAGGCACTTCTTCCCCAGTGAGAAGTGAGGGCACCCACATGATGACACTGAAGCCAAGTACAATTCTTTGCCTTGAGAGTTTTCAGGATACGTAAATGGAGTTTTCTTTATTCCAGCTGTCTTTCCTCCTTGGAAGGCTGGTCCCATTTCTGAGTGCTATCAGGGGAGCTGGAGAAAATCAGAACTATGACAATACTTGAATAGTTGGCAACCTTCCCATGCTTTCAGATGGTTTTTAAAACATAGTGCTTTCGATGCACGCTTTGCTAGGTAACACTGAGGCTGAAACTTCAATTTCAAGGTAATTAAGTTATCTGTTCCTCACCATCAGGATTTTACTGACAAGGGCTAAAGGCCCCTGAGAACCAGAGATCACAGCAGAACAATGGAATTGCAAGGCTGGAAATTCCTGGAGTTCTGTATTTATCCACTCACCGTACACCAGCTATTTGTTTTAAAGAAGTGGAGTCTGGAACTGAAACAATGGGTCTCATTAAATTGCCAAAAGGTCAGGAGTGCCTGCCAATTCACAGGCCCTAGCCAGGTGGTTTGAAAAATATCACGAAACTGTGAGGAAGCTGAAGGACTGAAGAGCTTTCCACGCAGCTTTTCTCAGGCCCCTGCAGAGCTGCCCTGCCCCTCTATGGGCAGCAGGTTGTCCTCTTGTCTTCAGGACAACCAGTGATGGCAGCCCTCATCCCAGCTGGAGTCTGCACACAGACCCTGCTGCCTGCTCTGGGCAGCGTTCACAGGCTGCTTGTCTGCTCTTAATCTGACTTACTGGAGGATTCAAGGCTTTTCTTTAGGTGTGTTTAGGGGAGGTTGGAGAAAAAGAAACAGTTCTTTGGAGATGAAGTAATGGCAAATATCCTGGATATGGAAAAGGGAGGCCAAGATTTAGACCTTGACAACCTTGGCAGTGGAATAACCTCTGCTGTGTAGGATTTGAATAAATGCATAACGCTATTTTATGATCCCTTGAAAGAGGAAAACTGTCTTGCCAGCACAAAAATTCTCCTATCAACAGTATTGAATGTTTCAACAGAAAAGCCTTGATGAAGTGAAAGCCAAGAGCATTAAAGCTGTTGAGGCCTATTTTCCCCAGCTTTTAGAAGCAGCATGAGTTGGTAGAAAGAGACACTTTGTACCAAAGTTTTTCTGGCTGTAAATATCCTAGGAAATATTTTCTACCTTGTAAGGAGAATTCATACTCTGGGACAAAAGCTTTGCCAAAAAATCATACCAAGAAAGCTTAGAATGATGTTCTAATTTGCAAGTTTTTGATTATTCTGCCAGATGGTAGGAGTTTTTACTGTGCCATAAGGTAGGCTGAACAGCAAATACAGGAATAGTGGAATATGGCTTAGAGATCAAGTATTATGAAAATCTATCAGATCAAAATTGCTTAAAAGTTTTATTAAAAGTATGACTATCATCTCAATGAGTGACTAGTGACCTGATTTTAGTGCATGACAAATCTCTAATTCTGACCATATGACATTGAAGATGGAAGTACTTTTAGAATATGTAGCATATGGAAATATTTCACCAAGATCCTTCTCTTTAGAGAACCCCCAAAGAACAGTTCTGCCTTCTCCTGCCTCTCCATTAGCCCTCCCATCGCCCTGTTCCCACCACATACACTCCCACGTAAGAATTTGTAGCAAGATGTCACAACCACTCTATTACTCTACTCCATTGTGAGAATTTTCTATGAAAAAATAATTAAAGCCATATATTGCCAGTGTGGTCTAATGGAGCTTGTGATTGTTCTCAGATGAGCTTAATGAGATAGTAAACAATACTTCTGTGCCTAAATTCAGTACAATACAATATTCTCTGCCTAAATACAAAGCAGGGACGGGGGAGGAGAAAGAATGGAAAGACATAGAAAAATTAAGACCAAACGTTAGAGAAGAAACAAGTAAAATGTATTGCTTGCAACCACTTCACAAAGGGTCATCATGAACAGTCACTTTTCCTACCAGGAAATTAAACTGAATACATTGCCGGGAATGATTCACCTCCAAGGACTTTTATGTGGTATTAAGCCAGATTCTGATCACCTACCATCATTACTTAGGCAGTGAAAAACCGTGTGAGCGTTTAGTCTTGGCAGGGGGAGCTCACACTGCTGAAATTAGGTGCACAGATTCTGCAGACTTTGCAGGGACTGAGAACCTCTGCAAACCTTTGTAGAGAACGTGAATGAAATGCTTTTTCCTTTGTTTAAGTAGGGAGCTTGCTCTCTTATGTAGGTTGATGTAAGGCTCCTGTATGTGGAACAACGTGCTCTGGGACCAGCCAACATCAAACACTACTTCTTTGGGTGTATCTGGTGTGCCTGAGGCTTGGCTCCATTTGGAATTGGTGTCTTGATGATTTGGAGTTAACTGCATTTGTTTTTTCCAGGGTAGGTGCCCACTTGCTGTGGAGGACGTGATGGCATTTGCTTACCTTGGAGCTGATCAGGGCTGATCACAGGCAGGTATGTGGGTAGAAGAGTAATTCCTAAGCAACTTATCCACCCACAGGCTAGTGGTTTTACCATAAAAGTCCAGGACACCAAAGAAGAAAATGTTTTGGGGCCAAACCCAGGAATTCCTGAGGTTGATACAGATCCTTTCTCTGAGGCCAAGAGATTGCATAGTGGACCTTTTCTCTTTCACTTGGAAAGAAGGCAGGAATGGAGGGTGTTGAAGGAAGAGTGCATTGCTTTCTATAAAGGGAAAACAGCTGAAAGCTTTTCCTTTGTAATTGTGTTTCAAGTGGCTTTAAGAGTGTGTCTTCCTAGCCATCCAACCTCTTACTGCCATAGTGTCTGCATGTCTTATATGAATTTATTGCAATGGTGGTATATTTGTGGTTGAGTTTATTATTTAAAGCCTTATTTTAAAGGCCTTAGATGGTCATTAAGATGAGATGTGTGTGAATGAAGCCAGCAGGATTTGTCCAGTAACAATGTGTGGTTCTGTAATGATTTGTTTCCTCTGTGCCAGCTGTAACAGAGAAAAGTTGGAGTGATTTGGGAGAAAGGTCAAAGGAAATAACAATATGTTAAAGCCAGTTTTGAAGAGATTCAATTTACATTGATCACTTTAGAGATTTTTGTAATTTGTATTGTGAGGAGGAGTCTGTTTCTCTGACAGCCTTCTCTACACTTCCATGGTCTCTGCTCCTGTCTGTCTGCCTAGTGGATACTTAATTGTATGTGAATATTTTAACAGGAAAACATAATGTATGGCTAAACTGGGTCAAAGAAGATTTATGCAGCTCTCCCATATAATTTACAGGAAAGGCCTATGAAAAGAAATTCTTTCTTGCTTTCCTGCTGCTAAGTGGATGAAATGTATGTCTTTCTTGCCCCTGGTTTATTCACAATATTTATGGATATGTTTACTTATTAATGAAATTTCTTAGAAGCGGATGTAAGACCTACTTCCATTCTCCAAACCACTTACAGTAACTATATCAACTTTCTGGATCTGTTGCCTACTCAGAGACTCTGAGTTCCAGGAAAACCTGTGTGGGTGTTAGCAGGGAGAATTATTTCTTCAGCATGCATAAGTCAATGCTTTTTTAAAAAACTTTTGGTCTTGAGAGATGCACACCATAGCTCCCTATATACTCCTATGCCCCTCCAGGGCCTCTTTGTGTGGTACAAGAGTTAGTGGTGTGTCAGACTGTGACATGGGACATGTGTGGCACACGGAGCAGGGAGGACTGAGGCAGCTCCATTACATCTGCACAAATCCACAGCCATCCACAAGTGGCACATGTGGTCATGGAGCTGGAAGGGGAATATGAGATTGTCTTGCGTGAACCATGAAAAAAAAGTCAAAATGCCAGTTTGTGCTGTGCTGTAGCAGAGCAGGTGAGTGTGCTGTGAAACTGGAGGTGTCGTGAGTGCTGCTCTGTAAATGATGCAGTGCAGTCATACAGACCTTGGCTTTCGTGGATTAATGCTGAAATTTTCAGAATATTCTAGGGAATTTGAGTAACTACTCCCAAAACACTCATGAGAGAATTGTCTATGCTTTTCCTGCCTGAATGAATGGAAAATGTTCTTCTTTTCTGTGTTCTGGTTTACACAGAAGTAAACCTCTTTAGAGCTGGTGAATGTGATGATGAGCCTTCCACGCAAGCATGAGCTTCAGGTGAGCTCCTTGGGGGCACTAGGTAACTGAAACATATAAACAGTACACAGGCATATGGTAAGTGAAAACCAAACTTTGCACCTCAAATAATTTCCACAGGAATGAGCAGAGGGACTAAAACTTTAGCGGTAGAGAAAACATCATGGAAATATGGAGGGGGAAAAAAACAGAGAGGAAAACCAGATTATAGTGTAGGGAAAAAAAAAAAAAGCTGATGGAAAGCTTTCCAGGCAAAGAGTTGGCTGAAAGGAGGTTTGGAACTGTGACAGAAGAATCTAATTCCACTTTGACACTTATTCTATTCAGAAAGACAGGCAGTTATAAATTATTTCTAAATGGGAAGGTTTGCATCATAGGAATATTTTATTTTCTCCTCAGAGAAGAAAAGAAAAAGACTCAAGTTTGGTTCAAATAGCTCAGGTCAAATAGATAAAAAATATTTATCAAGACTTTTCTACTTGTGTCTTTACAGTGTGCCCTTGCTGGGGTTTATCAATGCCAAGAGCATATCATAATTCTAGAAGAAGGGAGGCAAGGGAGACCTAATAAATAAGTTACAGGGAAATTTATGCTTCCAGCCACCTGCTACCCAGTCAACTGTGTTAATGCCTGGCAAAATCGAAGTCCCTGTGAGGTTTCCTGTCTCCTGAATATTAGTTTCCCCTGTAGTAGGTAGATACCTCTCTAATGGGTTTCTGGCCACCTGCAGACCTGTCCAGCTGGGTAAATTGCATTGCATTGTAATGAACCTGCTTAAGCAACCAGGAGGAAAGTTGCTTCAAAATTATTTCCATAATGGGAAAACAACCCCCTTAATTAAAATATTATGCTCTTAAGTATCAAATAGAACAGTTAGAAACCCAAAACCGCTTAATAGGAGCTTGCCTTTTTGTCCTATCTTAAATGGTAATGAGTGTAGCTGATGATACCATTGCAGCTCATATATTACCAGGACATACTAAGTTGTGTGATCTGTGTAGTGAGACATATGGGGACATTGCAGGCATTATCTGGACATGCTGTTGGGATATTTTATTAAAATACATTTTCTAGACACTATGTTATGCACCTGGAGCCTAATGTATTCATAGTTAATAAATTCTAATGGATGTATAAATGTGCAGAGAAAGTAAGGTCAGTGAGAAGGTAGATGTGCCCCATAAATAGCACACTCCTGAGTTTTTTGTCTTTGTGATGACAAATCTCACCCTCCTTTTATTTTCACCCTCCCCACACTGAAATACTTCTCCTGGGAAAAGTAGCAGAGGGATCCAATGAATATGTGATTCATGGAAACATCAAGGAGGAATGGAAAGGATAATCTAGTTTTTCACACTGTCATGTGACTTGTCACAGAGAATACAGTCACTAAAATCCTGACAGAAAAGAAGGAGGTTTTTCAAGCATGGCAAAGGTGATAGACAGGGACAGACATGTCTCGCCAGAACAGCTGAGAAGGTGCTGGCCTTGCTGGAAAAACCCTGCCTTGTAGTTTTCTGTCACAATTTTATTATTGCTCTCTGTTTTATTTTATTATTGATCTCTGTTTTAATCTGTGTCTTACAAAATGAAATGGTCCTTATCTTTCATCCCCATCTTGTAGGGATGGAACTGAGCTGCTATTACCAGGCAGACACTGGATACTTACTGTAGCTGCAGTCACTGGAGCTGTGGGAGTTCTCCTTCAGCACCACACACTGCATGGTGCTCAAATCCCTGCAGCGCCTGTCAGGGAACACCCATTTGTCTGCAAGTGCATGCTGTAAACTGGTAAGTTTGACTTTCCAAAATTAAGAGGAGGAGAGTTTCCCAGAGGCTCGATTGGGCATCACTTCCTTTGCCTTGTGATGGCTCAGAGGGGCTGGGTCCTCGTCTGCTCTGCTGGCTCTCCCAGCAGCCAGGATCCTGGGCTGGCTTTGGGTGGCAGACATGGCTTGTGAGGGAGAAAGGGTCCTATATTTGCAAAGAGGAAGCTGCCTTGCCACTTTTTTTCATAATCATAAGAAAGTGAGAAGAAAGATTGGAAGTATGAACTTTGCTGACCCTTAGGTGTGACAAAGTCACTTTATGGCCCTGATAAATACCTGCCTCCTCTGGGTGACATTGCACTGGAGATGGTGCTTTTGCTTTTGGCTGTGGTTGAGTAAATATCATTATTCTGTCTGGGCATGCCATTCTTCTGGCTCCTCTTGAGTTTCTAAAAGGTCTTTTTTGTGCTGAGGCGTTTCTCACTGGGCACATACTCCTGAACCCACCATGAAACAGTCAGCAGTGACAGCTACTGCTAACAACATCCATGCCAATTCCAACTTTGAAAGTTGAAATAAAGGTTTTTTACTATCATTTCTGACACTCTTCCCCTTTTGTGATCTTTCTAGGCTACATGAAATGTGGTTAATTAACCTGCCATCACCTTATTTTCCGTGAATCCACAGTCCCATTATCTACTTGGTACGCTGAAGCTTTTCAGTGATGTATGTTCTTCCCTGTGCAGACATTCTATTTAACCTCTTGGTAATCTACTGAGTTAATTCAGATTTGCATGAGTTGTTTTGGCTTTCTTTCCCTTGTGTGCTGGTATTCCTAGTCTCAGTTAATGGTCTTACTATTAATTTGAAGCAGAAAATCCACCAATTACTGTAAGGTGCCCTGCATGGTCACTCCTTCAGTTTGATTTTTAACCCTGGTCTGGACTTGTCCATGCTTTTGTGGAATGAAAGGCTTCTGTGTCTTTGCAGAATGTACCTTACAATACCTCACTAACCAACATTTTTTTTTTCTTAGAGACTTTTTTGTGTGTTGTCCTACGTTTTCAGTGAAAATGAAAAGTACAAAAAGAGGAAATTTGCATTTAATAAAGAGGCTATGAAAAATTGAAGCTTGAAAATGTTCTCCTGCTTGAGGGAACCTTAGGATAGTGAAATAAATAGGTAAAATTTAGATAAAATGGAGAAAGATAGCTACCACTGCAATGCAGTGAAATGGAATTAAGGAGTCTGAGTGATTCTTTCTTGTAAAGGTCAACATCATTGACTGAATTTTTGTGAACCTAATAAATTCTAAGATATGCTATAAATAGGAGCATCTCAAGGGCAATACTTAAGTCATTCAATTGAAAAATGGGACAAAATAAATAGTAAAATGATAATGAGAAATGGCAAATCAAGTTAAAATGGTACGTTTAGACCTGGCTTTCTTGATAATACAATTTTAAAATGTTACCAAATCAATTCTTATTTAGAATGCATTTTGGAAAGAGATTAATTTACTTTGGATACAAACCAGGTTTCTATATAGGTTTTCAATGATGCCAGTATTATGTGTATTTGATTATTTCTAAATGCTGTCAGAACAGTGAATATCTCTATTTACATATTAGTAATTTGATATGAATGTTGACCTGTAAATTCAACATTTTATAAGAAAATTAACTAATGTATTTCCACACTGCATTCACTGTAGAATGACAGTATTTTATTTTAATTTTCACTGATAAAAGTACCATTTTTTAGTAAGGAGGATAATTAGTAACAGGCTTGTAATAAATATTGTCAAGCTGTTTTTTTAAATCTAGAATTCAGGGAAGTTATATAGCTATTACCTTGTAGGAAATAAAAACAAATTATCATAGTGGTCTATTTCTATTTTAAATTATATTAATAGCTTTATAGAAAATGGTCACCCATTTTATATTCATGTATAATGTTTATTTTTATTCTATGAATCAGACTTGAGACTTGTCTTTTTTCAGGAGGAAGAGTGTCAATTCTCAGCATCCAAAAATGTTCTGTTCCCAGCTCCTGTAAAAGCTCCTGTTGTGCATTTCATCCTGACTGCAAAAATTTCATTGTCCCAAGATCACATCATGATTCAGAGATCGAGTTTGTCTTTGATGAATTTGGGGCTTGATCAAGTAATTACATTATCAGGAGAAGAACAGGAGCTGGAGAAGGGATTTGAGCTGGTGGCTGCGCTCTGCATCAGTGCAGAGGATGGCAGCTGCCTCCAGGCTCCTCGCTGTGCTCTGCCTCCTCTGGTGATGCTCCAGCTTCAGCAGCCAGCCAGGAACACCCTGTCCTCAGCAGAGCACAGGCTTTGACAGGCATCCCTCAGGTGGAGAGTTAAAATTCAAACAGGGGCAGCCCTGTAGGTGTGTATTTTACAAAGCTGTCTCTGGTAATAGTTCATGTAATATTGAGCCTCTTTCCTGAGCTGGTGCTCACTGGTCAGTGGTGAAGGACAGCATCCAGATCATCTCTGTAAGCTGAACTATCATGTTAAACTGCATCAGAAGAAAAATGGGAAGCTGTGGATATATTTTCTATTATATAATCCACTTCCTTGCTTTAGAGATCTTTTTCATTCCCCTGTCCCTCAGGTAGATATGCTATACTCTCAAATTAATGCATTTTGACTACAGCTTCAGCCTTTTTCCACTTGTTTTTCTGCTGGGAAGGCATGCAGCAGATCAAGGTAAAGCAATAACAGGAAAGCATCTAAGCTTAGAAGCACAATAACCAGAGGCACTCTCACAGAGCAAGTGGTAAGGTCATGGAGAAGTCACAAGGAGGGCAGGACCTAAGAGAAAAAAGGACTGAGACAGGATATGTACACAGAAATAATGCTGATAACATCTTTGTCTTGTGTTCAAAGCACTCTGGCCCCTAACAAACAAGAGCAGTGTGACTCAGTGAAGGATGGAAGAGTAGCAGGTGGCTGTGGGCACCTGTAATTCTTGTCTAGCAGAAGTCAGGGTGGTGATGGAGACTTGCTTACTCAGGTCAGAAGGATTCAGGATGCCAGCAGATGTGCAAGTGGCAGCAAATTGCCTGAGAGCACTGGGGGAAAGAGCTGAAGCAGCTGCTGGTGTTGCAGGAGCAGAGGACCACGACGAGCACGTGGCAAGCATCAAACCAGCAGAGGAGCCATCCCTGCAGCAAACCATACCAGTTAAACTGGCGCTTGTTCCCCACACTGGAAACCTTTAGTCAAGCAAATATCTCTTACCTAACTGTGTGAGTGAGTTTTACTTTATTTCTGTGTACTGAAGGTCTTATGAGGTCAACCAACAATAAGCTGGAGGTTCTTAAGCTCTGTAACATGAAGTCAAGACTGACTAGGACAGAAAAAAATGTGGAATGAGTGGTTTTAGTTTGACCTTGGTAGGTAGCTCAGCCTCACACAGACCCTGGCTCACTCCCCCACAGCAGCTGGGCGAGGGCACCAGAAGGGCAACAGTGAGAAAACTCCTGCACTGCTACATCAGCACAACAGAGCCCAGGTACATCCAGACTCCAGTGGAGTTTGCCTGTTACATACATCCTGTACAGCCCTCCCACTAAAAATTGGCTTTTTTGCTTTTGAAAACCATTAGGAAAACTTGTGGATTTTTTATCTTTAGGGGAATTGCAATGAGGTACTCCAAAAGGGAAAATAAAGACTCAAATTACTACTTTTCAGCTTGTTTTGAGGAACCTAACAGCCAGACAGAGCTGTGTTCTATAATTATGGTATCCAAGATAGATGAACCTAAATAGTTTTTGTATAGATTTCTGAAAGATCAATATTGCTGCTTCTTTTTTAAGCCTCTCATGTGACATAGATAGATACATAGCTAGAAAAGTTGTATATTTGGCTGCTGCAGATGTGGGAGAATCTCTGACAGGTTCCCTGAATATACTGAAAGAAAAAATTAGAGCTTTCATTATATTCTCTGACATGGAAAAGTTTAAGATGTTACCTATAAAAGTAATGTAGGGATTTCTCGTGTAAAAATGGTCCAGCTTTTGGAGGAAAGGATGTCCTCTAAGTGTATGATATTTGGATACCTAAGCTTGTACCTAATAATTTGAAGGGATGTTGGTAATGCTGGGTGATTTCCTTTCTCTTTCACAAACCCCAGGGACAGCAGAAGTGAAGGTCATCATCCAAGACCTGCTTTTGTTTCCGAGTCCTGTCATATATTTTCTTGAGATCTGAATTTTAACAGCAAGCTAAAATGCAGTTTGAATCCCACTGTTCTTTTTCCTTCATAGGGGGAATAGAGAGGGCCAGAAAACAATGCCAGGAAACCCTTGCATTTATTTTTAGGTCTATTCGTTAACGGCTTTCCCTCCTCCCCTCCTGCTGAAGCTGATGACTGAGGATTGCAAAACCTGCCCCTTTCTAGTTGTGTGTTCTGCTCTTGGCTCATGTGAGGGCCTGGAGAAGTTCAACAGTTCAGAGAAGCAATCCCCTCCCCATGAGGGCAATGCACTGCCCACAGAAACTGTGATTGTGATTAAAACAGAAAAGTGGTAGCTGGAAAGAATCTAAATGCACATTTCCCCCTGTCGCTGTGTGGTTTTTGCACTTACCAGATGGCAGTTTCATACTTGCTCTGAATCCTCCTGTGTGCCCTGTGGGCACAAAAGGTGGTCCGGCCTTCCTCGCCCTCTGCTCATCTCCTTGCTGGCTCCCTTGGGCATGATCTGGCAGAAAATTTAGCTCCCAAAAAAGGCACCAAGAGCTGAAAGAGCAGCTGTGGTCTGGTCGACTGTGTGGTTGCACAAGTGGCAATGCCAGTGCCAGCAGCTGAGTGGGAACCTGCACCCAGGGACCCTGGGATGGTGGGATTACACTTGGTTGGTGGCCATGCAGTCTTCAGGCGTCTTAAACAATTTGTGATGTATGGTCAGGTAGGAGTTGGTAATGTGAATTACTGAGACGTCTGCAGCCCCACAGGAATTCAGCAGTAGATGCCAATTAAAGGATCAAAGAGCAAAGAACCAAATGCCAAAATTAGGTGGTGATATTTGCAACAGAGAAAGATTAGAATAGTGAGGTGCTAATTTATGCAGCTGGAAGAGAACTTTAGAGAGCTAACAGGTATGGGTGAAGTAAAAATAATTAAAATTATATTTAATGAGTGAAGTAGGAAAGCGGGTTAGCACTCTTTGCTCTCTGAGGAAATGAGAAGAAAGATAAATGAGAGTGAATAGAGAAGATAAATAAGAGAAAAAGTAGTTAATGGAGGAAAAATGAAAATCACTAAATTTTTCCTTTATCTAATGGTGTTATAGAAAGAAATAAGAAAAATATAATTGTAACATCAGGGGAACTTCATATTCCTTGATGATGAACCCATCTCATCTCCAACAGTATTTGATCATCTGGATAGACATTGGTAGGAAAATCCTCTGTCAAAATGAATCAGTTTTAAGGAAGATAGATTAAAAAAGCTGTTCTGTAGATGTTCATCTGTAGCTAAGGTAAAGTTTGCTTTTTCTGGCTGTATAGCACCATATTTCTGCCGGTGGGTTGTGGAAAAGCATCTGGCTTATTCTTGCTCACAGAAAAGGACATAACAGTGCATTGCATTGTATGGTGAAACTACTGACTTGAGCATCTGTTGCAATTAGGGAGGAATTTATTAATATATTAATGTTAATGCCACATGGCTTATAGAGAGTTTCTTGCTCTTAAAATTCCTGCTTTTTGTATAGGGCTGGTCAAATGTAACCAGCAAGTTCCTCCAATTGTGGAAGCATTACAATCTTTTGTGGGCACTGGGAGGGTGAAAGCCCTAAGACAATGCTGATGGCATGGAGGAAGGCAGTGCCAGGACTGGGGACAGAAAAGAAAGCTCTTGATCTCCTGACTACAGCATTTTGCATTAACCTAATATCTTTCTTGAAAAAAAAATGAAGAAAACTGGAAGGTTAAAATAGCAAGATCAGTGTACTCTGCTAAATTAGAATTTATTAGCATGAGAAGCCAGTGGGGAAAATGTCAGCAGGGTCTGAGTGCTCAGCTGTTTGCATGGCATTTCCAGGAGGGGGAGAAAATCCTTTACAGAGCCACAAAGGTGCCCCAGTGGCTACAGGCACCCGTCCATAGCTCATCCCTGTGTTGCCAATAACTCCCCGCACCTTGAATCCTTGTCTCTGAATACCATCTGAAGAGGGTATCTTGTTCATCAGAGGAGACCTTCAGTTTCAGGCAGTGTCTGGCAACTGCCTGGCCACAGAGTGTGTAATTCAGCTACTGGTGTGTGCATGTGATTGCTCCCTATGAACCCTTAGATCCTGCATCCTGGTTTTCCTGGCAGGCTCAGCACCAGGAGGCTCAGCAGCTCAGGCTTCCAGCATCACAGGCTGCCAGTTCTGCCTGCCAGCCTGTACAGGGGCTTCTTGCTGGTTTATTCCTCAAGTCTCTCTGGAGGTGGCCTTGTCTCACTCACCCTCACAGCAGCCCCAGGTGCAGGTGCCTCTCTTAGGCTGTGTCTGATGTCTCCAGACTTTGGTGCTGCTCGGCAAACAACCTGAGTGTACCTGACATGTGCTCAGCCACACTGCTCTCTTAGTCCATTAGGAAGCAGTGTGTGTGTGAGGAGGGAGGATAATTAACATGGAACTCATAAGACACTTTTCTTGAGCTCTGAATGTGTATTTATCTGGTGGTTTCCTGTCAGTGAGTTCTCTCATCTCTCCTGAATGACAGAGACCACCGCAACATCCTCCAACCCTCTTAGCTTCAAAAGCATTATATAGAATTTATACTTTGCATGTTTTAAAACACAATTAAAGGTACAATTTGGTCTGTCTATGGTCTGTCTAGAATTGCTGTCTACCACAGAGTATTCTTATTAATGTATAATTAATATTAATTAACGTGGCTTGCAAAGAACCAGAAAGGCTTTAATGGTGTTTAGGGAATTCTGGAGACACAGAATGGTTGCAAAGAGAAATTTATTACTGTCTTTCCTGACAAAGTGATTTTTCAGGTGTGAACACATTGTGTCACACAGAAATACAAGTTAACAACAAATATTGTGTTGTGGTTTCACCCCTGCCTGCAACTAAGCACCACACAGCCACTAACTCACACACCTCTGCCCCTGGTAGGGAGAATTGCAAAAAAAATTAAAACTTGTGGGCTGAGATGAGAACAGCTCAATAATTGAAACAAAGTAAAACATAATGCTGCTAATAACACGAATGAAAACAACAATAATTGTAATGGAAAAGAGGGAGAAAGAGGAATAAAACTTAAAAACAACACATGATGCACAGTGCAATTCCTCACCACGCACTGACAAATGCCCAGCCCATCCCTGAGCAGCAGCCTGGGGTTCCTGGACAACTCCTTCAAGTTTATAAACTGAGCATCATGTTCTGTGGCAGGAAACATCCCTGTGGCCAGTTTGGATCAGGTGTCCTGCCTGTGCACTTTTCAGGCTTCTTGCACACTTGCTTGCTGGAAGAGCAAGAAAAACTGAAAAGTTCTGAATTTAGAGTGAGTGCCACAAGAAACAACAAAACCATCAGTGTTATTGACATTATTATCTATTAAATTCAAAACACAGCACTGTACCAACTACCAAGAAGAAAATGAACTCCATCCCAGCCCTAATCAGGTATGCATATATACACATAGGTGTGAAGTTTATCAGAGATTTTAGAAGAGAGCTCTACAGTGGAATTTCCTGTTTAGAAGAGAATGAAGAGATTGTCATATATATGAACACAAATACTTTGAATTAAAGAAATAAAACATTATCAAACTAGAATAAAATGTTTGTTAATTTCAGGCAAAATTTGAAGGAAAAATTAAGCCATATTAGTACTGTGAGTTGGGCTGTGCACAATTACATTATGATGTTGGCACATTGATGGATCTCTATAGTTTTAGCTGAGATATTAAATTTGTATCTCCTCAATTTTAACCATACAGGAGTATTTATTCTTTCTTAAAGATCACAGCTGCATTTACCTTGCTCGGTTAAATAAGCTAACATTTACTGTGTTCAGAAAATAGTTAGAGAGAGCTGGCAGCAGTTCTACAGCTGCTAAAGGTCCCTGATGCTATTAGTGATAAAACAAAGACTTCTTGGTTTTTAACATACATGAGTTGTAACTACAATGCTGTTATTGCATATGGGGAATTTGTTACAAAGCTGAGCCAGTTTGCCATCAGTAATCAATCATTTGCTGTGAGAGGTTTCATTTCTTCTTTGAAGCTGCTGGTGTAAATGTCTCTCTGAGACAGGATGCTAGACTTGATAGAAACACAGAAACTGCCAGGTCAGTTCAGCCTGCAAACTTTGCAAAATAGCATAGGAGTATTTTAACCAAGCCTCAGCACAGCTCTCATGACTGCAGCAATGATACACTGTGACAAAAATTGGGCTTGATTGCAGTTTCTTTTTATCGTGGTATAGTCTTTCATCTGCAATAGTAACCTTTTTCCCAATGTGAATGATGAACATAGAATAATGTTCACTTCTAAATAGGTTTGTTCAGTGAGAGAGACAGAGGGAGAGAGGTTGTGCTCCATTTGGCTCAACTGAAGTAATCCCTTGAGCCCTCAGCAGTTCTCTGCCTTTCTTATGGCTTTTTTCATGTTCCCTCTGGTTCCCATAGAAAACCAGCAGAAATGAGACCCTCTTTTTACTGAGTCTCTGGCTTCCATGCATAGCTCTTTCATGATCCTGCTGATGTATTTATTGGCCTTTGGAGATTAAGTGAGGCACAAATAGCACGTACAGCTTTTGGAGATGGATTCCTTTATTCTGGCTATGTCTGGACCAGAGTTTAAACAATTGAGCTCACACTAGTTCAACTTATTAGTACTGGTATTAAAATCAGAACCTCTAAAGTCATTGTATGGCTTGATTGGTTTAAAAACTCAAGAGGCTTGTTTGAACTAACACTTTTATTGGTGCTCTTCTGAGCCTGTAGGTGCAAAAGCTTTGACTTGCATTGGGTTTCTTCTCTGCAAAGAGAGCTGGACGTGTCCCTGTGCAGTGTCCTGAGGCCAGCAGTAGAGCTCCTGGGAGTAATGCCAAATATATGAAGCATAGAAAAAATCATGAATTGAAAATAGTACTAACTAGGCCAATCTAATTAATACCTTCTAAACCCAGGAGTTTACAAAATGAAGGATGCAATTAGGAATAATGCGAGTCCTTTGAAATGCTGGCCTTGACACACATGGATGTTATGTGGTGTAACTAGAAAACAGAATTAGGGTCATTAATAATATTCCTGAAAGAAAAAGCAAGGCAGTGAATGGAAAAGACCAGGCTCAGGAGTCTGATGGTTGGGTATGGAAGTGCTTAATGGCCAGGACTCCTCAGCTCCTGTGACTGTGCTCAGTGAATTGTGCAAATTGAGTGAGGCAGACAGTATGAGACAGAATCTTGGGCCCCTCTTTTTAAGCTATGAACATTCAGCCTAAAAATAAATAACACGTCCCAGTTCACAGAGCATCTGTGGGCTTTGGGTTTTTCACCTGGAAGGTGAAATAGGTATTGCTGGTAGGAAGCTGTGGCATCGTTTATAGCTTCACTGGGGTTTAATGGAGACAGAGATTCCTTCTTGGGCTGCAGAGGCTCAGACTATGAGTGCTTCAGTGGCAGTGAATTCAGATTCTCCTTTTGAGGGAGAAAGCCTGTTGGTAGGATAATTCAGACTGGAAATCACTGGTGCAATGATATTTTCTTTTTGACATAGCCTACACTTGGGTTCAGTTTCCTTGAACTTGCACAGTAATCACCCATGCACAGGAAAACCCTGTATTTTGCTATCTCTGCTGCAGCATTCTCTGTTTCTAGGATGCATGGGAAAGACAAGAAGTCCAAACAACCATGAGCTTTTTCTCCTCTGTTAATCATTACCTTTTCCATAGCAGATCGACTCAGTTCAAAGATCTCCTACCTGCCTGGTCCAAAAGGAGAGCTTTGCCATTAACCTTCCATGTGCAGTTGCTTGGCAACACAAGGTAAAGATCTAAACAAAAGGACAAAGAAAAATGATTAAATTCCCATGACAGCCTGAACAGATTTGGAGGTAGTTGCTGGTGGTAGTCTTTCTGTTGTTTGGCTTATGCTGCAAAATTTTGCTCACAAAGCAGGGTGACACCCTCAGTTATCACTGATACACGTTGCAGACACACATATGGCTGCAGCAATGAGTGTTTCCTGGCTTGGCTCTCGCTGTCGGGGGAGGAGGTGTAAATAGAACAACAGAAAGCTGCAGCTTGGTGGCATATGTGGCATATGTTCCCCCTCACCTGGGAGCCCTGACAGCAGAGTGCCCTGCTCCTCTGGGCAGCGCAGTGCCCCAAGCATGTGTCTGCTGTGACCCTGGTGTCCCCGCTCCTCCCATCTCTGCCCGGGAGCAGCTCTGGGGGCCGATTCCTGCCCGTCCCTCATGTCCCCAGCGCGGGTGACATGGCTCATTATGTACCGCGGTGGCAATTGGCACTTCCACTCAGTGCTGGAATGAGATGAGTCCTCGCAAGGCGTGTAATGTATGCGCTCTCCGTGCCAAAGTGGGGCCTATCTCTTGTAAAATGGCTTTGATACATCGATAAATGGAGCTAGCTGACAAAAATTCCTTAACAATGAAGTATCATTTCAAAGCCAATATTTTTTTAGAGTGCTGAAGGTACAAGGAGCCCTAATGACTAACAGAGGATCGTTATGTATGCAGGTGAAAAAGAAAGATGACAAGGATTTTAAATCAATCTATCACATTATGCAGTTACCTGCCAGCAGTGAGCTTTTCACCCCTTTCATTTTCCGCTGCCAAATACCACATATTCAGGCTGGTAAGCAGAACATTTGGGGGCAGAATTTACATTAAAAATGAACCTTTTACATAAATTATGACCTCTTTTGTTTCCCTCCTGACTGATGCTCTTTAGCTGTCACATGCCCATTGTAGAGGGACTATTCTTTCCCTGATGCGTGCATGTAATTCTCATTAACATCAAGGCGACTTACAAGTACTCATTTGGGAAAGACAGAACCCAAAGTGCCTCTAAATGCTTGTGACAGGGGTGCCCAGATTGCCAGGTCCTGCAAGCAACAATCCAACATGTTCATCTGGCTGAGAGCCTTTCCCTCCCCAGTGACTCTCCCAGCCATCCTGTGAGTCCCACTGCCCCAGCCCAGATGTCCCCCCAGTGACAGTGACACAATCCCCCTCTGCTTCCCTCAACCCCCCCAACAACCTGAATCCCTCACTGCCTCCCCCACACTCCCACATCTCCAAACAGCCTGGGCCATCACACCTTGCTGCTGCTGGCCCACCATCTCTGCTGTGTGTCCCTGCCTGGTCCAGCAGCAGCCCTGGCAGGGGCTGGCAGTGCCAGGCAGCAGCAGCAGCATCTCCAGCACCTGCAGTGCCACCAGCTGCTCCCTCCGAGTGCCACATGGCACAGGTGAGTTCTGCAATCTGCTGGCTCCTCACACACCATGGGGCTTCCTGAGCTGGAGAGAGACAAGCACGTCTGAATCATCCCTCCTGCCTCCAGCGGCCCTCCATGAGCAAAGTGCCCTTCTTACCTGCCCACACATCTCCTGTCCTCTAGTCTGAGCTGCTGCTCCCCCCAGGTCTGGTACATCTGTCTGCTGTAAGCAAGAGAGACCATGCTGGGAGTAATGGTGATCCAGACTGTGTGTGTAATGGTAACACAAACAGTGTTTGGAGCCCTGCCTTGAGGTCACTGAGTGCTGGGACTATGAAGTGATGGTGCCACTGTGGGAGGCCTCCTCTGAAAGTGAGGAGCTATTTACACTTTGAGAAACACTTTCAGCTTCATGTCCAGCTGATGTGATCCCCATGTTAGACACAGGAAAGGAATCGGGCTGCCTGCAGTTTCTCTTATTCCCAGATGCTCTTGCAGCCTTAGCAGCGCCACAGAAGGTGTGAGACCAAAACTGAGTCTCCTGCACACTGGTGGGATTGGCAGGTGGGGGAGAGGGAAACCTGCACAGTTATTCCAAAGGGAAGGTAAAAGGGAAGATGACTGATGGAAGTTTGATAGAACTTGTGTTTAGTGCCTGTAACTTGTTTCTGTTGATAAAAGAACACTGAGGCTTAGGTTCTCATTTGAATAGGGCTATCATTTCCTCCTCTGTAATACAGTGTAAAATAAAACTTCCATCAGTGTAAAATAAAAACCAGCCCAAGTAATGGCCTAACTGAGGTAGAGGAGCTTAGAGAATGAAAACACTTCTGCATCACTGATTTTTAAGGGTAGTCTGTCTGTATTCCAGCCTTTGAAGAAGCTGAAGATTAAGCACAGCAATACAGTAACTCACAAAATAACCAGATCTCTACCATATAAGACAGAGAAGAGAGAACAGCCTCATGAAGGAAAATTTCCTGCCAGTGGCATTGGCATAATTTTAAAAGTAGAAGTCATGAAAGAGAGAAGTATGGCAAAACTGCAGTTATGAGTCATGGTTTCATCTTTGGGAAGGAGAAGATCTGTGCAGAGAAGAGAGAGTGAGCTGCTCTCTGGACCAGCTGTTTGAGTGCTGAGGCTGGGGTGATTCTCAAAATCATGAGGATATTGGGCCCTTGAGGTTTAGATGAGTTTAGAAAGCATTTTTTAATCTCCAGAATTTGCTCAGTATGAAGTCTTGTGGGTGTATCCTAAATTAAAACAACAGAAAAAACCCATGCCTCTGGTCATCTTATAATTCTCTATAAAGATGAATCTGGGGATATGTTAGTTTGAGTTAGACATTTGCCTCCTGCCAGGTAAGTGAATGAATTTAGTTTCATAATATGTTGCAGTCAAGTAAGTTCAACAGGCCCAACAATGCACATTGTAACATTTAATTCTGCAGTTATTTTCAGTAAGAAATGTAGCACTCTTCCCCTCCTCCCCCCCTCTAATATCTCCTTCTTTATTACCAATCTTATTTGGCAAAAAGTCTTCTTTTTAGCAGCAGAATGGATGGGCAAACTGAGAGTGGCAAAATGCTCTTTGCAGAGAGTGAAACTGGCAAGTGCTTGGCAGATCAGAGTTGTATTATGTGGCAGGGCTCTCAGGCTGGTAAACATGTGCAGTTCTCAGTATTTGCTTTCATGTGGGGAGGGGGTGTAGTCTCAGTATTTCACATATGACACTTCAGGGGAAACAGAGCCATCATACTGGTACAGACTGGGTGTTCTGGTGCCTGTGCTGAGACCAGTCTGTTTTTCAGTAGCTCTAAAATATAACAAATCTCATTGAGTCTAAAAGTTCGAGTATCTTTCAACAGCTGCTTCCAATATCTGAAGGAGGGACTAAAAGGATGAGCTATAGAAGTTAGATGTGAGAGAGGATCAAGGCTGTGGGAGTGGTGAGCAATGCATACATTGACATTTCAACCCTCGATGAACCAAGGAGCCTTGATTCAGAGGTGGCTGTAGCTACATGCTGCTGGAACATGAGGGGTTAATCTTACCCAGACACACACCTGAGAACTGTGAGCAGAATTGCCACATGGAGGTGCCCATCTCTATCTCAGAAGGAAATGATATGGCTGGTTTAGACCCCACTTTGAATGACTAGAGAGCTGAAGATGAACCCCACTGCTGTGACTCAGCGCTCGATCTCTTTTTTTGGTGTTTGGAGGATGGTAACTCACTCTTCTCAAGTTTCCTGCATCCACGTCCCTTTCTTTGCTTCTTTCCACCCTTGTCCTTTCCTCTTCCTCATTATATGCCTGAGCAACTTTTTGGCTAGAGACAGCAAATAGAATCATGGAATAGGATCATAGATTAACCTTAAAGGTTGCAATATCAAGTTTTAATATTTGTTGTGAGAAGTGCAAAAAAATGAAACCTCCATTTCATGTTTCTTTGTTTTCTTTTTGGTGACTGACTGATAGCCTGGTGACCATACTTATCTACAGGATTCAGAACCCTTTCTGCCCTAAGATCAACTGAACTGTGACCTTGGGTTGTACTGGGTTCTTCTCCACTTCTAGGAAATCTACCACCTATGGACAACTAACATAGGAATTTTAATAGCAGAAGATTTTTAATAGCAGAAGAAGGAGTAGAAATCTACACCTCTGAAAGCCTTTGTGTTCAACTAGTTAGGATTTTCAAAGATGAGTAAAATTAATCTGCCAAAATATTGCCCATTGTCAATACATTCAGGATTTTGGCTTCACCCACTCTGTGACTCTGGGTGGGAAATCTCTGTCCCCCTTGTTTGTGACATTATGAAGTCACTGCACCATGTATAAACTTGTCCAGTATAATTTTGAAGTGATAACTTGGGTTTTGCTAACAGGAGGGATGATGCCTTTCTGAACTAATTTGGGTTGTCTGTGCTGAGCTCCATGTTGTGGCTACACCATCACACTCAGTGTGGGGTCAGAGTGTGAACACAACTGCCTTCCTCAGACAATTGAACATGTAAGCAGTGAAATGTTTTAGTTTGAAATAGTAGCTTTATGTTACATCATTTTTATGCAGGAGACTTTCTATATTCTAGGACTGCCTTTATATGTGCTCAGATGCAAGGGGAGAATCACTGCAGCAGTTCAATAGTAGCAGGAAACAATAATGTCTGGAGCAAGAAGGAAAGAACTATATCCAATTGCATCCAGACAGGTGGACTTGTGCCAAGCTAGAACTCAATTAAAACACTGGGATTAAATCCACTTTTCTAGTAACACCCTCTTTAATTAAGGCAGTAATATGACTAAGCTGTGTATCTTCTTGTTAGCCATTCAGTGCAAAATCTTCAGAAAAGAGACAGATGAACCTGTATGTTGAATAGTTAGAAAATGGAACAATTTGCCACAGCCAAATGCTCTGTTTTGTGAAAAGGCAACAGTGTTGGTGACAGCTGGTTCTATTTCACAAGCTAAAGAAAACAATAGAAACCATTGTCTGTACAGAGATGAAGACATATGTTAGGAAACTGCAGTTACACTCATTGCTTAATGAACTATTTCTCTTCACTTATATTTAATTATTCTATCTATGTAGAATCTAGGGTCACACATAAAATATATAGTATTTTAACTACTCCTCAGTAACTCTTTCAATATAGTCGACCTTGTGTTCAAGCAGGTTTCAAAGCAAGCTTTAAAAATATTCTCACATTGCCAAATCCCTGCTTCCGGGGATCATTTCATCTTGATTGGCTGACAAGGTATGTTTTTATTCACTCCATGGGGGCAGTTTGTTTTAGAGGTCTAAAAATATCCATGGTCTTTGGAATATTAATTCTCAGAGCTGGACTTGCATTGCTCTTCAGTGTTTGGAAAAGAGTGAAGTCTTTGCAGTCAAAGGATGATGATTTATTGGGAGGTGGAACTCAAGCTTCTAAGATCTGAACTATGGTGCAAATAGAGTTCAATTTCTCTAGAGGTGAGATGGAATTTAAAAAGACAAATCCTGTCACTACCAATGGCCATCAAACAGATTTTACAGGCGTATAGTTTTGTTGTGTTTGGAATATTGAGATAATGCCAAACCTTACAGATCTATTTTAAAGTATTCTTGCTGATGCACATGATGGCCACCACATTCTTGGGTCAAAAACTTTGGATAGATCCATGTTAATCAACCTCCTCTGTTTTTATCCTTTCCAGTGAAATAAAGATCAGAAGAGTTAAAAAAAAATGAAAAACTGCTGAATGATTGTGATATGCTTGCCAATAGCAAACAGGCCAGCAAGTTCTCGAGACTTTGGCTTGCACTGAATAATAATTTACAGCAGGAGTTGAGCACTGAAACTGACTCGGGGGAGAGGAGAAGATGAGGCTTGTCTTCTAAAGTTCCTTTTCTAGTGAGAGAAATAAGCTCTCACAAACTGTAATTCAGAGCACCTAAATTGGATGTTTAATGAGTTCTGTGCCTGAAGTGAACCCGTATCTGCTGCAGTCATGCACCAAACAGCACGGCTAGGGAGAGAAGTTATTTCAACTGCTTGAGGAATGAGGAGCTACTAACCTTAGAGAATGATGTAAAAAGTGGCTTTCTATATTTGTTAGCATCAGGAGTTCTTTGAAACTTGCTATCTGGGGGCTTCTTACATTCTTACATTCTTAATGCACACCACAAACTTACAGATCCTGGTTTCTGTACAGTAAAGTCAACAATTATACTGCATTGAATGTAAAAACAGATTCAGTGCTAGGAGATATAGCTAAGCTGTTATGATAAAAGGCTGAAGCTGTGATCTGTGCAAACAGTTATAATGACTATTTCATATTTGAAAGCCTGTGTGAATTGCTAATGACCAGTTTTCTCTGCTTCTCCAATTGGTTAACATTAACTTTGCATTTTCAATTTCTTCTACTATGGCAATTACTACTTCTCTGCTAGTAGTCCTTTAAGACACTGTTTATCAGCTGGCAAGAGTGAACTGCAGCCCTGAACATTTCTCAGAAAAGCTCCATCAGACTTTCTGTGCATCTTCAGTTGACTAAGACCTGTTGAACTGGGTCTGGCAGCACCATTAGCAGGAAGAGCAGTGACATTTTGATTGCTCTGTACTTTCTCCAGCTTCAACGTAGCTCAGCAGATTTGAGGATGTCTGATTACTCCAATTTAAAGGGCTTGGAAATGGCTAGCCATTTTCCATTTCTCTATGGTCTGCGCATTTTGTTTGCACAATATCTTCAGACATTTGATAACACATGCACCTAAGAGATCACAGAGGTCTCCTGTGCACACTCATATTTGTTTTAGAACACGCACCAAGCTGAGACAATAATCATAAAAGGAAAGGGAAAAAAAAGTGGATTTTTTAGAATGATTGAAGAGAGACTCAGAAAACCTTAATTTTCATTCTGCGCAGTGAGGATGGAGAAACAGAAACTGTGCTTGGAAGTGACTATAAAATAAACCATAGAGATTTGCAAATATTGAAAAGTAACATGGAAATAAGATGAATGCCTCTTTCTTTAGTGTAGCAAGCACCAAAACATCAGAACAAGTTTCTTCAATATGGTGATTCCTATGGCATCTACTGGGACCTGTTCTCTTTGCCCACGTAAGTGCAAAAAGAAAGAAGACACGTCATGGCCCTTTTGTTAAAATATATATTCAAATGAGAAATATGATTTTTCCTAATAAAAACCAATCAGAAAAGAGCTGGAGGTTTGCTGCAAGCACAGTGGTGTCAATAATAATAACTGTAATAATTCTTACTAACACTTCTGATGAGAGTTTCTTCCAGCTCATTTCAGGGTTCTGTCAGGTTTCATTAATATACTCACTGAGCCTTCTTCTGTATTAAAAGCAGACTATGATTTTGGGTCATCCTCATGCTGCCTGTCATGGACATAAGTGTCCTTGTTGCTCAGAAAAATACTTAACAAACCATCTAAAGTAATGGTTAGAAATGTGTGTGAAGTTATAAAATAAAGCTGGAAGTTTCAGAAGTTTGAGACTTCCTGGAGAGAATTAAGAGCTGCACCTCTAAAATGGATGGTTTTTATTCACAGAGTCACAAGAGAATAAAACTGTAGGTAGAGAAAATCTCTAAGAAGAAAACCCTCAGCTTTATGTGAAGTTACACACATAGATCAGAACAAAACCAAAACACAAAAAGAAGTGAGAAAATGAATAGATGATTGTGAGGTAGGTGACGATGGGTCTGAACTGCAGCACTGTAGGAAACACTATAATTACCTTGTAGAGCCAGAGCAAAACCAATTTAGGAAGCAAATTTAGCAGGCCTATAAAAAGCCAGGTTGAATTCTTAGTTCTAGACTCTGAATAAAGACATGACTAGAGCCAAGGCTACTTAAGTATAAGGGTAGGATAAAGCTTCTTCTTCTTCAAGGCATATCATGAATCTGGAGGTAGCAGTGGCTGACACAGTGATGAAGGACCCAGTGTTCTACCAAACTTCAAACTACATATTTGCATCCACTACCAAACCTGAGCCACTGGGTTTTGAGACTCCTACTATGTATGGCCTAAGTGGTGAAATTTTGCTTCTGCTCTCCTACTAGCAGGTGCACAATGCTTCTAGATATTAAAACAAGCTATGGTAAAAATCAGTCAAAGCAGTTAGGATCCTTGTCCTTGGTAAAACCAAACAAAGCCACAACTGGTTTGCACATAATTAGAAACGCTTGGGATTTTTTTTCATTTCATTTTATTAATCTAAAATATAGGCCCTTAAATCCAAACTATTAATTCAAGCTACTGTACAGACAAGAGAACCTGGGGCTGTAAAAGGAAAATTCACCCCATTAGGATGGTGTTTGAAACAGTGAATGAAACTCACACTGTGGACATGATGCCCAACATAGCCAGTGATAGACAAGCTGGATGCTACTCTTGACCTAATTGACCACATTTTTTCTTAGCATCCCATGCTTTTGATATATTGATCCTAAAATCCAGTAAATACTCTGGAAAATACAAGAGACAGAGTGTGAAATAAAGGTATTTGGTGAAGACACTGTGTTCAGAACCAGCTGTGGTCACAACAGCCATTACAGCTTCTTCTGTGAGGCTGGAAAGTACATTTTCTGTATTTTTAAATATTGTTTAGCTTTACAGGACCATGAACTGTGGTCCTGTATGGACTATCACAATATAAACTTTAAATACAAATTCATTTATCTCAAAGGATATTATATGCATAAAATAGTAGAGCAAAGTATTTGCTAAACATTAAAGACTTTCCCAAATCTGAGTGTTACGAAGTGAACTAAAAGAGCAGATATAATAGCCTGAAAATACTTCTGCTTGTACAGAAGCTCTTTGCATTTCTAAATGCATTACACCATCAGAAGGAATCTGAGTAAAACCTTCAGATATTAAATAACTGTACACAACTTTTAGGCAAACCCTCCATTCTAGTGCTTCTGGTGCTCCTTCACTTTCTGACAAAACCACAGCTGCATCTCAGCAGATATGTACATATGTGTGCTTTCTATATTTAATGCATGAACAATGTGACATTGGTTAAAATGTATATATTGTTAATCTGCAGCAGCTCTGAAAAAAGTTGGCAGCAAGGCTGAAAGCTCTATTGCCATTGATGTCTAATGAAGTGACTTTAGCAAGTATGTGCCCATATGAAGCCACGAAGGTCAGGCTTGTGGTGAACTGTACACTGTATTTGAAACCCAGAAGAAACAGTAATCTATATTAAAGTTCACAGTCCGTGTGAAATGAGACTTGATTAAAATTATACAAGCTGTTAGCTCTGAATTGGTTCTTCATGTGAAAAGAACAAAACTTACCACACATAACTGTTCAGTATAAAAAGCAGTGAAATCTTCTCGTGCATTTAAAGCAGTGCTTAGCATTGTAATAAAATGCATGGTTCAGTTGTAATGTAGGGTCAGTAATGCAAGGAACAAGAAGTATGGCGTTAAATTAAAGAAAATGAGAGATCTGACTGACTATCAGTTTAGCACTATTACTCATGATGAGAAGTAAAATGAAGTTCATGACCCCATCTACTCTGCCTCTACTCTCTGCTCCTTCGTGTCCTTCATCAGGAGGCACTTCCTCAAGGAGATTCATAAATCCGTGGTTTTCCCCAATGAATTGGCAGGCACACATTCTAACTCTTATAACCACCTTCTGTAAACACAGAAAGAAGAGATGCTAGTCTGAGGCAAGTTACTACATCTTCTGGTTGTGAGATGTTTGGTATTTTTCTCTTAAATCATATGGTGACATCCTCAGTCTGTCTATATAGTGCTGCATGCATTTGCATGCAGTACACAGCACAGAGAACCAAATAGTCCTCATATTAGGTTATACCGATTATTATAATGCATATAACCTATTTATTACCCATAGGAATAAGCTGGTAATGGTTTATTTCACAGGAGAGCAACCTGATCTTTTCCAGAAAGCAGCTACGATTTAGGTTTTCATAAGCAGGACTACTAACAGGATCTTTGGTAAGACACTTACCCTATTGAGAAATCCATCTTTTGCAATAATGGCTATTAAGAGCCATAAACTAATTGTAGATAATGGCTTCCCATTCAGCAGCAGTAATTCAGCCACTTTATCAAGATATATGGCTTTAAGTTGACCACTTTAAGACCTCAGTACGCATGAAGAAAAGGGTATAGATTGTGAAAAGACTTGTTAAAAGTAGCAAAGATGATCCTTAGTCACCTAGAGACTATGGCAGTGAAATAAGAGTCCAGATTTCAGGTGAACTTTCAGTGACCTCCTCTTGAAAACAAGATAGTGATGTAAAACAACCATCAAGGCAGGAGAGGCTGGTCAGCAGAGCAGCATCAGCTGGGAGAATGGGATGTCTGGTCCCACACTGGGATTCCCAACCTGGTAAATGGGAGCTGGGATGCCCCAAGGGAAATGTGGCTTGATTGGCAGCCCTCATCTTAAGAAGAAAGGCCAAAAAAATGAAAAAGGAAGTTAATGTGGCGTAGGGCATGAAAAATGCATTTGAAATGCAGGTTATGAGTACAAAGTGGTTTCACTTCCTGCATATAACTGTTTGGAGAACAGGCAAAGGGCTTGGTGTTGAGGGCCTGTGCTCTTGCACATGAAGAGTCGTCGTACCTTCTCCTTGCCTCAGTCTCAGAGGAGCATGGTGGTGAGGAGAGGCTCTGAAATGACACAGGGTTCCCAGGCAGGTCAAAGGAGAGCCCTTTGTTCCAAAAACCTGCCTTTTAAAGCAATTAGCTGGTTATCAGCTACAGTTTTTAATCATAAGAAACATAATTCAACCAACCACGGCACACCATGATGTGAACACATGATGGTTATGTAACTTGTTTTTCTGCCTCTAATTCAGCTGAGTCCCTTTCCCACACTCCTTTTCTGCTCATCTGAAGTGGAATGCCTGAGCCATGATTTTACAAGGCCTCCTCTTTGTAAGGTTTTACCTTTATGCAAGACATGGTAACTCTAGAACATGGATAGTCCATGGGAGCTGTAGGTGGGACAGAGTTGTAGTTCAGTCAATTCCTTGTTTTGCCTCCCATCTTCTGAAGACTGATTAAAGGAGAAACTAATAGAGCCAAGAAGAAGAAGGTCCTTTCTGATTTACTCTTAACAGTAAGTATTTTCCTGCTTTTCTTCCAGTTTTTCAGCCATGCTTGGGGTAAAACCAATATTTGTCTACTTTGATATTCCTGTGTTCTCATCACTTGGCAGACTTGTTAGCCCTTTCCAGATGTTACAGGTTAATTTTCAGAAGGTTTCAGTGGCTGTCTCCTTACTGCTTCACAGACATCTCAAATTCTACCTTCAACCAGTCTGGTGACTTTCCTCTTCACTCCACAAAAACACATTTTAAAATAAAAAGAAATATTTATTTCTTTATATATTCAGTGGATTTTTTTTTTCATTTGTGTAAATAGAAGTTATAGATCTATAGATCTATAGATAGATCTATATGTATAGATCTATCCTTCTTTTGTGTTGTTTGTTTTGTTTTTTCTTGATGATAGAGCTATGAGAAACATAGATTAGCAGGTTAAAAGTAGAGAAAGATGAAGCATTGTGGTCTACTTAGTAGTCTCAAAAGGCAAAATGAGAGTGACCCACTGACCCACTCTGGTATGCTCACAGTTGTAAAGTTAGTAAGTAAATATTTAGTAAGAATATTGATATAAATATTTAATTAATGCAAAGATATCAGACATGATGTTGAAAGCATTGAGGCTCCCTGAAAGGTAGATTATTTATTAAAGATGTAGTGTCTGAGTCTCTGACATGGAGTACACATCCCCAGCAGGGATGTAGAAGAGGATATGGACAAAGTGAGTTCTTCTATCTTCTGACAAAAAATATGTGCGGCATTGGGTGGCTTATTCATGCTATTCATCCCTTAGTAATCCATAGGGAAATGTTATAAAAGTAATTGAGCAGTGAAGGAAGCATAAATTGCACTACAGAAAAATATATTGTTAGTAGAAGATGACACAAGCCAGTAGTTCAGCCCAGACAATTTAGTTTGAAACAAGTGGCATAAACCACCATATTGCAGAGGAAAGGGAATAAAGGTGAAGAGATTTCAAGATGAAAATGATGCATGAAGAATGCCTGTGTTACAGCCCTGAGATGCTGCTTGGATCTTCAAAGCCACATCCACACCTGTTGCCTCTCTGAGTTAAGTAATCCGCTATTTAGGTTCAGCTAGCAGATGGATTGGTACCCCCACTCCCTTCTTCCATGCCTGTGGATTTTAAAAAGTGCCTGGCAGATGCAAGAGACATTTTTATATTGCAGATATTTTTTCTTAGAATTGTGAGGTTGGTTTTTTCATTCTGTCAGGGAAAATGAAGTAATCAAAATGAAGGGAGTTTTCTGGTAATTCTCCTAGCAGCTCCTGTCACCAGAAGTACTTGATTCCTCAGGCAAGTCCTTTATCCTCCAGACTCTCAACATTGAATCCCTCAGTCTTTGTCGTGGCAGCGCCTGCCAAACCCTGCCAAAACTTGTCCTTACCTTCTACACTTGAGAGAAACACCAGCCCTCTCTCTCTGGTACCCACAGTGCTTCAGTAAGACTGCAATTCCTTTTTCAATTCAGACCCACCTCAGCCATTATGGAAACACAACCATCTGTAATAAAATATAGTGCACGGTGCACAGTGATGCAGTGCGATGACAGGGACGTGTATCAAATGTCTGAGAGATGAGTAAAAACAATGTAAATTTAAATAGGAGAATATGATTATTGAAGATGGAATTAGGTTTGGACACATGGTAAGACTCCATCCATCTGTGAAAAATGCCAGAAGATTTTTTAATGAGATTTTGGGTTATAAACGTTGAGACACCATCAGTCCTGAGGTGATAAGATTAGAGCTTGATTGTGTGTAGTTATGAGAATGGAAATGTATATAGAGAACTGACCTACTGTGGAAAAGCAATTAGGGACTACAGGGGGACTAATCAGCAAATAAAACAGCTATACAACATATCCCATGGCAAAAAAAAAAAAAAAGAAAAAAAAATCAGATATACTCTGTTATAATTTAACAGACATTCATAGATAAAATTGTGGTTATGGGTGACTTGAGGGATAAAATGATATAAAATAGGAAATTAAAGCTCTAATAAATTAATGTTGCTTGAACCAATATGCTGTTAGGCATAATGTACTGCAAGGGATAGGACAATTAAGGAATGGAAAGGGAATTACTTCTGGGATGAAATGTCCAGATGCTACAATCTGAAAACCCAACCCAACATTTGACTTTGGCAAAGCGGCTTAGAAGAATTGACTAAAGAACGGACCAATTGTACATATGAAAAGGGTCAAAATTTGTGAGGGTCAAATTTATGGCTGCATTATCTTGCACCTGTCAGGTCTTCATAGGCCTCATAAAAGGTAGGTTCTGAGCCTGGAGGGGCTTCATCTCCACCAGGACTGGCAGCTTCCCTCCGGTGGGCAGTGGCACAGGTGGGCGCTGCTGTCATTTCCATGCCTCACACAAACTTACACCAGCAGTGCTGCCCTCACCCTCTCCTCTGCATCTGCCTTTTGCTGTGCAATTTTATGTCCTCCCAAAAGGAAAGGAAATGGGACTGGCTATGTGGCTGCTGGATGTGGAGAGGTACATTTGATTGGAGAAATAAATAGTAAAGGGGTTTGCCTTTACTACCTGCCAAAGACTCCTGTTACAGACCATGACCCTCATAGCTGTGCACTTCTGGCACTGTTTGTCTGCAGCTGACCCATCTGTTATTTCCATCTGCTCTTTTTCTTCAAGTTTAAAGTTATATTCTGAGAAGTAACTAAAGTAACTCAGATGGCGTTGCACCATTTTTGTTCTTGCTTTATGCAGCCCATTTAGTGTGGAAAACTGAAGGTTTAGTGCCAAGCACTTGTAAGCTTTTAGGCAAATCCCTGAATGAAAGAAAGGGAATTTTGTTAACTTTAAATACTTGTCTCTCTTTCTTGAGCTTCATCCTCAACAGATTGACTTTATAGATTTCCCTTTTTCACTGATCAATTCCATTGCCATTAAATTTGGCTGGTTGTCACAGAAGCAAACAGAGTGCCATGAAGCACACCTCTAATGAATTTGGGTAGAGTGGTTCTATAGACGGCAACTTTCACAACCACCTTTGGGGAGCAATCTCTACTCTGAGCAGGGATTTTGCTCAGGTGCTTGCTGAAGTTCCATCTCATGTTTTAAACAGGTATACACAGCTCTGCTCCCTTGAGGAGACAAGATTCAATACATTCTTTTCAAGTGTTAACAATGATCAAGTATATGGTAATAAGCACAGTATTTTTCCCATGAGTAGCAAAGTAGCTGAAGTAAAATGTTTATACTGCACCTAATGACATACTGACAGTCTGTGCTTTGTTCATGTGTGCAATGTAAAGAAAAGATTTGTCAAACTTTAATGTGCAGAGTGCTGACTATTAAAAAGAAACAAAATAGGTAAGTATTGCATAAAGCAGGAAATGTTGATTCTAAAGCTTCTGATCTGGATGCAAGCTTTGTCAAGGTCTCTCTGCACATGACCATGTGTTTGTGTGTTCCACAGGTGAGTTTGGCACCCAGCTGAGGCCAAACCAGGCCCAATAGCCACCCTGGCTGCATTTGCTCCAATCACCAACTTGTGCTCTGCCTTTGGAAATTTGGCCATGGCTGAGTAAATCCTGATGACTCCCCTGGAAATTTGCAGGAGCTTATTGGTGCAAACCTTACCAGAGGAGCAGAGACTTCGTGGAGTTACACATCAGAAATGGGCAGTACTTGGCAGTAAATCCCATCCCTGCCCAAGGGGGGTGTAACACCTGCACAGGGTGTCACATTGGGCAGCCCATGGCAAGGAGCAGTGGAGGCAGATCTGTCCCCTTAAATCCCAGCTGTTTGGCCAAAAAGAAGGTTATGGGATTGTCTTCCAGCAAGGAAAGAGAATGGGTCAGGCAAAGGTGAATGCCTCTATCCTAAACAATGAACAAACCCACCAAGGTGTCTGTTGGAGCTGCCTACTAACAAATACAATTGTGATTGAAACACTGTGCTTGTTCAAAGATGCTAAATAAAACCATCCATTTAATAATACCAATCCATTTTAGTATAATAAAATACATCAGCTATGGGATATTTTATGAAAATGTTTAATTCAACTGTTTCTTTGGAATGTAGTAGTCATAGTTTGGAAATTTAAGTTACAGTTCAGTTCTATGTGGTTTTTTTTATGCTACTCAGTGTCTGAGAATACAAATGTCATTTAAAGTTAAGGCTTTGCTGTTCATTTTGAATCAACAATTTACAAGTGTCATATTGTCATAGAAAATAAAAATTTCTGTAAAAAAAATTTGCACAAAGTTTTATGATGGTACAAAACATGAAGCAATAATATACCAGTAAAATGAAATCATTTTACTACAGAAGATTTTTATAGTTTTTCAATAAAGAAAAAAATATGTTATTTTACACTTTAAAAATTATGAAACAATCTAAAACAATATAAACTGAACATTTTGTAACACTGCCTTTACAAATTAATAACTTTATAAACATATAATTTTTTTAAATATATTTATCAGTGCAAGATACTTTTCAATGTAAAGTTGCAGTATCATTTTTCCTTTATTGAAGGGCAACTTTAATTCTATTACCTTCAGAGAAATCAAATCTTCAGTGCTAGATCCTCATTATCATAGTAATATCTGAAGACCACAAAGGAGATAATTTTTTAATGTTCACAATTCTCAGTATGTTAAAAGAAGGAAAAAACCCACCAAACACCAGCTTTTCTGTTCAAATAGATCAAGACCCAAAGCTGGTTTGGAATCTATTGAAATCAGTGAGAATATTTCAAAAGGTTTTGGGCTTGGGCTCCCCAGTGGGATTTTCTCTTCAAGGCAATATAAGCATGTAACTCTTAGTCAAGTTAGTGGACTAGAAGTTTTTTCAGCTAAGGAGAATAGACCCTTAATTCCTGACTCACACAGTGGTGGTCTGCTGAAAATAGTTTTGAAAAATCCTTTTCTTCTTTGGGTTAATTAACTAGCTGCTGCATTATGGTCAAATTACAGTGTTAGAAACCAATGAAAATCCTACCTCTGACAAAGTGAGTCTGTCCCTTGGGACATCTCATGGACTAACTTTTAGGCAAAACTTTCAGGCCTTAGGTGCACTGTCTCAGCCTTTGGAGGACCCAAGGTTGAGAGGCTGGGGAGGTAGCTCTTGCATCAATCTAAGCTTTGATGACCTGAAGTGGGTGTTTGGGGTTTTGGGATAGTCATTGCCTTTAGGACTCCTCTGAAGTAGCAACTCTCTATGCTTTTTTCCTATTGGGACTTCCTTTAAAATATTTTTGACTTCAAACCTTATTTTCACCTACTGTCTCCCTCCTTTTTCTTCCATTTCTGGGTTACTAGTGAATTTTCTATATATTTTTCTATTTTATAATTCACACTGGTGAAATTATACACTTCAGAGCATTTGGTGTATAGATAGGGGTGGATTCTTTTGCCCCAAGTAATTCAAGGCTGAATTAGCCCTTCTTTAATCCTAATCCTGGACAGGATATTTTATTGCTCTTCTACAAAAGCAATTTTGGAAAAGACTAACTCAGAAAGTCCCAATCACTTCCCTGACTCTGCTCAGGAATTTCAATGAGGAAAAACATGAGTTCAGCACTTGGTAGGACGTTCCTTTCCCCACGTTTGCGCTGTTTTTCTCTGCTGGTTGGTGGATACCCAGGGGAAGGCTGATGCTGCCCCCCAGTTATGGCTGTGCTGTGTGCAGTCACTGCAGAAACCCAGGGGCTCCCTTGCACCTGCAGGAGGGGAATGGCCCCTCTGCTCTCCCACTGCCTTGCACGGACCCCATGGGAAACATGCTCTTGTTTCTTTTTACCCTGTTGGACCAGCTGCATAGGCTGCTGAATATTATTTGACCAATAGTATTTGCCCTAAAATATTTTAAAAATTGCCCCATCATTGTCAAGCACATTTTCCTGATGGCTTAGAGTTCTCAGTTCACTGCATTGGTCACTGCCTGCACGTGTGGTCAAACAGAAACCCCCTAGATTGAAACACCAACTGGATATAACATGATGGTAGGAACATACCCTACATACATTGTGGGATTTCATTCTGCCCTCAGCACACACTCCTAAGCCAAATCAGCATTGATTAGCATGAAAATAGGTTACTGAGAGAACAGAACTCCGAGTTCAGGTAGGGGCAAGAGGAGGAAAGTTTCTAGTTTTAAAGGCAATCTTTTCTGTAAGGGAAGCATTTTCCCCAGTGTAATAAACAGGCAAGCTGTTCAGGATAAAAGATATGTTTCATGACATCAGGAAAAAAGATACTGTCACTTTATGCTGTTAAGAAGAAACCCAAAGTTCGACTTTGGAGGATAAAGTTAAGAATTTTCCCTTATTTTTTAACACAAACTCTAATAAAATCTTTTGCCATTACCAGCAAGTTAAAGCTGAAGTTTTCTTTCCTTGGCAATGGCAAATGCTTATGAAACCTACTCAGAGAGACAAAGAGAGAGAGAAAGAGAAGAGAAAGGGAGAGAGATTTTACATTTGAAAATACATTCTATATGAAAGAACAATAAAAGGAGATATTGCAGCTTTATACAAAAGGGTCAAGAGACATGAAGTTGAAATACAGAAAGCAGAACAATCAAGCCAGGTTGTCAAATCTGATTAGCCCTTGCCTTGGCTGAGGCTGTTTTCTTACACTAAAATATACTTTTCTTTTAGTCAGTGAGCCATCAGAATATGACTAAAGACAAGGGCATAACTGCAGAGAAGCTGTAGTTAATGTTAACACAATGAGAAGCAGTACAAACAAAAAGGCACTTGAGAGGACATACACTAGCCAGTGCCAAGGACTTTTTTTGTTTAGTTTTTAGGCAGTACACTTGGTTACCAGTTGTGTCTGATGATGGCACATACTCTTTTATGGAGTTCACAAGCACAAAATTTAGTACAACACTGAAAAACATCAATAAAATTTGACAGTATTGCTTCGTAAACAGAGCTGACACGCTATATCGGTACTGATGCAGCAGTACTTTCAAAAACACCCTAACCCTTCTTTGCCTATGCACAACACGAGCAATTATACACAAATACAGGTGCAGAAGTCCACTAAATTGCTGTTACTCCAATATTTTCTGGGCACTGAGCTACAGACAGCATGTCCATCCAAAGGACCCCACTGGATACATTTTGTGACAGCATCTTGGATTTTGCACAGTAAAAATGAAATTATCCATTAAAGGAAAACAAAAGAGAGGGAGAGAAAGAAAGACAAAATGAACTATAAGTCAATCATACTTGGTCTCAACACCAGCATCCGATTATTTCAAATAAAACCAACAGAAAAAGCAGATTGTACATGATTCAGGTTGTTAACACAGATTGTTGTCCATGTTCATCAGTTACACACTCATTGAAGCTCCTGAGAAAAGCTTGGCTCAGTGTCATCAATGCACTTTTCAGCCTGTACAGTAAAAGATCAACAGTTCCCCAGCACGACCGAGCTATGTCCTTCCATCCCGATTCTCTGACTTCTCCAGTTGCTTTACGCCTTCATGCTTCTGAGTATGAATTCTGTGTGTTCAGTTTGTCTTTTTTCAGTTTTACACCATCGACCAGTTCAAAGTTATAATTCTCCAGTGCAGACAAGTTCCTCTCGGACATCCCGTTGTGCCAACAGGCACAGTACAGCACGACTCCACAGATGGCTCCTAAAAGCACCCCGAGTGCACTCATGGCTATGATGGTGATGAGGATTGGGTCTAGGGTCTTCAGGACATTGCCTGGCTTCCTGGAGATGTTGTCATCATAGTCCTCACCTGTGCTACGGTATGGAGGTGTAAACCCTGAAATTGAATAAAGAATTGCAAAACTTTCAGAACTGATCCCAGCCAGAACTTTGTTCAATGAATTGGAAATTTTGAGAAGACCATCAATTTTTTTAACGTAAGTTTTTTACATAGTTTTAAAATCTAGCTTCTGCAAGGTGGTCATAAATAGCTGAAAACTGTAATGTGGCCCAAATAGCTGTGGATTTTTTCCAGACTGTTCTCCAATCTTTAAATCTGCTGCCTGTTAGTAGAGCTGTGGTTCTGCCTTGGATTAAGTGGGAGTCTTGGGAGTGAATAAGGAGGCCTTTTAATCATATTTTGCCATGTTGCTGTACATAGCTCAAAAATGTTAATTAATTCCTACTCAGCTCAGTGTGAGAGGTTAGAGCCTTAGACATTGGTTGGGAATGTCCAGCCATTTTATTTCTACTTCAATGACTTTAGGATTGGATCTAGAAGTGCAAACAGTGGCAGAACTGATATAGAAGAGCACCCTGCCCTCTTGTGTAAAATATTCACTGGGTATCATAATGTTTTTCCTCAACATTTTTAGTTTATGAAAATGATCCAAAAGCAGCAAACCCTGTAATTGTTGCTGGAAAAGCCAAAAAGTCTTTTTGGACAAACTCACTCTCTTTCACTGAAATCAATTATAGCAATCCTGTTGACTGTAACAGAAAAAAAATTAAGCTCATTGCTTGAAAAATGCAAGTATATTTTATTAGTGGAACAATATGACAATTATGATCCATTTAATGATCCATTTACTGTTATCATCATTGGAAATGATAATGCTTTGCTAGACTGGTCATAAAATGGCATTTTCAGCCAGGTCTGTGAGACATTTAATCTGAAGAGTTTTGAGCCTAGTTACTGAGGCACAGTGCGAGTCATAAATTGTAAGATATAATGATAATTCATTCTTCAGCAGTGGACAAGCCTTCTAGGTAACAAAATATTGAGGAGCTATAATGTGCTTGCATGTATATGAATATAATGTAACAAATTAGGTATATGAAATTTCAAATGTTTGAGATAGGCAAAAATAATAAAAAGGACAAAAGTTCATATGACATGGAAGATTAAAGCTATTACAACCTTCAAATAAATGTAAGTCTTATCATCTCATACAGAAAAATCCTAACACCTTAATACAATATGCAGTTAGAGAACAAATCTATAAATAAATAAATAGAATGCAAAAATTCACATTAAAATACACATTAAAATTCATTCCCTTTTAAGAAATAACACAAATTTTACCTGTTTGATTACTTTCTGGGTCTTCTTCTTCATCTATTTCATTCCCCACATCAGTTGATTCTAATGAAGCAAAAAAATTGACATTGATTATTAGGGTTACAAACACTGATTGACTATCATGCTGGCAATAATGGTATAGCAGATTTTCCTGTGTCAGAGCATCATTATGGCGTCTTGACAGAGCTGTTCATTATAATGGGCTCTGAAAATTAATGGAGAAAAAAAGAAAGATTAAAAAACTCCCCTCCGCCCAGTCTTGGCACAGTTTTAGTTATCAGCAGGGGTTTTCCATGCCTGGGAAGGAGAAATCAGTGATGAATTAGCATCTCGTTCACTGTATTTACAATTTTGGAGCCCAATTCCATAACACTTCATCAGCATAGGCATAGTTAATCACAAGAGTAGTTTCACTGGCTGCAGCGAGACCACTTGTGTTTGGATTTCAGACTGAGCTTTTGGGTTTAGCTACCTCAGGCAGAAATCTTTGCTCAACATTTGGTTTGAACAACCAAAACACAGAGGTAGGAGAGAAGTTATTTTCCTTTCTCATGCTGGAGTCAATTAAATGCAGGCACTGTGGTCTCAGCACCTCTCTTGGCACTGGGGACACTGCAGGAGGACTAAGCAGTGTGTCCTGCCTCCCTTTCCTGCCAACTGCCAACCTGGTGGCATTTGATAAACCCCAGGGGTTGGGCCACGTGGTAAAAAGAGATTGCTTCCTCATCCTGCAGTGAAATTACCATGTGAGGACTGTCATGTTACCCTCAAAAGGATGTTAGCTACAAAAGGTGAGGAACACCCTCTATTATTGCACTTAGTTGTATTGTTAAGTCACACAGAATAAATTTATCTTCTTAATGCTAAGAGTTCTCATCTCTATTCCCTCTTTTATATAAAAGTAATTGCTTCATCTCCACTGTGAAGGACAGTGTTCTGTTTCTTGTGTTTATCTGGGGCTGCTGCTGCTGCCAAATTACGTGCAGTATGCAATGTGCATATGATCAGCAGTGACTGGAATAACTCGAGACTGGCCAGGAATAAAAGGGCTCAAAGAGAATCTCAGGAATAGCCTGGCTCAGATATGGGAAAGGCCATGTCCTAACATTGCTTTGTGTCCCACATGTCTGGGAGCTGATGACTACAGCAAATGAGCCAAAGGAAACAGAATGACAGGACAGCAGAGGACAGAGCAGGGGCCTTTTCACCCTATCTGCTTATCCTGTAAGGGTTTGATATGGCCCTTTAGGGAAAATTAAGAAGGCTTTGAGTAAGTGATCTAAAAAGGGCAAAGAAATAAAATTGGATTTTGTGCATTAGGTGAAACAGGGTCCTGCAACAGGAAAAGCAGAGAAATTTAAAGAGGTCAGCAATATGAAATGCAGGGAGAGATGTGAAATTGTGAATATGCTGTTACCCATGACAGTAGGATGCCAATTCTGGTCCAAACTGCTGCCATACCAAGGTGACACTAGTGGCACTGCTATGAATAAAGCTATGGGCTGAATCAGGATATTTTCAGTGGAAACATAGCTAATAATTATCCATCTCTTTCTCACAGATAAAACCAGCTATCAAAACAAAATAAACAATATTTTGGATGAGAACTCTCTGTGTTCTTGCTAGTTACACTTACTTCGGCACTCCTCTTGTGCTATGTGATTGTCAATTTTAATATCATCCACAGCAATTCCTCCGGTTCCTTTTCCAATTTCTCCCTCAATAACCACCTGGAAAAACAAGATAGTGCTCACATTTTTTTCAGGTTAGCATACAACTGCAGCAGTCAGGATTTCTTAATTAGCTGTTAATACACATCTTCACTTGATGTCACACTTGTGCTTCAATCGTGGCCTGAAAATCTGCATTGCCTTTATGAACTTATACAGGCAAATGTAAATTATGTACTGACATGACTTTATGAAAGACTTTTACATCAGCAAAACTGTGGCAAAGAGGCAGTTTTGTGACTGATGATAAATGATATATAAAGTATTTATTTGGCCTGTGATAAGAAAGTGCTTGTATCACAGTAATCTGAGATACCATGAAATATTTCACTATTATTAGTCACAGCAAGAACAGTTCATCTCTAGGTGTAATATTGTCTACATAAATCCTTCAGTGACATCTTTTACTGCGGTGTATAAAACACAACCAGCAAGGTGCTGCTGGCCTTGGCTGTGGTAGCTTGGTGAGGAAGAGCCCAGCTCACCTGGTAGTGTTTCACAGATTTGTGAAGAAGAACACGTCCCTCCTTCCAGTAGTTTGCCTGGTGCCCGCTCAGGGTCCACAGCACCTGGTCGTACTCATCTGGTTTTTGGTAGCGCAGTTTGATCCTGAGGGTGCCGACGTGCGCGCCCGCCATGTGGTACCAGAAGGTCATGCAGTGGGCAGAGTTCTGCGAGTAAATCATGGGGCTCAGCAGCCGGGCCACCTTGCCTTTCTGGCTTTCATCAGCTTGGGAGTAAAGGAAATTGCCATCTCCTACTGTGACAGAAGGACTGTGTTAAGAATAGCCACAAGATTTAATTTTCTTTTTCAACATAAAAACCCCTGACCACCCCATATCTTTTGCTTTCTTTCCATGCTGATGGGTCAGGCATCACAAATAAGAGTCAGAGTGCATTGTTTTGGGAGCTCTAGGAAAGCTGTTGTGCTTTGAGAAGAGGGCCACAAAGCTGATCAGAGAACTGGAGTACCCCTCCTCTGAGGGCAGGCTGAGAGTTGGGGTTACTCAGCATGGAGAAGAGGAGGCTCTCCTCTAGCCTTTCAGCCACTAAAAGGGACTTACAACAAAGATGAGGACAAACTTTTTAATAGAACCCATAGTGACAGCGTAAAGGTTATTGTTTTAAACTAAAAGAGAGTAGAGTCTGACTAGATATAAGGAAGAAATTTGGTGGATGGTGAATCATTGACACAGGTTGTCCAGAGAGGAAAAAGACACACCATCTCCAGCAACATTCAAGGTCAGCCTTGAAGATGTCCCTGGTCACTGCAGGGAGGTTGGACCAGATGACCTTTAAAGGTCCCGTCCAACCCAAGCAATTCTGTTATTCTTCACTTTCCTCTGTCCATCTCCTGTGCTATTCACTCGGATATTTTGTGCCAAGGGTGAACCCTATCAACATGCTCACCCCATGAAACACACAGGGCATTTGTTTTGTTAAGGGAAGGAGACACAAACATGTTTGGTGAGACAGCATTATGTGCTCCATTAGTCAGTGTGCACCTCCTGAAAACAGCCATCCCTGGTTCAGCAGTCTAGAGAGAAATCCCTGGGGTCTACTCTATGTTAATTGTGCAAAGAGCTATTAAAAAAATTTCTGTTTGAAGTAATCTGTGCTCAAGGGGCAAGATTAGAATGGGAAGAACACTGAGAAGGGTGAAATGGCTTTGAACAGCCATAGCCAGAGATCAGGAGCTGAGATTTAAAGCATGTTCCCAAATAGAGGCTGAGCATTGTCACAGATGGTGTCAGAATTATGCCCTTTGTAACAATATGTTGGGCTCTATATATTTATGAGCCTTTTTCCTGAAAGAGTAAGCTTATAATATATTACATAGCTGATTATAGCTTTCTCAAGGGCATAATGGATTCGTACTCATTGGAATCTGAACGTCTAATACCCTTAACTTGGAAACTTACTTTCTCAATTGTGCTGAGAGAGGAGCATGTGGGAGTGCGATTAGCTTGGTAACAGAAAATTGCTAAGTAAGATCCTGACTATAGAGATGTGCTTCTGAATTACATCAGCCACACATCCATTCCAGTTAGCTTTTGAACAGTGTCTTTGCAGAGAGTCCTGGTGGAAAAACATGAAGTTAATCCTGGTGTGTAGAAGAATAGATTGAATGTGCAATGCACTCACACCAAAGGATGGAGTCAGCATTTATTGACATCATCCCATTGAGAGTCAGAAGGATAAAAGTAATGATAAAAAATACTATTTCTCAAGTATTGCTGAAATAAGTATACATATCATTGTTTATACCAACACTCAAAAGAAAGAAAAGTAAAAAGACGCAAAAGAAGATGTTTTGGGAGGGAGGTGTTTTGTCAGCATTGGTCTTTGCCTATACATATTATCCTTGAATTTCTTGTGAAATAGTGTATAATTGGATTGCAGTGATATAGTACTGCACCAATGAAGACAGGAATCTGAGCATTGCTACTCTACTCTACTCTACTCTACTCTACTCTACTCTGGTGAGCATAAGAAGGACAGAGTAGTGAGATGGAACCAGGAATGAAGAGGAGTGGGTTAAACCCAGAGCCACTGGGTTTAACCTAGACCTAAAAAATAAGAAAGGAACATACTTCTTCCTACATGAGACAAGGGTGTTTTCTTTTGTTTGGATCTTTCTGTGAGCAGAAGAGGTATCCAGCCTAATATGCATGTTGAAGAATTGTATAGGAGAAGATGATGTTATTTTGCAAAAAAATTAAGCTTTTTTCCCCCCCATCTTTCTGCATCCAGCTTCTTGAGCAGGAATGCTTATGTCTATACATTCTTTCCAATTAACTTCACTTCTGTGCAGAGCAGCACAATGTGCAAATCCCATCAAAGAATGGGGAAATCCAGAGGGAGGAAAAAAGGAAAATAATCACAGCACTCGGATGGCTGTCTGAGTTGGAAGACCGAACACTGGCCAGATTTCATCACAAGTTATATAATTTGAAGTGACATGCAGTGTATCCTACCATCTACAAGCAATTGCTGCTGAAGATTACTTCTGTGTATTTTTTCAGCTTTACACATGTGTCTGAGAGAAAGATATGCCTGGGAGTTGCTCACTGTGGTTTTCCCAATACACAGGGTGGCCTTGTTTTGCAGCTGAGGGCTTGTTTGGGACATCAGTGCCATTCAGACTGCTCATGGTCTGCATTCACACCCACCCTACTCACTGTGTGCCTGCTGGCAGGCAGGTCACAAACCTGGCAAGTGAAGGTGCCCTTAGAGTCCAAGGAGAATTTTGGAAAATACTGAAAGTGCAGTAGAAGAAAAAGGGGCTGCCTTTAAGATTTACTACAGCTAGAGCTCATGGAACAAATAAGTTTTCTGCACTAGCAGGGCACAGTGGAAACAACAAAATCTCATTTGAAGAATATAATTTCTTCATCTCCTGATTGAAGACAGGTTCTTTCTCTATAATCCTTGATGGCAAAGTGCAGATAGCTCTCATTTTCAGAATATTATTGCAGTGCCAGGTCAGGAACTCTGTCTTCATTGTCTTAATTAGAGCTTTACTTATGCATGCCTTTTAGATTTTGTCAGTCTCTGGCTAACATAGCTTTTAACCTCCTTTCAATGTCAGATCCTACTGAGCCATTTCACTTTACTCTACATCAATTTTTCCACCATTACAGCCTTCACTTCAGCTAACTGCATTTAGTTAATTTGATGCCATTTATTTGTACAATGCCATTTACAGTCAAAGTATTACAAGTTTTTTTCCCCCCTGAAACTACTGTACTTGTCTTAAGATTCAATTGAAAGTGTCTCAGAATTTAAAAAGTCCAATTTTGTCTAATTTCCTTGTCATTCTCATTAAGCAAAGGGTAGCAGAAGTGGGAAGGGGGATTCATCTCACCGATTTGATTAATCTGCACGTATGCAAGCGAGAACACTAAAGTAAGAGGCTGTGCAGGTCACACAGTGCCCTCCCTTCTCCACTAGCCTGCAGCAAATTTATTGCCTAATTATGCTGAGCTATGAGTTAGTTACTGCAAAACAAACCAATCAATTCCCCAGCGTGATATTTTTTGAAAAACTGTTTGTAAGCAGAGGATGGCCCTAATCTCCAGCTCCTGCTAGAAAGGAGAGGGGTGTGATAACACACCCATCTGGGGAGTTTCACTTACATACAAAACTTTCCTGTGGTGGGTAGCCCCTGTAACTACAAACAGGAATAATGTGAGGTCATTAACTGACTGACTCTATTAGCTGGTCAGTGATATTTGCAAAATATTTGGTCATTCAGATTTTTTCTACCCCAGGTGATGATTACCCAAAGGCAAGTCAGGGGAAGGGAATATCCTCAGTTCCTGACAAGAAGCAATATTTACTCCCCAACAGAAAGGACAATTACAGTCAGTTGTTATTAATGGTAATGGATTAGGTTTACTAGAGAACCATCTTTGTGACTTTACATATCTTGGGTATAATTCACTCTCCTGTGATTTTGGAAGACATTGGTATTAAACAGAACAATCTCATCATGTGTGAAATAGCTGCATCATGAACTCATGATTACCTGAGTGGTCTTGAATCGGCCCAGTTTTGCTGGTCAGGATTGCCCACCTCAAATCCACCTGGTTGTCATGCTCCCAGTGGCACAAAGTCTTCTGGGATCCCCAGCCAAAGCCACAGTTGTATACTGGTGGCTCTGCAAGGAAAGATGGAAAAGAGGGGATGAAATGTGATTATTAATCGCATAATTCAGAATTTGTACTTCAAAACAAATACATTTGACCATTAGCAGAACCATTCCTTCCCAAGACTCTGGGAAGTCATAGCAAGAACAGCCCTCCTGGGAAACATGAAAAATCACTACTTTTTGTAAAAGATGTGGTTGCTTCTTGTCTCTTTATGACCCCTATGATGGGATTTTTTTTTTTCCTGTGGTTAGATTAATTCTTCTGATTTGCCCACATTATCAGATAACCACGTTGCAGCACAGAACACTCATAAAGAAAGCTCTGGCTTACTTATCAGATGTATTTTCTGGTTATCAATATCCCTGCACTGTAATGGTGCCACAATTTGCAGCTCTCAATGAGATTTGGAAAAAAATAAGACCAATCAGAAACATTAATGGAATGTCCTTGGCAGGAAAGGATTGCTGGTGAAGTCTACAGTTCTTGGCTTCAATAAGGAACTTTTTCAGCATCTTCCAGACAGTTAAGTAGGCCCACAAGATGGCAGCATTGAAATGGACAAATTGAGAGGGAAAAGGGACAAATGTGGCTGATTGCCAAATGAACTCAAAATAAGCTTCAAAACAAGCTCTGCGTAAAATAAGGGAAGTCTGGTATTATGGTCAGGATGAGATCATATCTTGTTTTCAGCTTCTTTTCAATTCTGCCCAAAGGTTTAATACATAGTAGCTTATTTTCTTCAATAGAACTAGGAATTTCAATTGAAAGATTATACAAAGATAGCATATAAATCCTTTGCGTTTCTTATTTTCAGAAGCAGCTTGAAATCTTTTGAGCATTTGGTTCCTACCCCATTGGTATGAAATTTATCTCACCTTGAGCAGTGACTACTCCCAGTAGAGCATTACCCTCCCAAGAGCAATGTGACCAAATCTTGGAGTATTTTCTCAGGCATGACTCACGCCTTATTAAAGGAATAACTTAGGTTTACTTTAATGAGATGCTTTGTGCAAGTATGAACTAAGAACAAAGGACTCTATGCTTCCATCAATATCAGCTCTGGGGGAAGAATTGTGTTTCTTGCCCATTATTAACAAAAAAAGCCAGGAAAGATAATGCAGCTCTTAGAATGTGCTTGTTTATTGTGGGAAAATAATGAGAAATATGGGAAGTGTGTTGAGACCTGCAGTTGGCCAGACCTTTGAGGTGGAGCTCTTCCAGTCTGAAGAGGCAAAGACCTCCTGCATGTACTGAGCTGCCAGCGAAGACTGGTTAGGCTTTTGAACTCACAACCCAGATTTTAATGGAAGGTAAACTAGAATAATAATTTTAACAACACAAAACCTCAGGTGACTAGGCTGAGACAGAATGGATATAAAAAGGGTTCATCTATCATTCTCTCCTTGCCTGCTGTGTCCTTGTTTGGCAGGCCCTTGCTCCCAGACACCATTTTTTTTCTCAACTCACTGGATTCCTGCATTGTGGCTAGTGCGCTCTCTCCCCTCTGGCCCCTAGAAAATCTCATTCTGTCAGCAGAGACAACTGAGCCTGTGGCAGCTCCTGCCCCTCTGCTTTGCCTGTCGGTGCCTCCCTTGGCTGTGCTGTGGGGTCTTTCTGCACTGAGCCCTCATTCTTCACTCCTTGCTTTCATCCTCCCCATCCCTTCTGCCTCCCCCCTCTCTCCTGCTGGCCTCCAGAGGGGTCTGCTCCACATTGTCACGAATGCAGCATCCTAGCTGGGAACAAATGAATTCAACAGATAATGTCTGGAATTACACAGGAATTCAATGTGCAGGAAAGATGTTTCCTGGAGCACCCTAGCCCTTTCTAGGAAAAAAGCAGATTGTGGTGAATAATCTCTCTTTGGGCTCAAAATGTTGAAGAAGCAGAACTCAGTCTGTGCACACATGAGTGCAGAAAGGCAATCCTGGAATTCTGTCTCTTTCATCAGTGTATTAGGTATTTTCTTCTGGACAATGGGGCCATGATCAAAGACACCTTGTCCAAAAGGGGACATCTGAAAATCAAGAGGGTTTTAAAGGAAGGAGAATGACATTGCAATGAATTAAAGAGTTTTAAGATTGTGACAAATAGCCTTTCATTGTCAAGGAGGCCCAGGGAGAGCTATATTGCATGGCTTTGACATCAGAGCCATGAGACAGAACATTAGAAAAGGTTTTAGAAAATGTGGAACAAAATTAATCTTATTAGTCCCAAAGGATTATATCACGCAAAGTACTGATAGCCTGTGTGGTATTCAAACCACAAGAAAGGAGAACAGTGGTAGATAGATCACATCCATCTGAAGACACCACACAGCAGAAATGAGCACAGGGGACAAAGACAGGACTAGTATTGTTCAACTCTGAATAAAAATAAATAGCAGAATACATCGGAGAAGTATGTAAATGAATGATGAATCCAGAGACTCAGAACAGAACAATATTCTGGTTTCTCCATTTCACAGCCTAAGTAATGTGAGATACATCGTGAAGCTCAATGTGGATCAAAGGAAAAAAATTCTCATATGATGTGAGTGGTATTTGCTGCTAAGATTGAACACAATTCAAAGAGAACTGGACATTGACATGGACAAGAAAAACATCCAGAATTTAATAGTTAATTCTAAAGTGCAGGAAGTGACAAAAGCCTTTTACTTCATGCTCTGATGACAGTTCTGAACACTGGGATCAGACGGAGAGTTTCAAAACAGAGCTAAATTTCACAGCTCCATCTAATAAATACTTTCTTCCACTTTCATTTGAAATATATAGTCCAGGAAATTGGCAAAGAGCCTAAGTCTGATATGCTTTGGCCATGCCTGTGTTCCTTGGCTTCAGACTCAGAGACAGCATGGTGTAGCATAAAAATGAATTTGTATTCCATGCAGAAGTAGAATCCACTGAAACTGAGGAGAATTTGACCAGTAACCTGCGCACAGTTAGCTGTTTCTTGCTAGGTTCCTGTTGTTTTCTCAGAAGTTATTGTGTTACTATGTTCCTTAGACAATCACAGTAATGGGATTGAAGGTCAAAGGCAAGGCATTTCAGAGTGCTCTTATTTTATGAGGTTCTTAAACATGCCATCTCTTATTGCCTATTCTTATGTCTCCTCCAGTGCTTCTCCCAGGGACTCATAAAAAAGGAAAAACAGGCCTGCTAGCCAATTAATAATGGACACTTGTAGCATCAGCATAGGTTCATTATGGTTCAGTATGGACAATGGATCTGCCCCAGAAAAGACAGGCTAGTTCAGCCCTCCTATTAAAGGTCCCAGGGGGCTGATACAGTAGCTCACAGCAAGCTGCAGGCTTGTCCTCTCCTTTGTCCTTGGACTATTGCTTGGCAGCTCTGGTGGAAGGAAGGAAACTGGGGACGAGTAGCAATTGTTGGGCTCCCTCTGTATTGCTGGCCCATTCCCATGCTAGGATAATTCTCCTGCCAATAGGTGATTGATCTCTGGGTTTGTGTGTATGGAGAGGACAAAGAAAACCAGCTATTATGTAATCAAATAGCAGCAGCTCAGATGAGAATCTGAGAGGGAGGTGTGACGAAATCCCATATGCCTTCTTCAAAATGTAGGGTATGTGATACTGAATTAAAACAGATTTATCCTCTCAAAGAATAACCAACAGCTGTACTTTTTGACCACATCTTGCTCACAGCTGGGACTATTACTGCACATGAACAAGAAAGTAATTTGAAAATCTAGTTGAGTGAGTTTCTTGCGAGTCCATTAATCTTTCGTGGCCCAGAGACTTTGACATATTTTTATAACTCCTTCAACAAGAGGCAAGAAGAAGCATGATGGCACTGAAAATGATATGAAAATGCTCTCTTAGATGCTCTTGCCAAAGGGTAAATCAACATTAAAATAGGAAATTACACACATAATTTGGACCACTTCAAAGTGGTATATTTGGTCTGATTTGGATTTGCATTTTTATACCATTTATGCTGGCAGCACAGAATTACCTTAAATGATAGTAAATGATAATTTAACAGCCTTAATATCCCTTTACTGATACAAAGTTGCTCCAGCATAAATGAGAATCAGACCTATTCTACCTTTAAATTATTTTTAGCAGAGATTTTAACTTCAAGATTTTTTAGTTATATTTTTCTGACATAGCTATTACATGTGTGAAAAACAAGGTACTTCTCAGAACAGTCTTCTTTACAAAGGACTCAGATTACACACTGAGAACACGTAATGTAAATTAACAGCTTGCTCTGTATGTAAATAGCTAAGAGACAAGCATTTCAAATAGTCTTTTAGAATTTAAAAATATGTGTTCAAAAATGACTAGATGTTAGAAAGTCTTAGGGCTGAGAACGGAGGTATTTACCTTGACAGATGCATTTGTGAAAGGCATATTTTTTTAAGTTTGAGGAGGAAAGCAGATCCTCTCTTAAAAAAAATAAAAAATCCAAACCTTTAAACATTTTTAGCAGCTTGAAATCATGATTCTTTTTATTTTCTTTCAATTGAGTCCCCTTGAAATGAAATGTAAACGTCTCCTTGATGGAACCGTTTGTTTATACACAGAGGCTTTCCAGCTATTTGCTCTTAACTGTTTCCATAGTGTATGAAAGCCGGTTGGAATAGGATAATCTCAGGCTTTGACACACACAAGCACGTTAGTCTGGGATAACAAGATTAGGGATATTTGCAGGCTGGAATGGAGGCAGAGGGACAGCGGAACGTGCTGCTGGCACCTAGAGCACAGTACCTGTGCCACGGCACGTGCTGCTGCTGGGAGGCCTGGTCAGGCTCTGTCCCCAGGCACTGTGGCACCAGCTGCTGTGGCCACCACAGGGTCAGTGGTCACCCGCTGGAGCCTGCAAACTGCAACTGATCTGGAAGAGCTCCTTGGCTTGGAGCTCATCATTCACCTCATGGTGCGTTAGCATCTTAAGGCAAAGCGGGCCTTAAAGAGAATTAAGGCCAAAGCTGAAGGCTCATTCCTTGATGTGGTAAATTCCTACCTTGTTCAGCCTGAGAAGAGCTGAAAGAGTGCACTTATCCTCAGGCAGCAGAGGGCCAGGGGCCCCAAGCAGCCCTGGAACTTCAAGGGCAGTTTAAACTGCATTATTTGTGGCCGACAGGGCAGACTCACTCCCAGCTGCATGGCCCCTGCTCCCTGTGTTTCACTGTGGCACTCGGGTCCAGCCATGTCCCTTCAGCAGAGGGAAATGTTTATACCACCTCCAGGCCAGGAGGGGCTTCCCCATGCTGGGGGAAATTTCTGTCTGCCCGTTTTTGGGAGTTTTTGGCTGGTTTTCAGTGAGGGATTATGAGGCAGCTGGAAACCTTTATGTCTTAAACTGGAAATTCTGGAAACCTTATTCTTATTTATTAGCGTCTGGCTGATCTCTATCTATGATCTTTGTAATGTGCTGCCATGTGGGAGCCTGGAGTTTGGGATGTGAACTCGTCCCTTATTCCCGGAAGGAAATGGTTCCTACGAGCACAATGCAGGGAAGTAACACTGGCATGCTCTGAACAGAGCCTCAGAAACTCCTTTAATAGAGAAAAAACTTGGCACATCCCAGAGTAAGCAAAGGTGGTGCAGGAGGGAAGTAAGGAGAGAAAATGAGGATATCTTAATCTCTGGTAGTAACAGCCAGTCTGTTACTGGAGAGTCCCACCCAAGCCAAGGGGATTAAACACAAACTCCAAAGCAGCTGGCACTGCTGGGGAGGGAGTGAAACTGCACTGCACAGAGGCACTGGCTAAATTTGCAATCTGTTTAAATGCAAGAAGATAGTTTTAAAAACTGTAAAAAAATGTCATCAAAACCAGAAACCTAACAGATAATTTCAGACTTAACAATTAAAATGCTTTGCTCTAAATCCACTGCACAGACTCTTTTCTCCCTCTGCATCCCCAGCCCCTTTGCAGAACTGTGAGATCAGCAGCAGCCATCCAGCCCTTCAGCAGCACTGACTGTGAAGAGCAGGGTGGAGGTGTCCCAACAGGGGGGACTGGCTCACTGTTGTGTTTCTCATTGCTCCACGATTTGCCTCTGCTCATAAAGCAGGGCAGAGGTAAAAATAGTGTATGCTGACTTAGCCAATTGGGTGACCCTGGAGACAAATTTTGAGGAGAGTAAAAGCATTGGCCTCTGCAATATCTGAATGCAGAGGCTGAGAGTGGGAACAAAGTCTGAGCTAAGTCAGCTCTATTTCTTAATCAGATCAACACCATAAGTGTCCTTTAGGAATTTTTTCACATTATTAGTCCCTTTCTTTCACTTGAAGCAAGAGTGGATTGTGTCACATGGTTGAGGGAACAATGATAAACATTTACCCACCCTGTTAATAAATCACTTGCAAGACTGTGCCTGACTGTGCTTTAATGGAGGAAATGGGAGTAACTGAAAACTGACCTCTTTACTGCTCCACAATTATTGATGCAAAGGATTTTTAACCAGTGCTTATAGTTTTTGGAGTTTGGGTTTTTTGCCCAAATTCATCCTCTCCCCCACTCCCAGTAAATTGTACAGGATATTAAAAAAATGGTATGAAAGCTGAGGAAGCAGCAAACTAAGGAATTTAAAAGCTTCTAGCTATTGTATAAAGTAACAAGGACCTGCTGCCAGTGACAACTTAGTTTTCCCTTTTCAAGTACATGGCAGCAGTTTATGTAACCCCATTTCAAGAAAACTTGCTAGAAAACAATATTGTAGGACTGCCAGCTCCCTGATGGAAAAAACTGGCAAACTTTACTTGTCTTAGTTTTGTAAAACCATGGATATAAATAGTGACTGGGCCTGTGTGGCTGTTTTTGTTTTCCTGGAGTTTGCAAACACACTTTGTGTCACTGACATGCCACATTTAAACAGTGCACTGTGTGATTAAGTTAGTTTAATTTTGTCAGCACATGGCATTTGCTGATGCAGAAGGAAATCTTGTTCTCTGCTGTATCTACATGTGGATGAAAGGAATAAAATATTTACTGTACAGAGCTAAGAGACCAGATGCTTCTTTACTTCAGAGACTTCAAGGAATGGTAAGTCAGGAAGTGCTGCAATTCATTATTTTGTATCTGGCATGAAATTTGGGTATGGAATTTATTGTGGTTTTAATAAGAAATTTTTTTTTTACCTGGTTGTAATGTATTGTCAATTACTGTTGGCTTTTCTGTATTCAGCACTGTAGTCCCACCTGGAAAAGAAATTATGCGTATCATGATACATGTGACACAACAAAGGACACAGCAGTCATTAGGAATAACCTATATATAAACCTGATATATTACTGTCTTTATTAGACATGTAGGTAACTGAGTATGTGAGCTTAAGCATGAAAATATGACATTAAAAGTCTGGTTTTCTTTATCAAAAAAGTCCCACAAGAACTCTTCATTAAATAAAGCTGTGTATCTTTGGAGTCCTTGCAGACACCAACTAAATCATCCACAACATGCCCCTGTGACCGTCCTTGATTTATAGACACTGATTTGCTCCAAATCACATGGGAAGTGAGAAGCTGGTCTTCATGGCACCTCCTAAGAGTCACTATTTTGTTCATTTACCCATGACCTGCTGTTTCTCATACCAGGGATGTGAGGTAAAACTAGGGCTCCCTGTAAGTTGTTTCATAGCTGTATTGTGAGACCAGCTCACAGGAGAGGGGCATGGAAATTGCCAGACTTTAGGATCTAGTCTAAAGTAGGTTTCACTTCTGTCTCAAAGTGAAGGAAGAATTAAGGACTTCCTCTTTGTCCTTTTCTTCATGCAGATAAACAAGAGGTGAGTGGGGTCATGGCCCTCTCCTAGGCTTACTAATTGATATTTTTAAAATACTTGACTTTTTAAAGCAAGCCTCATATTCATAAGGAAACAAAAAGGAAATTAGTACAATTATAAATGCACGGTGGGGTGCTGATTACCAGTCGATGACTCCTGTTTTTCTTTTCTCCAGCAAGCAAGTACTTAAAGCATTATAGAAAGGATGACTATGTTGACTTCCAATGAGAATAAATACCCAGGCTGTATCAGCTTTATGCTTGTGAGAATGATCTGATGGGAAATGCTATAAACCACGCAAATAGAGAGCTCTATATGGGGTCCAAATAGAGCAGGAAGGAATTTGGCCTAGAGCACAATTAGAGTTAATTGCAAGGGAGGCCTCACTGTGGCACTCACATATGTGCAAGTGCTGTCAGGGCAGTGACTCTGCAGTGGCACCATGCCTGCTCTGGGAATGGGATAGAGAGGGCAAGGCACTCATGGAATCCCCTCTGCGCTGCCCTGCTATCCTTAATGGGCCACAAGACCTACACACCTGCCTTCTATGCAGTTTGCAGGAAGAAAAGAATGTTTACAATTAATTTATTGGTAAAATCAGTTCTGTGCATTTATAAGTAAAACCATACGTACAATGCAGCATTTCTCCAATGTCCAGAACAACTGGGCATGCACTGCCTAGGGTTTCTAGGTGTTGTAAAAATAAATTGTACTTAAGTGTCTGCACTTCTGTAGGAAGGCTATAGAGTAATTTTCAATACTAATACTGAAAAACATTCAGTTCCCTGGAAGAGATGGTGCTCAGGAAGGTTGGCAGCTGTTCCCTTGTCTTAGAGATTATAAATTGCCCCCTAAGCACAACCAGCAGGAACTTCCAGAAGGTTTTTTTTCTGCTCAATAAACGTTCCCTAAGGGACATGTGGGATGGCGTCCTGAGCTCCTTGAAGTGCAGAGACTATGAACATGGAAGGTGCTTGCACAAATCTGTCTGCTTTCCCTGACAGAGCCTCCTCTATGTGCAATATGTCTCAACCTACTGGGCTTTGCAAGACAATGTAGGGCTCTGCAGGAAGCTCTAGTGTTTCCTGACCTGCCTCTTTCTTTTCTGAATAATAAATAAATAAATTACATTGTTGAGTAACATTGAAAGCTTTCTGAGTTACCTTAATACAATACAGACTATTTTATCAGACTCCCTTCATGGCTGTTTTCAAAAAGAATAAGGTTAATCTGAGACACTGATTTGAAAAGAAGTGACAGTGACCATGCACTGTCTTTTCCACTCAAGAATTGTTTTTTCAATATATGATTTGCAGTGTGCAATTACAGGAGATATTGGCAAGCTCAGAAAAGGTTTGATATTGAAATTTCACTTTCATTTGTATCTGTTGCCTGATGTTCTACTTGGCTCATTCCAAAAAGCCAATCTCTTACCTAAGCTCACCCAATGACCTCTTGGACAGCTATTGCCAGATTTTAATGCTATTTTATGTCATGGATATAAGAAGCAATAAACATTTATTAGATAAGCACATCAGGGAGCAGTGATGAAATAACTTGTGTCACTGCATCTAAAAACAACCTCAATTACTGCAGATGTATAGATCTAATCAAACAGACACAGAGATTTGTGGAACAAGTGACCTCCAAGAAGAGATCAAAAGCATAGAGGTGCAGTGTCAGCTGTCTTAGAAGAACTAATACTTCTGTGCAGAAGTGTGAGGATATGAAACCTAGCAGGCTTCCTCTATTTCAGATGCCGTCTATGTTACATCTCCCCCTCCTACTTTTCTGCTGGTGATAGCGGCTTGGAGAGCATCAGCCCCTCTGTGGCTGTAACGCTTGTAGGCAGGGAAGCTCATGGAAATATTTCTGGCAGTGTGAGTATGTGGCAGTGCACTTTGATGAAACAAGTCTGTTTTGTTTCTGTCTAGGAAAGATTTGGGAATGAGATTTGAATCCTACACTAAGTTTTACGTAGGAAACTTATGTGTAAACCAAGGAATATTCCAAGTTCTTCAATCTCAGATAATAAATCTCAAGAGTATTGTCCAGCTTTTCTTCTTAGTAAGATAAAGTTTGACTAGAAGATTTGATTAGACTATTTGATTAGACACAATTACCGCGCAAAAAATTGCCCTCTCTTTCATCTAGTCACTATTATTTTCTTCAAAAATTACATAGCTGAGAAAACAATCAAAAGTATTGTCATATATAAAAGGCAGATGCCCATGTTTTGACAGCACTAACAATACAAACTGCATACTAATGTCCATTAATATTGAGTGGTTAAATCAGTGCAAACATTAAGCTGGTGATGGATATGAGCTACAATGAAGCTGCAATGGAATGAGGATGGTTTCTGCACCTGTCAGTTGGTAGTCATCACCTGTGCCACTGTGACAGTTTGCCTGGTCATCATCACACTCATCCACAGGCTTGCCTTCAGAAACGGTTGGGACAGCGGTTGGAGCTGAAACAAAATCCATTGTTCAGTTAAAACACGAGCTGGAGAACCATCCTGCAGCTGGCAGTAACAACCATGTGTTGTGTCTGAGGATTGAAGCAACTCTACTTTGCAGGTTGCTTAGCACTTCTTTGGAATGGAGAGTACCTTTAGTACTTCTTTGAAATGGGGAGTACCTTTAGTACTTCTTTGGAACAGGGAGTACCTTTAGTACTTCTTTGGAACGGGGAGTATCTGCTCTGCCTCCTGCACTGGGGCACATCTGATCTGAAGGGCTCAGCAGAGCTGGGCAGCAAAGCCCCAGACTGTCTATTCACTGGTGTTTGTTGTTCCTATCAAGGAATAGTGAAAGCCTGGCAAGGCAGAAGGAGAGTCCTGGAGAGTTGTGTGTGGGGTGGACACCCCATAATTTTATTGCTCTGTGAAGTCCCAGGGAGTGGGCCTGTGCAGAGGAGCTGGGGGGCTGCATACTCAAGGTGGTAATTCTCTAATACCCAATGCTTTGCTGAAGAAACCTCTCTGCAGAGCACACATAAGAAAGGAAATGTCTGAGCACGGTTCTGGTAACAGCAGCAGGAAGGCAGTGTGATGTGGAATCATTTTGTGCTTCATGAGGACACATGGAAGGCGTTTCTTTTGTTTTTTGTTGAAGTTATAAATAAATAAGACATCAGTGATGTCAGTCATCCCTCCTGGCCACCTGCTTGCTTCTCACTGCTGATGACTTTCCAGTAGCTGCTGCCTAAGCAGTTAATGTCTGAACCTTGTTAGTACACTTAAAAGCTTCAAGTTTGTGTAAGATGCCAGAAAACACCTAGCCCAGAATCTGCAAAGCACACCACATCTGGAAAACCAGAACACAGAGACGTGGTGCTACATTGGTGTTTCATGCCACACGTATGGTTCCCTGGCTTAAGATAAGCACTCCTGGAATGTGATCCAGGCTTGTGTCTCTTCTCACTTACTGTTATTTTCAACAGCAATCTTTTTCACTCATTATAGGCTATGCAATAATGTATGTCTTTTGCAGATTCTTCTTTTCCCTTCTGCTGCCCTCAGCATCCATTGGCCACATTTTCTTGGCTTGAAAATGTCAGGAGAGGTGGTAGTTTTTGAAGTAGCTATATTATAGCTATATTATGGCATAAAACATGCCTCTTTAGGACCCTGACCTATGCTTTACAGGTTCAATCCTACCTAGTTAGAGAAACAGTTCTGTACCTATTATGAATTATGCAGAACATTTGTTACCCACATTGCTACAAAAACCCCTCTGGGGGATCCCTGTAGATTTCTACATCCAGCTAAGTTTCTTATCTTGATCTTTGTGTCCCTGTATAGCCTCAAGCTTGCCTACATCTCTGCCATCATTTCATGTATGCCCCCCTGGAATGCTTCGAGCACACAAAACTTGCCCTTGCTCATTACTGCTGGAGAGCTGATTTCTACTCCTCTCTGTGCCAACCTCCATGCTTCTTTTCTCATCTCAACTCTTTTCTTGCTCAGTAAATCTCAAATTACTTGATTCAACTCCCCCCTTAAGATGCAATTATACAACATTAAGCATTATTGTGCTTCTCCCACAGGCAAATGGGAATTGACCTCACCTGTCCATGGGTGACCTACAGGTGAGGATACATCAAAAGTGTGCCATAGCAGAAAGAAAAAATGTGAAAAGACGTGCCCCAGTGGACAAACAAAAATGTCCCCGCTGTTTCAGTTTGCCTAAAAGCAATGGTCCTCCATCTCACTGAGCAATATATTCATGTGAGGTGGCCCAAGACTCACTCCTGGATGGCTGGGTGGCTACAGGAGCCCTGTGGCTGAAGGGCTTTGCCCAGAATCTGTGAGTTTACATAAGGCAGGTGCTGGGTTTTCTTTTTTTCTGAGCAAGTAGCACAATAGTCTGCAGGAACTAAGTATTCCCACAGGAAATGAGGACTTCCTGCGGGAACTAAGAAGTATTTCCAGCCTCCCCACTTTCCGGGCCAAGTAAAATCATACTAATTCAATCACTAAACTAAAAAAAACAACACAGAACTCATCAGTTCTCACAACAAATGCCTCTCACACTTCCCTCTTGGGGGAGAAATGGTGAGAAAGAAATGGAGGTAGAGCAGTTGCTTCCATTCATCTTGGGAATCTGTTCAGCTGCTTCTATAAGAGGTGACATATGAAACCCCAAATAATATGGTTTGTTATTCTGTATATTTAAGCTGTGTGGTTTATAAGCCTCACCACTGTGTCATCATCCACCAGATAAAATTGTTAAATTCACATAGTGTTATCTGCAGTTATCTATGAAGTTAAATATTTATGTTTATATAACAAAAATCAAAGCAGACTTCATGTCACAGTCCAAGGACAAATGTCTAAACTTTGCTTTTCCTGCTCTTTCATCTCCTACATATTCTTGCAAAATTAAAGCTTAGTAAAGCACAAAGAGGCCCCTTTAGCCCCCAAAAGTAACACCACAGACACTGTCCAGTCCAGTGATCTTTGCCTACCATAGTTTGTGGTGTGACTTTCAGGTCCTTTGAAGGATGGAGGGATGTAATTACTATATTTAGTGCAAAGCTCCCTCTGCATTCTCGGAAAACATCTCCTCCAGGGTTGTATCATGGTAACATAAAATTTAGGTTTCTGTCTTTATTCTCTCCTAATAGTTCTATGATTCTCAAAAGTATAATCAGAAGGATGCTTAAGGGAATGGAAAAGCAGGTGGAGAGTATCACTGTGATTCAACAAAGGAAGGGGAAAAAGAATAATAATTGTGCCTTGGGCACATTCAAATGTTGCAGAGAGGAGCTGAACAGGCCAAGAACCAGCACTAATGGCAGTCATGGAAGTGAGAGTCCGATGTGCTGCCTGTGCACACACAGCAGTCTTCAGCAACAGACCAAGCAGAGAATTTGTATTTATGAACATGTATTTATGAAAATAATAAAGTGCATTCATTTCTAGCAGAGCAATTACCTTCAAGTTCACAGCCCAGCAGCTCCATTCTCAGCCCCAGTCCCCCGTGCGTGGCTCTCTCAGGGTAGACGCGTATGAATCGTGTCGATACAGGCTCAAACGTCCGCAGCTCAGGCGTGTCGTAGTTGGTGTTGCCTTCAAAAGTCTGCAAAGCATGACAAATGCAACTGGTTAAAATAGAAAGAAAAGTCCATTTTCCACACTCATCTTTTTTCCTTCATTCTGCAGCCTTTGAATTAGGTGAGCCGTAGGCCATATTCTAACGGCTTAGTAAGTGTCAGGCACTCCTATCCTAAATGAGAATGGAAAACACATTGTTAAAGCTTCTCGGAAAAGTAATGCATTTCATTTTTCATAAACTCAGTAGCAACTAATCCATCAGGGTCATAACAAGAGCTGAGTGTTTAATGAGACATGTTTTTAAATGACACTCTGATCTGAGGTTTAACTGGGTGACATTTCCAACACTTCTCAGGGAAAAAAATGGCTGAGGTGAAGATCCTGTCACCTTTTAAGTGGTTACAATAATAATCCAACTATTCAAGAGAAAATTTCAATCTGATTTCCCCCAGTGACAGAGCTTCACAAGTTGTAGCTATTTCAAAAGGCATAAATTAAACTTCAGGAGCAGTAGCTGCAAGAGTTCTTCCAGTGAGCCAGCTATTGAAGAAGAATTAGAAGAAAGATAAAAAAGCTGCTTCCTAACAAAATTGCAATATAATCCAACAGGCAAGGCAGGTCAGCAAATGTACGTTTCAGACAAAAAATCTCATCTCTGAATCGCACTTTGGGTCCTTCAGACATAATACAACTCTCAATGGCATTTCTTTGATACCTTCAGTTTCTCTTTATCACTAATCTTTTGCATATAGAACACATTATAATTTGGACTTACAGCAACGCCTCAAGTGCCTCCATGTAGATGAGCAGTCCTTAGAAGGAATCAACTGAACAAAGAAATGGTCCTTGGTATGAAAGCTTTATAGCCCAAGACAGGCAAAAGCAAAAAATGCCTATTTTATAGAAAAAAATGCCTTCAGAATATAATGTACAAAAGCCTTTAAAGTACAAAATATGAAAATGCGTATAACAATGAAGTAAAAGTATTTTCACGTTTTCCATGAATTAATGAAATGGCAAAACTCTAAAAAATGTCTTTGAACTGCAGTTCAAATTTAAGATTAGAAGTGCTACCATAAGATACTTCTAAGATATTGCTGTGAAACTGGAATCATTCTTCAGGAAAAAACCATGAGATGCCCTTCATTTTGGATGGGAACAAAACCCAACCTGCAATGAACTCCTTCTATTCATCTGTAGCAGAGAAAACAGAGGCCATGGGAAAAGCTGTCTGATTCCTAAGGCAGAAAATCAGCACAGGTAATCCTGATTGCTTCTTGGATTTTCAGTGCAGTTCTAAAAGCCTTCCTTGTTTTTACTGTACACCTCTGCATTATGATCACAATGCTTCCAGCCACTGTTTACAGAGTGCCAGTTGGAAAAGCCAATAGTGATGGGAGACTGTGAAGAATTAAACAAAAAAAATTTTTAACATCAATGCTGCTTTTCCTACTTCCTAGGGAAATTGCACCTCCAAGGTGGCTTCAAGGGGCACTGGCTGACCCAGTGTACTGTCAGTGCTTGGAAGACAGTTGTCACAAATTCATGTGTAGAGGGCTTGTCAGATCTAATTGACATGGAATTACATATTATTATATTTGAATAACAATATAGTGCAAATGATCAGAAAAGCTACCTACTATATGAAAAAGAATGAATGCCATTTTATGTGTAAAATGTAGACAGACACATGTATCTGAGGAATCCTTGCTCCCTTTTTTAATAGTAGTCTTAATAGCAACATATAATAATGAAAACTGATTTATAAAAGACATCACTATGGAGTACTGACACATAGACATTAGGATTCAATAGGCATCTAGAATTACATTGAATCACTGTCCTTTGTAGAGCAGAGCTGCTTGTGATTCAATTTTGAATGTTCATTTAAAACACATACTGATACTCTTTGTGGGAGAGGAGAGAGGAGTGTACAGCAAAACTTCACTTTGAGAGTGTCCTTTATACAAGCTATGTCACAAATTGCTGTACGCCACTACAAAGATAAGGTATAATAAATAATAGTTAAACAAAAGAGGAGCTAAGATGGTGAGCAGAAAAAATCTGCCTAACTTATTTTAAAATCAAAATAAACATTGCAGAAAAATTTTAAAAGGATGTTCTAAATGACAGGGTGTTCTGAAGTTTCTTGTACCAGAAATTAGGAGAGTAATTTTAAAAACAACAGCAAAAAACTCAAAACAACTCATTCTACCCCCATAAAAAGCGAAAGGAGGAAAGAAGCATGAAAGAGAAAGATGACGTTTTGGAGTAAGCTTGAGTAAGCAAGCCCAGGGACAAGAAATACAAATTGGATCTTGAAATGGAGTTCTGCATGGTTATTTGATGATTTGTGATTTTCACTCCTTTGAGTGCTTGAGCTAAAGCACTCAAAGGGGGAAACATTTTGCACACTCAAAAATAGCTGAAATTGGGTCAGCCAAAGAGGAAGGAGTTATGGCAGGCTTTGTGAAAGCAGCTGCAGGCATGAATGACAAGATCATGCTAAGAAACAAGGTGATGTTTCACCCTTTGGACACATTCTGTTGTTATGTTTAGCCTGTCACTGCTCTTTCTTCTATGAAATGCAGTTGTTTGTTTATTGAAAGTCACGACTTTAACCAAGTGAAACGATGTGTTTCATTTCTTATAACGGGGCTGTTTCTAATCCATGTTCCTGCTGTGACTCATTATAGCATCCTGTCCCATCCAGCTCGACTTACAGTTAAAAACACTACATTCCAGTATTAACATTTTAAATTCCTCAGGCTCCAAAATCATGGGATTTATCCTATTCTCTTTAAAGAAGACTTTTGCTTTGGAATAAAGTTTATTAAGTATATTGAATTTTTAGGAAGGATTATAATTATGCCACAAGAGATTTGAATTCCAGCCCTCTCCGTTCCATTAATCTTGGAAGTTAATTTCTGGTGGTGATGAAAACTGAGGATGGGCTCAGTGCATTAGTTAGCACACTAGTTTTCTTGTCAAACTGCTAACTTCTGACAATGATGGCAAGTGCCTGTATTAGAAAACAGAAAGCCATGCAGCAGACGGCGCGCTGCTTCGAAAGCATATGGCATTATTTTTTTCCCTCGTTGAGCCACAGTGTAGAAGTACATGTCAAAACAACATCTATTTTAGAAAGAAAATGGTAAGATCCCATTGTTGATTTACACTCCCTTCACACTTTATGATGAAGTCAAAACTCATGGTAACAAGAGAAAGGAGATGACTGCAAAGGCTGAATCCATTTAGTTTTAATCCCCCAAACAAATGATGAAAAGTGAGAAAATGCAGACATATTCAGCGAGATTAAAACAGGAGAGAATGAAGTCCAATATTTACCAAATGTGCTTGGAAAAGCTACATCCATGGGCCCACTCAGCTTTTCCTTTAAGGAAACACAGGTTCCTCCAATGGATGAGTCTATACAGCAAAACAGCTTTTACATCTAATTTTCAAACTAACACAGATGAGAAATGGAGCAATTCCCAGGATCCCATCTGCCAAGCACCACAACAATTTGCCTTTTGAGGGCACGTTTTGGTACACGATTCCCTGGTCATCTCAGTACTACAGTACTCACAGCACCAATTTGTGAGCAGGGCTGCATGCTTACTCATTTCTTCAAGGAACTGGGTAGGAGGACTAAGAAAGAGTTGTGCCTTTTGAGGCAAAAATGCACTTTGTGAGCAGAGATAGCAAAATGGGATGGAAGACTTCAATGGGACTTGGAGTATATAAGCTAAATGCCCAGTGTAATTTAGGTCCTGAAGTGCATACATCCAAAACCAAATCAAAACAGATACATTCCAAGAAGCTCTTCTGGGCCACAATTATTTCCTTTTCCTTGGAATCTAACCCAGCAATTGATTTGGCCCTCCTCTGGAAATGTGTTCTCAAGCATCCTCCAAGATGCTTCCCTTGTGAGAATATAATAGTACTTCTCATTTGGGATAACATGACCAAAACTTCACCACTTTCTTTTGGAGGGACTTGGATCAGATCACTACAGAGAACCTGTGAAACTCTCAAAGCAATCTACAGGCAGCTGAGAAACACAACAGGTACCCCATTGAGCTGAGTAACACCATTCTCATTCTATAGCTCTAACAAAAAGAAGCAAAACAAAAGTAATTCAAATAAATTTGTCTCAAGTAAGTTTGTTTACTCTCAGTTTTAGAGTTTGGCTTTTTAGAGTAATCCCTTTGCATGGGATTTTGCAGTAAGTTGTGAGCCAGAGAGGCACCAATGTTGCCAGGAGTCAAGCCTGAACTAAGTGTCGAATCAGCAAAACTTGCTGCCAGAGAGGTAAATGTCCTAAGGCAGCTCTTGTCCTCAGGCATGGGACAGCTCCCACAGCATTCCTTCAGGGCTGCTGCCCTTGGAGTCCTCCTCCTTGGCTTCACCCCAGCTGTGTGCCCTTCCTAAGGTCAGACAGAGCTGCGTGGAAATGTAACGCAAACTTTTCTTCAGCACAGTGTTTTGCCCTTACCTTTATCTTTTTCTTGCTGGAATCCATGATCATTTTCCAATCTGACCCATTGTTGCTGTAGCCAATTTTGAATTTTCTCATGAACACTTTGTTCTCTCGGTGCTTGCCTCCCTGGACAATGATGCCCCTCACAATCTTTTCCTCACCGAGGTCGATCTGGAGCCATTCATTTGCGTATGGATGGGTGCTTGGGGGCAGCGCCCAGCCTGAACGGCTCGTTATCAGGCGAGCGTTTTCAGGGATCCAGTTCCGATCCACTTGGGTAGATGCAGTAATCTGAGAGTCAGGAATAAGGCCAGACACCATACCCAGCATCCCAGAACAAGGATAATCTACAGAGAAAAAAAAATCCAAATAAATTAAATAGTTGTTCTGAACAAGCGCCAAAACAGAAACAGGACACATCAGTCAATTAAACTATCATAGCTAATTACTTATTTATTTCTTATAGTCAAAGTAATCTATTGGATTTGTATATAATTTTCATTCGTTCAAACTTGCACATCCTAGTTTTAGCAGGAAGTACCAAAATATGACAAGTATTTTTGGCTTGGTGGGAACCAAAAGGATCAGAAAATCCTATTCTATTCTTGTTTTCTATTCTTCTTGCTAAAAGAGTGCAGGGCCATCTGAATTTGTGAATATTTCCTCAGAGAAAACTTCCAAAAGCAGCCAAAACCTCGTTGCAGATTACCTAATTTTGGTGATATTGGAAATGGAAATCTTCATACATGAAAATATAATTTACTGTTGCACTTGAGATTTTCCTAATGCATTTTTTTTATCTCTCAGACTTTTTCAGGTGACACAGAAGTGAAATAGTTGCTTCTTTTATGATGCTAGATTAAAAAAAATTAGAAGTACCTGCTAACAAGACATTAAGAATTTTAATGTAGAATGAAACAGTAGATCTGATTACCTACATCTAATCTGAAAAGATTTCATAGAATGACTTGTAATTCTCTAACAAAGTAATCAGTAATCTTATTTTCCTTCTGTATGGAAACCTCTTCTAAGAAACATTTTCAAGGCTAAAGAAACACTCTAAAAGAAAAAAAAACCTAAATAGTAGAAATTATGCAAAAAATGCCATTGAACTGTATTAAGTGCTAAAAATGTGCTAGAAAACTTGGCTTTCTAAAGTCTAATAAATCATTATAATTTTCTTTCAAATGTAAGTTGTATTTCTACTTTACAGATAAAGGCACTTCCACTGTGTAGAAATTATAGAAAACTTGTAACTATAAAAAAGATATTTCTAAAAAATTTTGACAGGTAACTGTGTGATATAAAGGAATTACTTTGCCATACTGATCATGACTGGAACTTGACTATATCCACCATTATTTGCACAGACCTCAGATACAAGTGTTTGTACCTTGCAATCCTTTTAATCCTAGTCATGTGTGTTCCTTGAGAAACCTGCTCAGAACTACCTATGAATAGCAGACATAAGAGAGATGGACTGAAGGGTTAGAAGGGAAAAAATGACATGGGAATTTGCAAAATATCTGTGTATCTCAGGAATTTTGCATGAAGCTGTAAAGCGATTGCAATAAAAGTAAATAAAACTAAAATATAGCATCATAAAAATATTCAGATAACACTGGATGTTTGGTTTGTGGTGTTTTATTATCTTTTTTAAAAAACATTTCTACATTCAGATTGTGGTGGAAATCATGTTCATGAATTTTACCCATAAAAATAAATCCCACAGTATAGGCAGAATAAAATCCCCATATTTTATAATCTTTCCCAAGACCTACCTGTTATCTTGCAGCCATACACTTCAAATCTCAGTGAAACTCCATTTTCCCAAGACACAGGTCTGATTCTCACAAACCGTGTTAAAACTGGTTTGGCAAAAGCTCTGTAAACAACATCAGTGGGATTGCTATTCCCTTGAAACACCTTTGTGTGGAAAGAAAAAGTATATATTTGTTAGGCTTTCTCTTAACTGGTGCTTACAGTTCTGTGTTTTACAGATTTGATATGAGGTCTAACCAGGGTTGGTTGTGGGGGCTGAGACAAAAACTTGCATGGGAAACTATTTCATTAATCTTCTAACACAACTTTTGCAGACGGGTTTGCTTTCCTTGGGGAGGAAAAACGAAGATGTAAGGTGTTCAATGATACTAAAAAAGTTGTTCCTAATGCCCAGATCTATATGCAGGAATGACAAACCCTGGTCTTCGTCACCCAACAACTCCTGTGTCCTGGAAGAATCCCCCAATGCCCCACTAAAGCAGTTCTATTTCTTGTACACTCATCAAATAATGCAGTAAGCTAAAAAATCTCAGGCTCAAATTAACGATTTGGATTTCAATTAGACCATATAAAAATCCTATATAGTTATGATAAATATATATATTATTTTGCTGACCTTGGGTTTAAGATTTTTAAAATGTATTGTGCAAACCTTGCTTTGTTAACACCCTGTCTTCAAATCCTTTTCAACAAGGTCTCAGTATTTCCTTCGCCTTGCATATTGAGATTGAAGTCTATTTAAAATCTGTTTAGCAGGCTCCAAGATTTTCCCTGCATCCCCCGAGGCTGGCAGTCAAATTAGATGAACAATGAGACTTCCACCAGAAGCACATGATTGTGCTGTGCTTTCATGTTGAGGATGCTGCAGACACACTCCTTCCTAGCCCAGCCAAAACCTTGCAATGTTCCAGTCCAAAGAAGGTGATTCAGCTTCCTGCTTCTTCCTCACGTAGAGGGGACCAATTTCCTGTTGTTTTCCATGGATGCAGGCCCCTCTCCTTTTATGGGAGATCCTCCCATTTCTTACACACACTGTCCTGCTTTCCTGTTTGTTCCTTACAGTAGCTGCGTTGATTTGGAGCGGGGGCCAACAGCACACAGCTGCCAACCCATAAGGCTCAGTTACAGCTCAAGTAATTTAACATCAGAGTTTCATATCTAGTAAGAGATTTTTAATGGAACTGCATTTCCTTCCAGTAACTTTTTTATTTTCTGTGAAGACCTGATGTAGTTTTCTCAAAGTTTGCATCTGACAGAGAAAAGGAGTCTTTTCGCAAAAGTACCCAGATTTTTATGTGTAGTTAGTGCAACATTGGTGTATGGCTGCCTTGAGACCTGCAGCTGCAAAGTTTTCATTTGAATTAGAATATCTGGGAAGGAGACTGGTGCATATGTTTTTCTTGTCTTGATCAACAGCAAAATACTGCCATTTTAGAAAACTGATTTTTTAAACAAACTCTTTGTACAAGTGACGCAGGTTTAGGAAATGTTCTCACTAATTAAAGACAGCATGTGCAAGAGAAACTCATGTAAAATACACTTTTGGAGAGTTTACAAATTGAAGCTGGTAATGAAAATCAGGCATGGTTTGATTTTGAAAGAAGCATTTGTTCAGATTACAGAATCCAGAGTCAGGAAACCCAGTGTCTCATACCAGCCACTGCCCTGGCCCCTCTTGTGACTTTGGGAAAGACAATTATTGTATCTTTATATACATCACTGTACAGTGCCCACATTGTGTTATCTGACTTTTAGAACTTCCAGTAAAACCAGGATAATACCTGCCAGAGAGAAGTTTTCAGTATTCATTTTTTATTGTTTTCCAAAGGGCTTCAAAAAGAGCAAGACGTATTTGTTAAACACTGTTACCACATTGATTAGATAAATGTAGTGGACTTGGCATAGCCCTTACAGATGAGTCAGGGACAAACAGTAACCAAATATTTAGGGCTAGATAGGGTTACACTGATAGACTTTGATATCGTACAGCTCTTCTGTGTCTTTACAGAGGGGTCACAAAAAAGCTGTTTTGAAGGGAGGTACCACAAAACGACTCCAATTGCATCAGCCCCTGGCAGCCTCTGGGGATGCTGCTCTCAGGCACATCCTGAGCGAGGTGGGAAGGGAGGCACAGCCTCACTGGGGCTATTCATGTGCGAGCTGGAGCAGAACTGACTTCTCAGTAATGAGCTTTATGCTCATGGTAGCGGATAATGACAATTTTTTCTTATGAGCGTCTAAAGCTGTTTCATTGGGAGGTCACAGAGAGCAAATCTGCTGATAAATGGAAAGGTGATAAAAATCTATAAGGATGGAAAGATGTGCCTAATCATCTGTCTGCATGACCCCCATCACTGAGATACTTGGAAGTCTAACAAACCACTAATCATCTGCTAGCAGTGCTGCATGGCCATGCACAGGGAGCTGAGGCACTGACTTATTGCATATCCAGAGTTTCACTGCACATAACAGACAGACACATTTTTTGAGAAGTTCTGCATAATGTTTTTCTCAAGGTCACATTGAAATTCTCTGAGAAACAGGGAAACAGCAGAACAGTCCAGGAAAAAAACAGAAAATTACTCAAATTATGGTGAGTTCAATACATAGGGCATCACCTTACACCATTTTCAGCTGCTCTAGGCTTTGCATAAACAATTTCTGTGTCCCATTACTACTGAGACACAAGCTGGCTTTTGGATTTGGGAAATAGTGCGGATCAACCTGACTAAACCTTATTCCTCTTTTTTAAACAGATAATAATAACTAAACAGTTCAGCAGACTATTTCTCAGCTGAAGAGAGACAATAAAAGGAAAAAAAATACTTACAACAGGCTTGTTTCCCTCCTTCAGTGTAATCCAGTCCTCTCCATTGGAGCTGACATCTACACGATACGTTTTCAGATAATATTCTTTCTTTGTTTCTTTTGAGATGGCTCCTTGGGTCCCAATTCCAGAAACAAAGCGGAGAAGGCCCAGGTCGACCTGTGGTAGAGAATAATTTGGAATGTGAGGACAACTAGTTCAGAGCGTAACAACATTGGAGCAGTGGCACCCTCTCTACCTCACCCTGCCTTACAAAAATAATAAGGATTTTATATAAAGCAAACTGCCAAATATTGTTGACAATAACATAGACATAATCTCCTCTTTTGTAACTGTTGTCATCACAGAATTCAGGAAAATTTGCCTAATTAGCCAGGAATGTTCTTCACACACTAGAGAATTCTGTTTCCTCTGCGAGGGAGGAACCAGAGACACCATCAGTGCAAGTGGGAACCACCAGACTGCAGAGGAGTTACCAGAGAAATTCCTCAAGGACCAGCCTGCTGAAAAACCTTACTTAATACTTTCATTAAGCACTTGCATAGATGCTAATGAAATTCCCAAAGGACACTCAGCTGCAAGGTGTTGTCAACGCAGAGGAGACTCATACAGTGAGAGCTGAGTGACCCTGAGGACTGTGGCAGTAGAAATGGGATGGCATTTACTAGGATAATCAAAGTTGCACTTATGGAATGATAAGAAGAATTCTGCTAAAACCCAGAAGATCATTACTTGCAAATAGAAGAGAAGAATCCCAATGTATATTAGTTGGTCACAAGATAATTACAAACCACTGTGTGATTTTGTTGGGAAAAAAGACAAATTAGTTGCTAGTACTGCATGATGCATTTGGGGAAAAGAAAGAAGCATTAGCACAAGTCTAGTAATTCTGTTCCAACTGTCAAATTCAAATTCCAACTTCTCTCATTAGAAAACAATTCATTTTGAACTCCCTGGAGAAATGCACATGAATGTGTATTAGAGGTCATCTCTCTTCTTCACTCTTTTGTCTCCTCCTTCTCTCATGGAACTACATTGTCCATTACAAATGGACAGGTGATTTAGGTTAACCTTGCTCTCCCCCATTATTTATTTTTCATCCAGGTCTTTTCCTTATCTAATTCATCATGTGGCATCCAAGAAGTATCAACATATTTGGGAGAATGATGTGGGGTGCAGGAATACAGCTACCTAAGTAGCTGGCTACTCAGTTCTGCTGGCAAAAGAACCCCTTATCCCCGTGCACAAGCCCAGCTGCCAAATAGCTGAAACTGGGCAAAACACTTTATTACAGTCAGTTTGGTGACCACAGTTTTGAAACCTCTGCCATTTCCTTACAGCCTTTTTTAGCCATAACAACCAACCAAGTAAAATCAAATTCTTCACTGTCTTTGTCTGTAGCGAGAACCTTTGTTTCCTAAAGTAGGTAATTTTATTTCAGTAAAAAATGTCCCTATTCACAAAATATTAATCAGTGTAATTTTCCCCCCTTACTTCAGTTGTCCAGAGTTTAGTAGGATAATAGGTTGAATTAACCATTCTCAATTGAATGGCCCCATGAATGTCCCAGTCTCTTTCAGTATTTCCAAAGTATGTAGGATGCAGAATATGTGTGTCCTGTGTCTCACAGGCATCCTTTTTCCTGGATTTATGTCATATATCCAAAGGCACTGGAGCAGTTAAATCAACATGCTGTGCATTCTCTCTCAAAAGGCTGAAGGAAGTTCTGTTGAGGACAGTGTCACTCTCTCAGTGCCCATGTCATATGCAAGGCATTTTGGAGTCCTCCAGCACAAGAATAGCAGCCTTGTGTGAGACAGATAGAACTGGCTTTCAGGCCAAAGCCCCTGCCCCAGTTTGTTAGGCTCATGAAGTCTATATGTAACATTTTAGCCCTTGTCTTTAGGGGTGAAATACTGCAACATTTTGGTTTTGTGTGATAAAAAAAATTCAGTCTTAAAAAAAAAATAAAATCCCAGCGCCACCTCACAAAAACAATCAAGTGATTTAAAGTAACTGGAGAGTCTCAGATGTTAGATTGTTGCAATCTGAAAGTTAATGGGGGAATCTGGGCATCATTGCTCTGAGCAATCTCAGCTTAACTTCAAATGCTCTCCAAGCTGTACTCTGCTGATTGTAAAGTGTGCTGCACTGAGTTATGTCCAATACCACATTCACTTCCAGGCTGAAGTGCACTTGAAAATCTGGAAGTCTGAGGGAGCACAGAGCTAAGTTATTTAAATGATCTGCCTCTCTTACAATTTGAAACAGCTCTTCAGTTTTGAAATGATTAGGGTCCCAAGCCTGTACCATTCCAACTGATTTGAAATTATTCTAGTAGAGGCTTTTTAATATACAGTAAGTACTTCATTGTGAATAAAGTCAAGCAATGGCCTTTTACAAGAGTTCTAGGTATTTGAAGCCAAGTTAAAATTTAACATTGGTAGCTTAGGAAGATTTGATTATTTGATGCCTGACATATCAATTGCTACCAGTCACTGATCATTCAGACCTCAGGCTTGTCCTGTCAGAAAACTTCAGGCCCCAAATTTTGCTTGGTCCTAAATTCAAGAATTCAATACACCTTCTTAACTCCAGGGCACTGAATATCCTACAGCATCCATCTTACTGCCCAGGATTAAGTCCCAAACACACAATGGATATGGACATGTACTTTCATGCCTAGAACCTGGCAGAACTCTCTCACTGGGAGAGAGGGAGACTCTGAGGGGACTTCTGATTTATTGCCTATAAGTAAGGAAGGAAAGGTAACCTCATTAGCACTCCTGGCTCCAGTAACTGAGAAAGACATTACTGGAGGAAGGAGGGCTCTCCTTGTTAGGGAGCACATCTCTTCACATGGATGTGCTTTCTCTCCAAGTCAGCAAATCTTTGTGTGCTCTTGCAAACTGGAACTATGTCAGCAGTAGTCCTCTCCTGGAGTCTGACAGCTCAAGTGTTCAGCACAGCTTTAAAGCCCTTGCAAAGGCAAACTGTGACCCCAGACCTGCTGCATGCCAGGGGCTGTTTGCTCACAAACTGATAAAGGAAAGAAGAACAACATTTCTCCATTGGTGTTTTGTGAGAAAGAAGCGGTGCAAACAAGAAAGATGAGATTAAACAACAGAGAAGCAGAAGGGTCTCTTGGAATGTTTAGTACTAACTCTGTCAGTGAAAAAGTCCAGGAGAGAGGTAGGGCTTAAGGCATTTACTTCCCTTTGACAGTTCCTTGCCGTGGCCTCTGGAGGGGAGCTGCCCCTCTCCAGGTGCATGCAAACAGAATTGCAACACTGTGCACCCCTCTGTGGTGCCTAGGTATGTTTGCAAATTAAGCTCTAAATGTAACAATCTTCTCTAAGTAAGATGATAGAAATGAATTATGTAGAAACTGCATGACACATTTTAATGGGATGTTAAGCTCCCCCTCATTAATCACTTTGTGATGCATTTTGTTTTTGTTCCAATGATTTTTGGAAGTTTGCTTTCTATAAAATGCAAAAAGTTGCCCATAAAACACAGATTCTAAAAGTCACTGGGACTGTTCAGAATTGAAGTGCAACCATATCAATTGCTAGTAACAACTGGAAGCTGAAGGTACCAAAGTGCAGCTGTGATAAGACACAGGTCTTCTCTATTTTTCCCAGAGGAGTCAGTGCAGAGGGTAATAGCTCTGGAACAGCTGTGTCACCAGACAGGAAGCTTTCTTCATCTTGAAGCTTATGTCTGGAGAGTCCACCTCTGTGTATAAGTTTCAGTCAACACAGTATGTCCTTTCCAAAGACGTCTCCAAGTGTTAATGTGACCAGAGGTAACCCCTTTTTCTCAGATGCAGGCTACTCCAGCTATGATTATGATATAAGTCTTTAATAACTAGCTTTTCGTTTTGGCCTTCTTGTCCTTTTTGTTTCAAGAACTTGTGTTTCATGTTAGAGTGACTGTGAAGAGATGTGGTGTTGAAATACAGTACTTTTGAAGATGAACATCAAATGCATTTCCCTGCAATTATTTGACATTTAACGTTCTGCACATATGATAAACAAACATCTGGTATTTATTTTAGAAAATGCAAGCGATTTTGTAAGTTATTGCAAGCCTTATGGCTGTGATCTGAGATAGGCAGCTGTCTCCAAACCTGAAATCTTCACATTTCATTTCCATGACCAGACTTTCAGCTTTGACTAACAGCAGCATGTTTCAAGTTCTTTTTCTTTTTTTTCAAATTTTCACTTTCATTCAGTTTAAGAAGCATATCTCTCTTGGAAAATGATGCCTAAGGGCCTTATCCAAAATGACAGCCTTTGATAGTTGCGTGCACTGCAATGTGAATATCTTTATTTGAAAGTGCAAGTCTGGGATCAGAATTGACTATAGGAATGGGCCCCTACCTTACCAAAAATGAGGAGCATCTTGAATGTGTTTTTTTTTTTCCAGCAGAGAAATGTTCTTTTTTTTTTCCAAAAAAGCCTCACTCGTTCCTATTTCTAAAATCAATTTATTTCCTACAGAAGCATATTGCAAGGCACTAGCTGTTTCTACATATGAATTACTTACTCTCTATTTATTCCACAATATCTCATAGCATCCAGGAGAAATATTCTTATTGCTGTAGCACTGTCTCCAAAAAATGCAGGTGGGTGACACATTTTTAAGGCAAACATATGCAAGGGCTGGCATATGCATTTTACTTGAGACCAGTTAAGGAGAAGGAAAAAAATAACATTTAGCTCTGCACAATGCATCACGTAGCAAATCTGAGCAAACTGCTAGCTAAAGAATGACACAGAACATACACGGCTTGAAATTAATATTGCTTCTTCCTGTCATCATACATAACTGGGTTGTAGTATGGAAGACCTTATCTTCAGGATGAAAATCTGCCTTGTTAAAAAAAATACAGTCATTGAGGGAGCTGTAGCAAGGGAGCAGTTTTGCCAGCTTTTAGCACTCCTACCGTAGGTCTGTTCAACAGCCTGAGAAAATAAAGTACCGAGTGCTAGAGTTTGATTAACAACAGGAAGCTTTTTGTTGTGGGCATCTCTTGTGGCTTGAAAAGCTGTACAATCCATCACTTGACACAACATACCAAAGCAAATATTTTCAGAGAACCATGTCATTTCCCTAGATAGCATACAGTGCTCTGAGTCAGATTAAATGCTGCGACGCTTCACTGTTCTGTCAAATATTTAATTAAGCGAGAGTTGATCTACTTTCTTAACACTGCTGTTGATTTGGCAAATCAAGCTTTCTCATAAGGTATATACAACTATGACTTCATTCCTTAATTTCTTAGATTGTAATGCTAAGTAGGAATGGGACAGGCTCCAGTAGAAATTCTGAAAATAGTCTAATTAATTTGGTTGGAAAATGACTTCCAAAAGTCTTCATTCTCTTGACATGAGTAGTCATTACAAGAGCACAACTCCTTGATTAATGACAGGTGGTAAATATTCATCCTGGATTTAAGTGAAAATAGTTAAGCTTATAAACTACCTCAAATCTTTAGTGATTTGCAGTGATAGTTGCAGCAGCTCCAGAAAGAAGGTAGGGAGAAAATATTGCTCTTATTAAGATCTCTCCTGAAGAGACTGAAGTCTTTCTCATTGACCTTGACAGCAACGTCCTGAAAGCCCCAAAAGGGAAAGCAGTGACTTGGCAAAGAACAGTTGTGCCTAACAACTGTCCCCAATCAGTTTGTTTTACTGAACTGATGCTTATGTGACTTGGCAAAACGGGGAGGCATGGAAGAAGAGATGAGAAAACATTCAAGCCAAAGACACAGGAATTCTTGGCAGCAAAAGGGAAAAGAACCTTTCTTTAGCAGTTGAAATATATATATTTTCACAATCTTCACCTTCTGCTCAAATCCCTTTCTGCAGAAGAAAAAAATGTAAGTATAAAGATTCCCTCAACTGAAAACAAAGAATAGAGTCAAAAGATGCTATCAAGTTCAGCTACTGATGCTGTGGTCACAGAATTGAGTACAGCAACTTTTCCCAGAAGCAGATCAGCCAGTTTCTATAGGAGAAAATTTAGGATAATGGTGAAAAAGTATGACTGATAAACATAAGAGAACCTCAGTCATCATTATGAAGCTGGTTCAAGAAGGAAAAGATGCAGAAAGCCTAAGAAAAATGAAATCCAGAAACATAAAGGAAAGAAGAAAAGACAAGAAAAGAATAAAAGAAAAAGCTTCTGTGTCTCTGACAGAGAAAAGATAATGCTTGTGCGGGCTGTGTTGCATCTGGATTCATGGCACATTCTCCCACTCTTATGTTAATTTTTTTTTTTTGCATAAATCAGAAGCAACTAATTAAAAAAGAAATATTTAATTCTGACATGTTCTTTGAACTGGTGTTCCATCTGGTTCTGTTTGAATAGTAAAATCTGCTGTAGTCATAAAAATTGGCAAGCAGCACTCTGGTAAAGAGAAACAAAAGAGACTCAGTACAGCAGGTTAATACACTCGCATTTTAACTGGAGCCATTTCCAGAATTCAGCAAGCCAAATCTCTCCAGTATGGGAACGGTAAAGATCAAATGGGAAAAGAGAAATGCTGCGAGGGGGCCGGGAGCGGCGCTGCCGGCGGCAGGAGCGCGGTGTGACAGCGGGGCTGGGGCACAGAGCCCGGTGTGACAGCGGGGTGTGACAGCGGGGCTGGGGCACAGAGCCCGGTGTGACAGCGGGGTGTGACAGCGGGACTGGGGCACAGAGCCCGGTGTGACAGCGGGGTGTGACAGCGGGGCTGGGGCACAGAGCCCGGTGTGACAGCGGGCAGTGACAGCAGGGCTGGGGCACAGGAGCCCGGTGTGACAGTGGGGTGTGACAGCGGGGTGTGACAGCGGGGCTGGGGCACGGTGAGACAGTAGGGTGTGACAGCGGGCAGTGACAGCGGGGTGTGACAGCGGGGCTGGGGCACTGGCAGAGCCCGGTGTGACAGTGGGGTGTGACAGAGGGGCTGGGGCACAGAGCCCGGTGTGACAGCGGGCAGTGACAGTGGGGTGTGACAGCGGGGTGTGACAGCGGGGCTGGGGCACGGTGAGACAGTAGGGTGTGACAGCGGGCAGTGACAGTGGGTATGACAGCGGGGCTGGGGCACTCGCAGTGCGGGCAGAGCCCTGTGTGACAGCCCGGTGTGACAGCCCGGTGTGACAGCCCTGTGCGACAGCCCGGTGTGACAGCCCGGTGTGACAGCACTGGGCGCTCGCAGAGCCGGTCACAGCCGGGCAGGAGCCGCTCCCGGGACAGACGCGCTCCCTGCGAGGGTGAGACGCGCCCGGGGCGGGCACTCGCAGGGACACGGAACGATCCCCCTGGCACTCATTTGCAAGCTCCATCTCACGCCTTGATGTGGGGCTTTGATGCAGCGCCGTCGTTATTCAGAAGACTCAGAAAATACCTTTTTCCTAATTTATTTTTCTTTCTGGAACACTATTTAAAACCTGAACGCTGAGATACAATAAACTCTGATAACAAAGGGAGGAAAATGTAATCGTATTGGGTTTTCTATAGACTCTGGGATCTAAGCAATCAGCATCTTGTGCCATTCAAATCCTCTCTGTAGCAATGGAGAGAAAGGCTGATTAACTCCCAGTGCTTTAGAAAAAGATTGTTTTACATCTTGCAGGAACATATCTTGCTGTGAAATATTACTTCTTTAAAATGAAAACCTTTGCATCAGCACTACATTAACTTGCAAATGGATAACCTAAGACATGTACAATGACTTGGTCAAAAAAAAGGAGGAATGTGAATGGCCCCTTTCTCCAGCTAAGATACTTAGGAACCCTTGCTGAGCAATAAATGAGTCAGGAACGTAATACTTTTAATTAACGTTTTCTGAATACTTATTTGTAATTTACATTTAATTTTAAACCTGAGCTTAATCCTCTGATCTGGAATGAAGACAACTATTTAGTGCAGTTTGAATGTGACCTTCCCTGGTTTGTGTTAGAAACTATAGAAAAGGGAAACTCTATAGCAATACTTGCAGAACCACTCTTTTCTGAGAGAAGGACATAATTGTAGGACTTTCTTTCCCCTAAGTGTACTAAGCAACTAATGCACAAATGGGAAACAAGTAATCCAAAGCTTCTCATTCAGCCTTCTTCACATGAGAATAACCAGACTTTGGGCAGAAAAAAATTGAATTTTGCCTATTCAGTTCTTTTGGTTTTTTTGTGCCAGCTGCTGTCCTGTCAAAATCAGGGGGTACAGGCAGAAGGGCTTGGTTTATAATTGTGTTATTTTGAGTATAAGTACAATACTACATGTGTAAACACACAGTAATAATTTCTTCTTCCTGTTTCACAGCATGCCTATGCTAATGGCAGGAAGCTGCTATGCAAAGGATGATACGCTGTGCAAAATTAAACCTCTCCTGTCTCAGACAGCACACCTTGATGGCATAGATAGATCTGACTGTGCAATCACTGTGTTCACTGTCAGTTCCACTGAAATAACTGGAATTTACTACACTCAGATATTTTTGAGAGTTCAGGCTTTGGGTTTTCTATAAAGAATCACAGGAAAATGAGGAAAAAGTGCCAGTGTCTGTGATATAATACTTTTTAAGTCTAATTTCACTGGAATAGGTGTACAACCTGTGTCACATGGAAATACATGTCTTTTCTTTTGATCAGCTTTCTCATCTTGGAAAATCGGCACAGCCTCTTTAAATCAGTCATTCATCCACAGGAGTCTGCATTCATTTATTCTCTGTTAAATGGAACTGTCAGTTTTGTTGCATCAAAATTCGATTTTCTATTTCATACACATTGTATATGATGATTTTAATTTACTGCTGGGTCACCAAGCAAGTCACTGCTTTTTTACAATATGAGTTTCTGCTACCTTCTAGAAAAATGTCAGGTAGCTACAGTTAGACAGTGAGGTGAGTGTGCTGTAAATGTTTGGTGAAAAATGAGAGACAGACTGCACATGCAAAGATTATTTCACTTTTTCTGGTATGTTCCTCACAGCTCTGAGGAAATGAACACATGTATATTAAATACTTCTGAGGCTGTGACTTGGAAATCTCACTGCTGAGAGTGGAGCTCTTGTCTTGTGCCAGAGAGGAAGTGGGACAGCAGAAGGGATGCACAGGTCACTGACTACCAAGACAACTTCCCCCAAGTGCTAAAGCAGTCCTGGGAGACTGGCTGTCCTTCCCTCAGCAAAGCATGCCCAAAATCTAGGCAGGAAGATTTTATTTACAGGGTTTCTTTGGCCAGATAATGGTGCCTGGTTTTTGTATCCCCACTCTACCTATCTGAAAGTTACTCTATCTGCAGTTATGTAAAGAGAAAACCTATTGATTTTAAAGTGCTGCGGCTTTTAAAAATAAACACAGGATGTATTTTCTTAGTTAAGCATATCATGAAAGGGGGGAACCCTCCTATGGACAGCTAATATTTAAGGCCTGGTAAGAACATTTAAAAATTATTCTGTGCTATGTTAACCCTTCAGTCCATCAGCTAAAGTTAATAGCATTTGCATTGGAGAAGAACCTGCTCCTGTTACAGCTGAAAGACACTTTAGTCTTTAGTGCAATGATCTGTAACCTAAATACAACCAGTTAAAATATATCCTGGTCTGATATGTGATGGGACAGATTGATCCTTTCATCATCTTTAAGAGGATCAACACCAGAAATGAGTTTAGCCTGAAGTGTTCAACACACTGCAATGAAGAGAAAGACCAGACTCCACAGGTACAGCTGGTTGGTGAAGTTATGTGTAAACAGTTCTTCCCTGGTGAGAAGCCAGTTGTGCCTGAAAACAGAGGAACTGGATCTCAGCTCAATGTTTGGTAAACTGTATTTTCTCTGCTAGCAGCTTTTGTTTGCCAGTCAGCTTTGGAGGTTATCCTGATGCCTTTTAAAAGACTTTTTTTTGAAACCTTAAATGAAAACATTAGAGACAAAGACAAAATGAAATTAAGTGTTTCCTTTTTGAAAGATACTTTTTTTTTCTTTTTTTCTGCGGGGTCAAGAAGACAAATTGCTTTCTGAAGGGCAGGTATTTACCACTTGGAAGAAATCTCATTTATCCTTTCACTCTACCTATTTTGCTACCGCTGTGAAAATGTCACCTAATGGGCAGAACAGAATTGAACTGGGACAGAAAAGCAGGATGACACAAGGGCAGGAGAGGTAAATAATAGCTCAGCCACAGAAAATCTGGAGCCTGGATGCTGGGATGGGGAAGGGCCCACAGGACTCATCAACTCTACAGCTTCATACTACTGTGCAGGTGTGGAAAGAGTGAATAAAAATGCATAATCTTCTCTGCAAAGCACTCAGCATCACCTCTCATCTCCAGCCCAGGCTCGGCCCCACGAGAGCAGAGACCTTTAGCTCAGTAATAACTCTGCTTATTAGAACACACCTCAGCTGTGTGCTCCTAGCCAAGGCTCTGTTTCCAGCCACTGCCCTTAGTCACTTAACTTCCAGCCCTGAGCTTTACCTCACCCTAGTCTGACACCTGCCTAGTCTCGTAGATTAATTTATTTCTGCCAGACTCAGAAAAATCTCCCTCTGAGATGCCTTCCTTCACATCTGCACAAGGTCCTGGCTGTTGGTGTTGTTTAAGATGTGTTGTTTGGTACTGGGTAGGCAAAGCTGCCTCAGCCCCCACAGGGTCTGCAAACCATCTGGGAGAGAGCAGAGAGCTCCCCTACCCAGCAGAGTGGCACAAACAACTGATTTCTTGGCGTGATGGCAACTTAAAACCCAGAAAAACAGAACAAATATTTTGAGTCAAGCCAAACATCTGAACCTGGTGAATGGGAAAAATAAAAACAAAAACAAAAGAGAGAGAGAAGAACCACTTTGTACAGAGTAAGTGGATTTAATTTACGTGAAATAAAGAAAAAGATGTGATTAAAAAAAAAAAAAAAAAGAGAAATTAAACAAGCCAGTGGTGGTTAGTTTAAAACTAGTTTTAGTTTAGATTTAAATATTTTAATTTCTTTCCCTCCTGGAACCAACTAGTGAAAGTGGGATAAATGTACAAAATTATTTCAGTAGTTGCTGAATCAGTGCTTTTGGTGGACACATTTTGAATTTGCTATCTCAGCTCTAAAGGGCCATCTGTCTCACAGCCATTGAGGGGATGTAGGGCTGGACTGGGAAGTGGATGCATAGGTAATTACAGAGCCACATACAAACTACTCAGATCTCTGCACAGTGGATCCCCTGAAAAAAATGAAACTATTATAATGATTAGGGTGGTGGTGGGGGGCTCGGAGGGGCTCTGCTTCTGCTGCTCCTCCATATGTTGCACTCAGGATTGCTTGAAGCCACACAGAACTCCCCTCTGTATTAGGCCTGATGTTGAAACATTTCAGAGGGAGGTAGAGAGGATTTTCTTCTAAACTGCATTTTGCACCTGCACTACCAGAGCAATAAGGCTGCCAATGGTTTTGCACAGTTCTCTGAGCATCTCTCCAGCCTCCCCAGAGTGATAAATCTATGGCTGGGAACTTTCTGGTACTAAAATAACTCTTAAAGCACTTTGAATAATCAAAAAACCTTCATACTTTGTAGGGCTCTTTTATTTCTCCCTCTCCCTCTAGTTTAATTTCAGTACTTGCCTTTGTGAAACTCTACCATTTATTCCCATGTCACAGTAAATAAAGGTATGAATGTATCCTGCTGGGTCAATTAACCCTGGTTCTGTGCTGTGTCACAGTCTGTGCTGCCTGTGATTTCCAGAAAGGAATATTCTTTTGTCATTCTTTGCCCATGTGCAAAGCATGTTAAGACCGCTAAGATAACTGTAACACTTTTCTACACAAAGCTAACTCTGCTTTTTGTGATTTCTGGAGTGCAGTTATGAACTGTAAAATGACATGAACTAAATTCATGACTTATAATCTAAAGTGGCAGAGAAGACAAAGGACTGACAGTTTTTGTGCTTTAATGTCAGTGTGCTCCCTAATGATGGGCAAGCCCCACCACAAAGCCTTGCACTCCAGCTCTTAGGTTGTCCTTCAAAGGCCAGGAAAACTGGGAGGCTGAGATTTCCCAGTTTTCATGCTATTCTACACAGTAATATGCTGCACTTCACTTCTGCACCAAACTCCAAAAGAAACAGAAATAATAATAATAATAACAAGCACTGTTGACTAGCACATCCATGGCTTTTTATGTGAAGTACTTAAATAAGCTTGCTGGGAAAAGTCAGCCTAAACATCTGCCTGATGTAAGAATAAACCTGTTAATGAAATGAATGTGCTGTGCAGCAGCAAATATAAATACTGACTATGTTTTTAAGTGAATATCTGATAAGGAAATCAGCTATGACACAGATGAAAGGTCAAGACACCAAATGATGAACTGCAATTATTTTCAGAAGTGATATGGAAATAAATCAGTATTAATCTATATACCAGTTCACATCAGTGATGTATGCTCCTGGGTTACACTTACAAAGGACCAAATAATGAAGAATGTAGGTTAAAAACTGAAGGAATGAAGACAAATGTGGAAGGCAAATTCCATTTCAGAGCTCCCTCTCAATTCTGGTGAAGTAGTGTATACAGAGAAATGCTTTAAATCAACGGGAGTATATTTTCCTTGCACAGCAGAGTTAGTGTTAAATAAACAACTGATATTTCAATCAGTGAAGGAAAGGGGGATCTCCCAGGCTGTTTTTGAGGAGACCTATTGTTACCTCTCTGGCCTTTCTCCAGACTCCAGAATGCTGAAAGATGCAGAGGGAGAATTTTGCACCAGATCAGCTGACACTGCTCGGGCTGACTGGTCTAGAGGTCTCAAATTACTGCAGGGGTTGTAGGTGCCAAAGGGCTGGGTGGGCACTGAGATAGGGACTGGGAGGCAGAGGCCAGAGGGAGCCTGGTGCTCCCTGTGCTACCCCCTGAGTCTGGAGGTTCACACGTGGTATCAGGTCTGTGTCCTGCTGAAAAACCCAGCAGTATAAGTTTGGGCTGGTTTGGCTGGATTTGTGTCATATTAGCCAGAACACACAATAAGGAGCTCATCTTAGTGTAAAGCCCTATGACAGCTGCAGAATGACAGATAATGCTCAATCCAGAGCATACTGTCTACTTATGTTAACCCCCTGTTAATGGTTTCGAACAAATCTGAACTGGCAGAGAGTGTTTTTACCATACTAATGCTTTTTGGTTTATGGCTGAAAGTTTTGATCTGATACCAGGATTCTTAAAGCTGCATTTATGGTTTTCTCCTACCCCAGACATAAAGTGAACTGAACATCTCGTGTTATTAACAAACACATTTTGGTCTCTGGGCAAGCTGGAGGTCTCACTCACTGTTACAGGATGAGAGAAAAATGGTGCCACCCAGAAACTGCCATCCAGCTTGGTGGGAGCACAAAGATCTGTGTTATATGCATTAGAAGAAACGTTTTGATAGAAAACATACAGATCCTGCAGTAAAAGCACCCAGAAGGTGTTGCTCCTTGTGGGTTTGAAAACCCAGCCCGTGATGAGGATTGATGGCAGCCCGGGTTCCCAGTGACCCTGGTAATAGGCAATCAGTCTCCCCTCAAAGCCACACACGTGGGTCTCAAGTGTGTCTGCTCCTGCTCCTGCCCTGGGGCTGCTGGCCACAGCCCATGGGGCATCCCTGAGCCACAAGGTCCTGCCAGGCACAATGGCCCGTGGCTCCTCCGCAAAGGAAAAATAAGATGCAAAAAGACCCCTAAGTATAAAGATTTTGCATGTTATTTTTTCAGATAAGTGTAAATGTAACTGCTTTCTTAAACGTGAACATTAAATCTACTCTGTAAAAACACAGTTACTGCTGCCATGGCAGGCATCACTTGTCCCTTTTGAAGGAATGCCTTGAAAATGCAATCATAAAATCCTTGTGCATTATGGATTTCATTAACATTGTACTCCCCTAGGATTCCCAATTGCACAATAACAGGAGTTCTTTAAATTTTAAATACCACAGACAGGAACAATTTCACTAAAACCAGATGTGAAACCCTTGCATGGGCCTTCTTACTGGTTCTAAGTACTGAAACTGGCTGGTAATTGATACCTATTAACATGTTTGTTGTTCAGATTACAGAAATAGAAACACTATACTATTTTTCCTGTGAAAGGATACGTTAATGAGGGACAATGACTTACATTGCAATGGCAGTTCCCTGCTCTTGATTAAATTAAAGGTCTGGTTTTATTTTTTATTTTAAATTATGCCATTTCAAAATGAAGGGCAGTCAAGTGTGTGAAACATAAGTGCAATAAACAAGTAGGCTGAGCTTAAGGTTGGGATGCTAATAACATCCCATATAACAATAAACTACCTTCACACATATTTTTGGCAGCCCTTGTTCCCTCATGCATATCTTTATTCCACTCATATTGGAAAATTCACAGACTTATTAATGTGTTTTTAAAGAAGAAATTCAATCTAGAGTGACTCTGTTTCTGATTAAGGAATCACTCCAAATCTCGTGTTAGTTGAGCAATTTTCAAAGTGTGTCTGAGGGTAAAAATAAAATGGAGAAAGTGCTGGGCAGACTTGCAGCATGACTGTACTATGGTTATTTTGAATCTTAACTTTGAAACTGATTTTCAAATAACTAAGGAAGGGAAAGGCAACTTTCACTTAACGGAGCCCTGTAAGCAGGTGGAACTCAGATGGACTCAGGAGTCCATACCTGTCAGCCACAAAGGAGCAATCTAGCTTTTCCACAAATGAATAGGATTCAGGTCCACAGATGGAACTCATGCAAATCCATTACTAATAACGAGCCAACACTATTTTCCTAATTATTTTCATCAAAATGCTCCAAAAGACTTCAACAGCTCATAGGAGACAATATCTCATGCCCTCTAGATGTCCTCTAGAGATGCCAATCTCCTTTGGTTGATACTCAAAGAGGTTTTCTGTTTCTTTTGTCTTAACAAAAACATTAACCTTGAAGGGAGAGGCAAAAGTAAGAGAAAGGAGAACTATAATATTTCCTCTATACAAAGAAACCCCTACACACTGAGGAAATTAATATTTGGAGCTGAATTTTCAAGCTGTTCTGCCCATGTGTGGCTGTACATAGCTCATATAGATGCCCTAGTTGCATATGCACATTAGCAGCTCAAAGACAGATATCTCTATTTAACCAGCTGCAGTGTTTGTGTACATATGGAAACCTGCAATTAGGAAAAAATTAATGGTTAACTGATACACACAAAACTTCTGTCTCTCAGACAAGGGCATATAGGCAGAAATTTTCACTTTGAAAGTTCTAAGTTCAGCATTGCTGTATCCTTCAGCTTTGTTTTTTTGCTGTTGAATATCTTCTAGAGTTCTGCACTGTGCAGCAAAAATCCATTTATGCTGCACTGCACAAAAGCAAATACTTCACATAAATGACTAGTTTACAATAGCATGCACAACAAAGCAGAACAAAGTGACCTCAGTCCTTCACATACAAGTGCCTTCCTGCTTCTTATAAAATATTACAATTTTTTTTTCTACGGATAATTTCAGAGTACTTTATCAGTTACATGTCCTTGGTTGTTTGTCTGTAAGCTCTTATGGAGATGAACATCTGTTCCCAGGGATATTTGTACAGAGGAAACATGGGACTTCAATATTTTATCCAGACACAAATTCACAACACGCACTTACTGCCAGTGGCATCAAGACTTTGTAGAAGATGGAGGTTCATATGCACAAGGATCCCCTTATTGAGGTTTCTGGGGGTCCAAAGCCCTTAGCACTCATCACAAGATGGTCAATTAACAGGAAAGCATTTAGAACACAGTTGAAAGTTTGAATTATCAATGTCATGTAGAACTAAACCACAATAAAATAAGCATAATGAGAGCCAAATAAGAATTATCAGAGCCAAAGATGAGTTAAGTTGTTGCACCTTGTGAAAGGGGATGATATACTGAATGTCTGAACTAGCTCAGTTCCTTCTGCTGCACAGGTTGTGTTCTGCAGCATGTATAAAGCATCTCTACTCAACACAGTGAATCTTCAGGCAAGAATTGCAGGCTCATTCTGCCAACAGGACACAGCAACAGCCTAATTGCTCTGTGATGAAATCTGCCTTGGGGATGCCAGTCCCTCCACTTGGGCCCCAGGCAGTGAACTAATCCAAGGCACTGCTCAGGGAAATGGTTCCTGCTGCTCTTTCCAGACCAGGAGCTGGGTGAAGAAGGTGAGAGCTGTGGCATGAGCAGCACAGCATGTAAATAAGCACCAGCTTCTGGGCAGATGTGGTAGCTGAAGGCAGCAAAAAGCTGCTAAAAATTATGCTGTTTTTTTCAGCCCCTGAGCACCTTGGTTTATGGCAGGAGGAAAAAGGTGGCTGAGAAATTCACGTGCAGGAGGCCTGAGGTACCCTGAACTGTTTTAAGCATAAAACCTGGATTAGCTTGAATTCTGTTATGTGTCTGTTATTAATGAAGTTTATGGTCAAAAGAAGTCCTTTGAAACTTTTTCTCAGAAAGATCTAGTTCTAAGTGAAAGGATTAAGATATATATATATAGGCAATATAGAGGTACGCAGTTATCATAACTTAATAAACTTAATAAGCGCACAGAACACATGAATGAGATTTGACTAACTCTCTTGTTTTGATTATCTGGTCATAAATGTGCAAGTGACAGCAGAAAAGAAGGAAACAAAGGAAAAGTGGCGGCCCTGCGACCAGATGAAACATATGGAATTTCATTCTGATGCATTCCACCCTTTTTCCATGTGCATTCCATGGATTGCAAGTCGCAATGATTAATAACAAGCCTTGCACTTAGATAAGGTTGAGGAGATTTTAGTGTTTATTCCTAAATAATGAAAAAGGATCAACAGATTTTATTTCTTTTTGCCTCTCTGAAGTCTGATTAGGTCCATTGTACTCGGCTGCCAAGAGCTCAGGATGCACAGGGGCCCCCAAGCAGGACACCTGAGAGTCCCGTGGTGTGCCAGGGATCAGAAATGAAAGATTTCTCCCTCTTTCTTCCCTTTACTAACTACTACTCAACATGTTTTTGAGCTTTCTTGCAGACATCAAACCTCACAGGAAACGTCAGTGTGAACACTTGTATGAAATGCTAATTAAGGCATTGTTTTCATATGTCAGTTAGTAATTTCCTATAGAAAATAACAGAAGTAGGAGGAATGTCTCAAATCTATGAACAAGTTTTCAGTATTAGTAATATAATATGCTTAAGCATTTCTCTTAGCTTTTGCCAGCAGAAATAGATCCTGGGTTTCAGGTAAGTAGTGTAAGTCAACCTAAAATTGAGGAAAATCAATGTTTTTCCATATAATGATATTAACACTTCCCTGCCAGTATAGTTTTTTTGCACATAGTAATTGATATGAATAATCTGAACCTGTTCAGTAGTTATATACCATTCAGCTAAGGACATGATAAAATGTAACAAACAAGTCCAAAGAGACTGACTGAACTCAAGGAGCCTCTGCCTTCATGGTAACAAACGTTGCAGGATTTTTCTGTGCTAGCAGAGCAAAGCCAGGGCAGCACATCTTGGTAATGAATGTTGTGTTTAAGGATGTGGAAGAATAGCCACCAGACAGAGACCATTGAGCTCATTCTGTGAGTAACACATTCTAGAAGGGACATAGGTCTTCTGAGGTGAAATCTGAGTGCAGGAAAACACCACATTGTATTAATGCTTAACTGTAATCAGCTAGAGACATAGCACATGCTCAGTTTACTGGGACATTCCACTTTAAGTGCATGTTAAACTAATATTGACTTTTCCACTAAACCAAAGTCTCTGTTATTTGTGCCCAGAAGACTGCAAAAACAATAGATGTGAGAAGCAGAAGAATTAATCTCCCTGACCTTTTCTTTTTCTATGCCTTTGGGAGTAAGTCTTTTTTAGTCTGTCTAATGGGGAATATGAGCTATTCCCTTGCAACGATTCTTAAATTATGTAGAAGTACTTCCCTGTGTTATTATTTTTTTCTTTCTTTTGCATTCTCCACATCCAATAAACTCCACAGAGTATTATTAATAACATCTTTAAAATGTTATCTTTTTACCTGTATCCATTCTCTGATAGAGTCTTCCCCGGGGGTCCATCCATTCTCAGGGTAATTTAGCCGAGACCTTTCTGAAGACCAGATAGCGCTGTACTGGGAGGAGACAGTGATTTGATCAGAGTGAATCTCTCCTGACTCCATGCCTAGTGGTTCCATGCACTGGAAATCTGGAGAAAAATAAATCACCATCATTATTATGGTCAGCTTTTGGATTTAGACTTTGAATAATAAGAACATTTTACCTGCTTTGAATATGAATATCTAAAGAATTTATTGTTATGTGACTTTGAATACGTTAGCAACTTTAAGTGAGGCAGTGTTGGGCTTATGGTGTCATTCTTAATACTGCCATTTGAGTTGCCATGGCAATTCCTGCAATAATAATGCTATACAAATATTTTAGCCCAGTATTGTGGCCATTTCAGTATAGGACAATAGAAGTGTCTATCTTAGGATAGCACAGACACTCCTGTGGATTCATAATACAGAACAATCTCTGTTCACCTCAAAATTATGCAAAAACCCAGAAAAGACAAATTAGACTACTTTATGAAATAATTTGATTTTAAAACTATTTACTTCAGTACAAAAAATATAAAATGCTTAAAAAATATTGTTCAAATTTTAACCGTTCTCTTTGGATTCTGGACATTGGAATGAACTTGATCAACAAAATTTGAATTCAGGCCACAAAATTATTGACCTAAGGAAATTACCAGCTCTTCTGTAATGTGGTGCATTGCAAATGAGTTGATCATCTCCATTCAATTTCTTTTTGTTTACACAAAAATTACCTAGCTAATTTAGAATCAATTGACTTCCTAATCACTATGGTGAGTTCAAAGGTTGGTAGGGCAGAGTGACTCAATTCTTCTCTCAGTCTTTAAAAATAAAGGCTCCAACCTGTACCAAGGCAAGAGAAGCCACTAGCTTCTGACAGATCCTCACACCCAGGTGCTCCTGGACCTTCATGTCAGTACAAGGGCACCCCGGTACAAGGGCAAGAGAAAAAAACCCTATGTGCCCATGCTTCTGTTCAAGGACTTCACACTACGAAATAGAATTAATTCCTTTATTAGAAATTAAGCTGACACAACTCTGTGAAATGGAGTTGGATATATGTTGAATATATGCTCCTTTTTATTGCACCTTCTCTGGAGCTGATGTTTCTCTAGTAGGGGTGGGTGCTGAGCTGAAAATTTCAACAACCACGAGTTGGAAAACTGAGCTTTAAATAGATGAAGTTTAGTGTTTTCAATGAAAATTAAAGTATTGTGGGAAAAAAAAAAGCTTAAATCTTTTATCAGAGATCCAGAAATTTACATTCAGAAATGTTACCAGGTTATTTTATAGGAACAGTAGTTGGGGCTTCCCATAACTCAATCATATCAGCAGCATTTCTTGTGGAATAGGACCCTCTCCTCCAGTTCTGTGCTGCTTCAATGTATTAGGTACATGGTGAAGTACTGAAGCTGAACTACAGCAGGGTAAGACTCAAAGGCAAGAAACTTCTACCTGAAACCTACAGGGAAGCCATGAGGCACTACAGAGAATGCAAAACATGATAGGGGAGGACTACTATCAAAATAACTAAAAAGTGTCTAGTTTGATCCAGACACTTTGGCTTGCCCTGTAGTCTACTGAGAGGGACAAGTAAGTCCTGGGGACACCTCAGACATCTGGGATAATTAGGTTGGGCTGTCCTCTGGAGGTGACCAGACAACACAAAGAGTAAGGGTGGCTGAAATTAAATGAGAGAATTTGTTTCTCTGTCTAAGTCTGCAGCATGTAAAATGCTTCGTCTTGTCATCCAAAAGGGTTTTCATACACACCAACTTCTGTTCTGCCGTCCTGTGTTTAGGAGCTGAAGGCATCTCAGCATAGCAGATATCATTAATTCTGACTTCAGAGTGATGGTGCATCTACAGCCTGGGGAGGGTGGCTGTGCAGGAGGGGGACATGGGGGACACAGGCTGTTTGTGCTAGTTATGAAGGGATGGGAGCAGCACCTACATAGGGAGAAAACAAACTAGCTGAAGGTGCAATGCTTCCCATGCACAGAGGCTGTGAGTCCCCCATTCCTTCTTCCTGCCTACGTGTGTGTAAGAAAGCTCTTAAAAAGGCACAGAGTGGAGGAGAGATAGGGAGTTACAGTTAAATTTTCAGTTTACTCATTTTTCTTTTGTCCCTTTTTTCACTAAACAAGTACATCAAATCGGTATGAATCTGCTCAAAACTCAGTAAAGACACAGAAAGGAGAGGGACTTTGATATAAAGTGTTTGTTTTATCATTGAGGAAAGCAATGAAATCTGCAAGGACATGGTGTAACACAGTGTGTTATTTTCCTGTTTCCCTCACTTCATTTCATTCTCTGTCCAAAGGGTAAGCGTGAAAAGGAGTCAACTGAGAAAAAATATGAGACAGAGAACAAAGCTTAGCTAGCTTATGAAATGGTTTAACAAGAGCACATATATTAAATGGGTCCTTTTTATTCAAGAAATCGATCATCAAAGCTTATTCCATGTAATAAAAGGAGGCTTTGGATAGTGCATTCATTGTTCATGTTTCATTGTTTTAATGCAAGTGTTCAATTGCTCTGCATTCCTGCCTTTCCTTGGTCAGCACAGTTTTTCACAATAATTATCCCAACTTCCTGGCAATACAGTGGAATAAAACTGTAAGGAGAATTCTGCTCCTTGCACTTCTTTTCAAAGGGCAGCTGTTCTTAAAAAAAAAAAAAAGAAAAAAGAGAAAAAAGAGAAAAAAGAGAAAAAAGAGAAAAAGGAAAACAGAACCAATCATTCTCTACCCTCTTATTTATTTAAGGTTTCTTTAAAGCTTCAGACAACACCTGGTGTGCAAGAAGACATAACAGAGAGCATTTTCCAAGAAGCTCTGCGGGGTAGATAAATACTGACCTTCTGAGACACTGCTCTGTGAGACACTGTAGTTTGCTGAGAAGCCCTCCTTTGCTATTGCACTGTCAGTGTAGAACACCATTGAAAGGATCCCCGTGGAAGAGCGGACACGTCCTGGGTTGTTCTGCCCACAATAACGCCCGATGTGTGGGCCAACTGCAGAGAAACAGGATACAATAGTAAACTGCCAGGGCTGCTCTCACAATAGGTGCCACTACCATATCCTCCCAAAGACAGGCCCTCAGCAGGAAATGGTCAGCCTCTGTAGCAGCTCAAAATAACAATGCCATCAATAATTTAGCGATGAACAATAAATTGTTTATCCTACCCTGGCAATCGTACTTCTAAAGTGCTCCAGATAGCACTCCATGAACCTCTGAAAATGTACAGACCCAGGATTTAGAAAAGTGTCCTTCAAAGTGTGCAGAGAGGGCAGTGATGCGCAAAATTACTCATACAAAGCACCATAAGTATTTTCCTAAGTGTGATTGAAGCACCAATTTATGACAAGAGCAACTGAATGGCCTGATTTGCCAACCTAGTACACAAGATGCTGTGAGGAGTTCAAACAGTGCCTTCCAGGTTTTATGCTCTATACAGCTGATGATCTGTTAATTTAATCTCAAACTTTGAAAAACATTTTTGACTCATATTGAGGCTATGACCAATGACTCTTCATCCCCCTTGATTTAGGCTTTCAAAACCCCATAGCTCTTTTGCCCATATGGCCAATATTAAGGAATATTGTAAAAGAATTAGAGAGTGAAATCTTAATCCTCTCAAAAGAGCAAGAATTTCTTAAGTATATCTTCATGTCACAGAATACACATACACACACACATACACAGTTACATGATCTCTCTTTATGTTAATACTGTATAAACCAGATTTTGGTATTTTTCAACATTTCCTGGGCAGTGCGATAATCTTTTTCCTTAATTAAGCTACTCAATTCACAACCAACATATGTGGCCTTCTAGCACTTGAGCATTCCCTACAGATAGGTCCCTAGGCTGTGGAATGGTGGTACATCTGTGCTTACAAACAATAAGAGAGGATAATGCTAAAACCCACCCATGGAGTCAATCATGAAAATAATCATGAGGCGCCATTCTAATGCTTGCACCACTGGCTTTCCAGGCTTAAATTAACACCTTGTCATTTCTCTAGGAAGTCCATTACACTTTCAGTTTAAAATGTAAAATGTTTAGATATCCTAATTATTCACAGTTCAACGAAAATCTACAGCTAACATAATTTTCTAGTCCTTTATTGGCATTTTCCAACAAGTAAAACAGTTCCAGCTTGGAATAACTTAATACTTACTTATGTAAGCTACACATTTCTGTAAGGCCCTAGAGTTGCCAGAAAGAGGGAGCTCAGATGTTATAGCTCTTGTTGCCAGCATGTGCTTTTCTTTCCATACTCTGGCCACAGTTACTCTTCAGTTGCCTTGGCAATCCCATGGCATTTGAAATACCTGCCAATTCAGACTTTTTTCACTAAGGTTGTTGTTCCATGCAGCATTGATAGAATGAAACATCCTATACAGGATATGAATTGAATTCTTCCTCATCCTAGAAATCATTGAAGCTTCATGGTTTAATTTTTCAGAGAGAGAAATTTATTTAGACTGGTACCATTAGTGGCTTTTAAAAAATATAAAATAATGCCCCCACATTCCAGGTGCTGCAGGTTTTTGGTGTTTTTTTTTTTTTGTTTTGTTTTCTTTTGCATTTTCTGTGTGCAAACAGCTCTGATCCTGCTCTTTCTCAGAATGGCTTTCAAGATTATTGCTGCTGATGGTGCTCTGAGCTGCAAGAATATAAGGAGGATAAGGCTACCATGTTATGGTGCTCTGAGCCTCCCTCCTCCCATTTCCTGTAGGGAAGCCTCCTTGAAAGGACAAACAGAAGAGAACTTTGTTTAAAGCAGACAGGCTTTAAGATTCCCCATGACTCACTGGTTTATAATTTTTAAGACATATTTAGTGATTATGCATTTGAGTCCTCAACAGATTGGCCCTGCCATCACAGTACTATTCCCTTTGCCAGCTATGTGGATGCAAGTGCCAAAAATGTGCAGAATATGACACAAAGAGGTATTGAATTTTTTTGTGCAATGTGTAAACCTTAGCCTGCTGAGCTAATACGATATTGATCTGAGCACAACTGGATGAAACAGAAATTCTCCTTCTTCCATAAATACTAATACAAAGTTCCTCCCTTCTATTCTTTTTTTTCATTCAAGTATTGGAAACTTTTGAATGACAATAAATTATCAAATATTTCGTGTGTCACCACATCAAATAAATGCTGTGCAGGAAACCCATCTGAGGAATCATTCAGGGTTGAGACTGCTGTCTGTTTAGGCAGACTATGCTACTGGTTAGGTTTGAACATCTTCCTGACAATTCCTTAGGAAATGAGATGGGATTTCATATTAGACTGTGTAGAGTTCTAAATGGGAATTTTGGGGCAGAAGGTGCTGAAAAGTCCCTAGGACAGCCTCTAACTGTGGACCATCCTGTTGCTATGACAGCTTCCCTCAGTAAGGGATACTCCAAATGTCACTTGGATTATGTTCTCACTCAAGGATGCTTCTACACTACCTGCAGAACAAACGCATTTCAGTGAGCCAGCCACCTCATCTGGCTGCTGTAGCAACTTCTGAGACCTTGGCTCCTCTTTTCACTGACACAGTATCATACAATGTAAAACTGAGTAACTTCCTGGTTAACAGATGGAGGGACAACTAAGAAACCTATTTTGCATGCATTTCCCAAAAGGCAGAATCTAATTCTATAGCTTGAATAAATCCTTGATTAGTCTCAATAAGTATTTTGTAAGGTTTACAGATCAGAGTGCAGAATATATAGTAAGTGGCTGGTGGTTCAAGACTAAGCAGAAACCTTATCCTTACTGATTCTTCCTTTCTTTACCATTGTTTGCCCTTCTGCACAAAAATATTGATATGAGGAAATTCTAAATATTACTGAAATACACATTTATGCATTTAGCTGAAATATTAGCTTTTGGAATTAGGCTAAGAATGCCCCCCCAAAAAAAAAAAAAAACAAAAGCAAGGAAAAAAAGTATATCAGACTTCTAAAACATTAAAACAAATGTTATGTTAAGTAGCCATGTATTTAATTTTCAAGCTATTTTTTATAAGCTTGCACGTATGTTGTGGACAGTATTTTCACATCATTATGATTTTTATTGAAAAAACATTTGCACACAATTTAGGATGCTGAAGAAGAAACAACCAAAAAATTGATTCCATCTTTGCATTCCACCAGTCAACTACACTGAGCTTGTGTATGCTCTTAGATCTTAATGGCTTCTCACAAGAGTGCAGAAAGCAACCACAACAGGAGAAACACACTTAGATTAATAGCAACCTTCATTTGCACCGATGTTAATGACTGCAGTAAAGCATTCTGCTTTGCTCTGTAATTCAGTGGAAGCTCTTGTGGTATTGACTGAAGCAGCAATGCTTAGGCTGTGGTTCTCAAACCATATGTAAACTTTTTTAAATTACGTTTGAGCTCTAGTAGACAGCCTATAGAGCTTCAAAGAGAGCTGCATGATGAATATGTGCAATTCATCACTAAAGCTCGTCCTCCTCTTGAGTGGGCTATTTTTCTTCAAAGTCATCAATGGAGTGTTCTCAGCAGATGCTGGCTGAGATATATCTGTGCCTTGGGCAAAGATATTTTTGGTATCTGGTTTATTAATGCAAAATCATATCTTTCTGCCCTGAGATCTACTCACTCTGCTGCTCTAAATCCACCTGTTATCTCTTTCAAACCATGGTCCCTTTTCTGTACAATATTTGCAACAAGCACCTGTAGTTCTCAGATATTCCTCAACAGGGTTTTTTTCCATGAAACAAAATGCCAGGTCTGAGACATTCCTGAATGCCTAGCATTCCCCTCTTGAAACAGCAAAACACTTACACCATTGTTTAACTTCAGTCTTGTAAGGGTCCTTGGTGAATTCCTTTTGAAGGCAATCTAACTGTTCACATGCTTCAAAGATAAGCACATATTTTGTAGAACCAAGTAGCAAATAGTCAGCACTTGCCAGCTTCAATCCACTGAAAGGAGAGCCAGGTAGGCTGAGGACTCCATGATTGTGACAGAGCATTTCAGGATTTACATCTTTTTGAATGACTGTTACAGTTGCTGTCAAATTCTCTAACAGAAAATTGTATTCCATCAGTGAAATAGAAATTATGTAGAAGTAAAATGTAAATGCACGCTTACTGACTTTGACATATCCTTTTAATCATCATTTTGAAAATTTGTTTAAAAGACCATTTCTCTTCTCTACTTTTTTTCTTTTTGAGGGGGGAAGGAAGGAAAATATAATCACAACTGTATAAAACAGCAAATTTATTTTCTGCTTTTCTCTATGGACTGTAGCTTATTAAATTCTATAGTGGGAACATTTTCTACTTATGTTGGGTTTCATCTGCTCTAACTTAGGCTGAAGTTTACATCTGACTTAGGGATTCATAGCTTTCACTACAGTCAATGAGATAAGACACTGCAGAGGTCCTTTAGCTGTGTCCTAAAGTAGATGTTGAGACAGGTCAGAGTGGGATGCTGTTCCCTGCTGGGAACAGAGGGACCAGCTGTGCCTGGCTCAAATGCTCATGCCTGTTTTCCAGAGATGCATGTTCAGGGGGCTGTCCACCTCATTCTGCTGTAGTTGAGGCAATAAAATTTTCCAAAAAACTGTTCAGTGTTCTCACAATACTGCCATCATCCCAGGAAACCACATTGATCCTGTGAAGCAGGGGATGTGAACTGAGGGATAAACATTTTTTCCATATATTAAAAACCCCTTCTGTCATATTTATATCACTGCAACATCAGCTTTAACACAACTGGGCATGTGAGCAGCAATGCATTACAACAAAGAAAAATAACTTCATTTTCTGTGGATATATCACTAAACTGAGTGGGCCAGGGGACACCCTCTGGACCTGCAGCCAGTCACAGGAACTGCTCCTGGGACCAGACTAAGAGAGGGACACAACTTGCTCCTATGGGGCTCTTACTGCCTGGCCAAGTCCAGCTTGCCTGTTCAGAATGATCCCTGGCTCTCACTGTCCTCCAAATCATGCTTAGGAGTTTCTTGCGAAAGTGAAAATTGATGTGTGCTAAAACTGTGCAAGGGAGTACACCAGCAAATTAGAAGTGCACACAACCATATTAGTTAATACCAGTTAATGCAGAATACTTTTGCTCAGACTAAAGGGAAATGGACAAATGGCTCAAAGACTCACTCCCTCCATCAAAGGGAACCATACTGTCTAATTACCATTGTGTAGAAATTTACTATTTTCATGTGGATACAAGTTAGATTTATTTTCCCCCAGATACTCTCTCTCTATATATTCTCCAGTATCCAGACATTCTCTATCTTGAACTGAAGTTCAAGGCCAGGTTGTTTCCTGTGCCAGCTTTGCTCTTCAGTTGAAATAGTTCTCCCTCCCAGGGATTCATCCTGTGATGCATTTATAGAAAAGCAATCACACTCCCTCTTTCTTTGTAGTGTTAAGTGAAACAAGAGAGACTGACTGCTGGCTGAGGATCATCCTACAGTGAAATGATGCAGCAAACATTTTTCCTACAACTGCTGCAACCTCCAACAGTTTATATCAAAGAAAACATTTTTCCAGCCTACAAATTCTGTTGAATATTTACAAGTAAGCATGCAAGTACCCTTAGTGGATGTCAGGACCATTTTCAGTGCAGAGAGTTTGTGAGACAGTTTGCAGAAGGCTGATAATGCCTGTTGATAATTGGTCTTCAGTATGGCTCAGCCACTTTTTTGAACCAGGAAATTACCGCTTTGAAACTCTCTACATTGATAATAATGCATTTCTTTTTGGTTATATTACACATAAATTGATTTACAGGATCGTCTTTTCAAATATCAGTTTAAATGCAAGCTCTACAGGACAGATTTGGCCTATATACAAATAAACCTATTATTAAATGTTCCAGACATCATTATTGTACTATTAAAATATTGTTTTTCTAATTGAGGCATTAAATGCTAAATAGTCTTTTTGCTACTGTTATGGGTCTTTCTTCACTCATTATTGAAATGGACTGAAAAGAGCCATGATAAACCCATTAAGCATAAAATATGAACAAAAAAAGCACAAATATATGCTAAAAGACATATATTTCTTGCAGCATCAATGGAAGCTTTAAACAAAATTATACTGGGGATTTATTTAGGAAAACAGTCAAGTTTTAATGCATTATTAAAGTACATTCCTTAAGTTATATTTTCATTTAAATCAAATATTAATGTAGGATTAGCAGTTTGTAGAAACTGCTGCTGCTATTCATAAAACAAACCAAAAAAATCTATTAATATGGGTTATCACACTAGTGGAAAACTGAAATAGTTGTAATTAGTGTCCTATACAAACAACATAAATCTTCAGTCACTGAATTTTGCTACAAATTAAAAATTAAGAAGAAAAAGGACAGCTTCAAGATGCTTCTCTTTATCAGCTTATGCCAAACACAGAAACAGTGAAAAAGGCATCACTAATAATCAGCTTTACATAGGTGTTTCCACACAGCTCATATAGGCATTTGGGCACCCTAAAGGTTGGGGATTCAGCTTGAACAATCCCTTTTAGGCTGGAGATGCAGCCTTTGTCTCTGGGTCCTTGGAGAATTGATACATGGCTGCCCTGCCTAGGGGAGATTTGAATCTTACAGACCCAAGATTGTACATGAAAAACACAGAGAAATCATGTAGCTATTTTATTTGTCAGACTCAGTGTAAAACAGGGATATGGGGTTGGGCTCTCTGGCTCTATGGGTTAGCTAATATCTAGCTATGCACTTAGTGAATGTGCACAAGGTCAAGTGTGGTCAACAACTAAATGGAAAATTACTGAGATGGCAGAGACATTCCAGAAGGGTACCCAACACACCCACCCTGACACATGAGGCCATCTAATCAGAGATTATAAATTAACAAATTAAGATAAAACCTTTGGATTTGCTTAAACTGTTGGAAGAGAGATCACCATAATGGAGGAACCCTGCAGTGCCCAGTCACTGAAGTCACCTGAATGAATAACTCAGTGACTGTTTACTGACCTGGGTAATTGTTTAGTCACTATGATTTCAACTGCATGGACACCACATTTTCTCTGGCAAAGAGATTCTCTGCTTTGGCAGCTGGTCTGTAACACAATTCCTCTGCAAGCCAGAGGGTCAGTACCTGGAGTCCAGTTTCTGCAATTTGTTGGAAATGTCTGGACTATACTCTTGGGTTAGCTGTGAAAATTTGAGGACTCATTATTATAAGACTTCACATTTAATTTATTTTAGTGTAGGAGGTTCATCACATATTACCACTGAGCACAGAGGTTTCTGCTAAGCCAAGTGTTAAAGCTGAACATATTTCATTAAAAAAAAATCATTCACACTATGATATGCTTTACTGAATGAATTTACAGAGCATTTTCTCCATTTCTTTTTAATTCAACTCACTTCACATAAATCAAGCAAGGATCTCTCTAGCATGACAGTTTAAAAAATGGGACTATGCCTTCTGCAGGCCACTCCATAGTAATGGTTATGCATATTACAGTCCATTTTTCTCTTACCATCAGGGAATCCATCCCAGATTTCCAATCGGTCATAGCGACAGAAAGCTCCCCCTGGAGTATTTGAGTCAGGTTCTAGCTCAAAGCTTTCAAATTCCAGTACAATCTCTGACATCTTTGGTGCAAAGATAATGTAAGTGCATTCAAGGCTATTGGGATATTTTTCAGGGAATCCAGGGGACTTTATCACTCCACTTGATGAAGTAAAGTTTCTGGAACATTCAGGTCCTGTAGGAGGAGAAAAATCAACGGGGTTAACACTGTGCTACTAAGCAAAGCAGTTAGCTGGAAAACAAGTTAGGTTGTATTGTCTCTCCAGCAGCAAAGGTGGCTTTTCAATGAAACACCTCATTTTAATCGCTGCATTAATCATTCAGCCAGCTTGTTCCTATTATTGATAGTCAGTCATTTAAAGCCCAATCCACATATACTGTCTGATCTTCAATTTTCAATTTGTATGGAACAATATGAAAACTTGTACCAGCTCTAGAAAAAATTATGACAAATACAAAGTCATGTGGGAACAATGAAAGTGTAAGCTGCAGAAATCTCGACAGAGCCCTAGAGAAATAATTATAGCCCCTTCAAGCTCAAATCTTTAAATCTTATGGCTGACAGGCTTTTATTGGTGAAATAGAACTTTTTACAAAAGCGGGTGAATGAATTCAGTAGAGGGAGTAGTGGTTTCAGATTCCTGGAGCACTGACTCAGTAACTCTGCCAGATGTGACCTATGCCTCCTTGACAAACTAAATGTGAAAGGTAATTCGTACATGTACTGAGGGTGAGTGACTCATTCTGAGTGGTGTTGACACAGGTGCACCAGTAAAATGTTGCTGTTAGTGTGGGCATGATAAACTGTGTGATTACAGGCAGTGTTGCTAGAAGTCACCTAATGTCAGTGTTGACACACCAGCTTTCCCTGATGTTCCCACCATGGCATAATGGGATGCTCCAAACAGTGCCCTTGGTGGAGCAGGAAACTGGCAGTGAAGATGTGAGGGTATAAAAGGCCAGGTCACTGGATTTGCCTTTGTGGGTACAGGGGACAAACTGGAGTCTCTCTCTTGTTGACGGATCTCATTTCTCCTTTATTCAGGTCCCTCAGGAATCCCCTCTGTGGAACCCACACCTGCAGATGTACTCACAAGTCAGCTGCAGGCACTGTCCACACATCCTCCCACAAGATCTGCCTTTTGACACTCCAGATTTAATAGAGTGATTTACAGGACTGGGGGCATTGGTGGATATCAGCTGGCCTAACTGGGAGTTTGAGTAGCATGACTCAAATGAAGGTCCTCAGACATGGAGGAGAAGAAGGACACAGAGAGAGAGCTTGGTGGCAACAGGCAGGTCTGTGCTGGAGGACAATGTGTGTGAGGCCCCAATCTGGATGAGGATGCCCAGCATCCTTAGAGACTGTAGTCAGCAGCCTTAGAGGATTTCCAATGCCTAACACAGATCATTGAAGGAAAACAGTCTGGCTTGTTGCATATATGAATACTCTTATTTCACTCTAGAAAATGTTTTCATTGTGAATGTGCCAAACATATTACCCCCCACAGATCTGGCCAACTCCCAGCTAAATTCAGCACTCGAGAGAGAGGTCTGAATGAATTTACTCAGTTCAGGTATCCTTGCCCTTCAACAGACACTGAGAGGAAATTCTTGAACTATCACATCAATATTCAGAACACTTCATGGCATATTTTGGAAGATGTGGATATTGATGCTCATGTAACCTGACCCATTCCAATTTGGGAAATTACATTTTGCCTATAATTAAATCACCCCCTTACACATTAGTTGAATATTCCTCTTCTCTCCCTGTCATTCCCTTGTCTCCTTGTCATGTAGGGGAGGGTTATATTCTGGTTGTTGCTCTTCACTCCCACCAGTAGCTGCTGTTCCAGGATAAAATAGCTTTGCTATGCCATTCATAGTATAAAGTGCTCTGTACTCCTCTTGGAATCCAATAAAAGATGCAATATAAAATGTAAGCCTGGATCATTATTGCTTTATTAAATACAGCCAGATCCTGGCTCCGAGTGTGTGCAATCGTCAGGCTCTTACACTCACACATAGTATCTTGATGCCAGCTTGCTTTATTTTAAACATGTTTGAATCAATCTGGTGCAAGAAACAGAAACTGTTTTCAGGGGTGCTTTCTCACTAAAATGCCCTCCAAAGATTTTGACCCTTTACTGACACTGTGAAGCAGCTGCAGGAATTACATCAATACTGAGGCTACAAGGAACTCCGTGGGCCAATGTGCATGGAAAACTGGCAGAAAAGGTTCCAGTGGAGACACCAAAAGTAGATACTTCTGAGGTGGAGAAACTGCATGTGTACATGTACATGAAACAAAGGAAGAGATATGAAGTTAAGGAAATACAGAGAGGAGGCAACAGAGAAAGCAAAGAAAAGGAGATGACATTGGGGATAATTTAATCTGCTATCTGTGGGTGTCACTGGGCCAAAAAATAATTTGCCTTCTTGGTTGAAACTTTCTTTTCTTTCAGTTTACACCATAAATTTAGTTGACTAAAGTTAGGAATGTTGAATGTGAACTGTGTAGATCCTTTCCTAGTGAATACGTCACTCATGCACCCTAAAATAGAATGTCTGCCCAAGCCAAAATGATGCACATTTCATGTGGGCTAAGTGTTGGGCAAAATGTGTTTCATGTTTTAGTCCTGTTTTAGCTTTACAACTTCTTCAGTGTCTCTCTGGCTACAGAGATGAATGAGAAATAAAGAGTAATGGGCAAAAATAGATTGTGTGCTGGAATGAAGCTCAGCCTTCAGCTCAGCATCACAGGACCTTGGGCTTGGGATCATTCTTCCCATACCTGGGAAATGATGAGCTAAGTTGTGAATATGCTAAACCAGACATACTTGTCTGGTGTGAGCAGCTGAGCTTCACCTTTCACCTGTGCAAAAGGGTGAACTGCTTTATTTGGCACAGATATTAAAATGCAAAACTGGTACAGCATATATGAATTTTTTGAGAAGTTAAATAGGGCTGTGTTCCCACAGCAATGATAATTTGTATCCTTTGTGTACACATGGCATTTTCTAACACGGCATGGTGATAACTGTCCTGCCTTAATATACAGTTTATGTGGAATGAATTGGAGTTAAAGTTGCTCTGGGAGCCATAATTTTGCGTTTCCCGACTTCCATGTGTGTAAAATCACATTCATAATGCCATCTTAACATGGTAAATGTGCATCTTTGAGGCATGTAAATGACCACACAAGGAAATAAACACAATGTTCCTGTCAGAGTTCTGAATCGTCACTACACTGTCAGGAAATAAATAAAACTTTTTTCTTGAAAGGGTTCAGTTACTAAAATAGATTGTTTCACAGATCATTCTTTCACTTCCTCTTGTGTTTCAGCCTTGTTCTTCATGAAAGATGGTACTGCATATATAAGCACTGAGAAACGTCAGAACACATTTTCAAGAGTTTAAGCTCCAAAGGATATCAAAATAAATAGAGATATTTTTTCAGGAAAGCTTGGTGTCATTTGGATGCTGAATTCTTTCAGAAAATGTGACCCTGAAGGTCAGCAAAAGAATTTCTGGGAGTCAAGAGTGGATTTACAGACAGGGAAGATGGTGAACAAGAGGTCTGTGGCCCCAATTAGCACTGTGCAGAGCAGCAATGGCAATTGAAAAGAGGCTTCACTACTGCGTTTCTCCTCATTAACAGTACAGCTGCCACCAAGAGTGTGTGCTGAACACAGCTAAAAATCTGGCTCTGGTGTAGGTGCATAAAAGGGACTTGGGCACTGGTTCTGAAAATGGGGCACTGACTGGGAGTGGTGTGCATTGGAAATTTGAAGTTTTGAGCTGCTTCTGTGAATATGACCCTAAACATTGATGTTGAAGTCAATTTTCTTTCCTATAAAATGAATGTTATTGTCTTTTCATATATGATGAGTTTTGGTCCTGTATTCTCCAGGAATGGAATATATGAATTATTACTCTCCATCCAGCTGTAGAGAAGATGTATGCCGAAAAGAGTGACCTTACAGCCCTTCCAGCTATTGATTCAGGAAGAGTGTTATAAAAGAGGGAGTGTCTCTCTGTCTGGTTAATCCTGCACTCTCTGTTTCTCTGTGCCCCATAAAACTAATTGTGCTCACTGGCACTAATTCCTGGCACGAGCACCCAGCAGGCCGTGCCTCATCAGTGTGAGCTGCTCCTCTCCTTTACCTCCCAAACATGATTTGTGAAAGCAGCAGCAACATCATCTGCTGCCCACGTGTACTCGGGTCCCTTCGAGCCCGCAGCTATCCCTTGGGAGCACAGAGCAAAGCACTAACCAAAATAACCCTGGGACTCAGAAGGTTGAGGCAGTGCTGTTGAGGCAGTAACACTGTAAATCATACAGTAATTATTATTAAAAAAAAGGAAAGCAATAAAGTTAATGGTTTTAAGATGGTTGAAACAAACAGCTGACGAAAACTACCATATTTCATGCAGAGGAGTCAACCTTCAGACACAGCTGACCCACTGGATTCATGATGATTTATACCCACTGAACACACACCCCACCTTGGAATGACTAGGGTAATAAGATTTTCTCTTTCAAGCATTTTCATGCATTTTCCCCATTCCAAAGAATTAAGGTGAACTTCCTGATGCAAGTAAAAATCACAATGAACAATGTAAAAATGAATAGTTTCTTACCTCTTTTGAAAACTTCATAACGAATAGAAAATCCTGCTCCATGTGTCTCATAGTCAGAAACAAATTTAATAAAAAGATATGGTCCTGTAGACACTACAGGAGGGGGAGCAATTTTTCCACAGTACTTTCCCCATAAGCGTCCTTCAGCATTATCTCCATCAATCACTTCAACATAATCATACCTGGTAGATAAATGGAAGGAAGAAACTTTTAACTTCCAGGAAAGAAGGAGACCTAATTAATTTAGAAACCATAACACAACATAGATAATCAAGAAAAATGCTAGCTTGCTTGGAAAATGCATTATGCTGAAAGATGTAAGCAAAATGAAATAATTAAAATGGACTACATTATGTCTGTAGACATCATCTGGCAACATGGAACTATTAGGAAGAATGGTGTCCATTATGCTTGCAGACAATGTCAGCTAAAGTAACCAATTAACAAAAAAAAAAAAAAAGGAAATCTCACGAGCACAATTCTGTATTATTAAATTGTGTTCCTTTGTCTGTGTAGTGTTGTTATCAATACATAATGCATAGCATTCTTTTCAAACTGTGAAGTTCTGTTATGAATTCAAAAATGTCTTCTTGGCTGTAGCTCTTTATGAACAATGCTTTGATTTCCATATGCTGTCCTCCAAACATATGTCCACAGAATAATAAATAAATCCCTAAACATTAGATTTTGCTCAAAACTCCATAATGCTGCAGATCAGTGGTAGAAAAATCTGTTCTTTTCCTTGTTATCTGGACAAACAGTTTGGAGCACATCACAAAATCCACAAGTCAGTCACAGCACTTGGCTTTTCTCAGTCAAAAATTGTTTCAATACAAATCACCTTTGCTTAGGTATTTGAATCAAGAAGTGCACGTTACCACATTCATAATTGTACAGCATGTGATTACTGGACAGACAGGGCTAAAAACCTCAGTGATGATTGACATCAAACCTTAGACTGTATAAGCAAAATCGTGCAATAACCAAAAAATGATTGGTAGTAAAAGTTTGCCTGTGAGCAACACTTCAGGGCTCCTCAGCCCAGTCACCAGAGACGCCAACGTGAAGTGTCTGCTGTGACAGATTTGGTGTTCAAGGGCTGAGGAGAGCAAGCCCAGCAGGCTGAGGTGCTAAACCAGCCCAGGGAATACAAGAGAATGAAGGGAGGGAGAACTGCAGGTGCAGAGACAGGTCTGGTCTTGAGTTTTATTAGCAGATGATTTCATTGACCCCAGACAGGAAGGAGGATCAGACCCAATCTGTAGAAGCAGTTTTATCTTCTCCTAGAAAGTGGTGGCATTTGGAGCTTGGGTTGTGTCCTGTGACTCTTGCAGGCAGCAGCAAAAGGCTTTTCCCTGCTGCTGCCTCTGTGTCTCAGCCACGCTGCCCTTTCATTTAACATGTTGCTGTTAGCCAGACAATCTCATTTACTTTTCATTATCTTACTACGACTGACATTAAAATGTTGCCATTAATTTGTTTAGACCTTTATATTCTACTGTTATGCTAACTGAAATGTTCCAAGCATATTAATATACAAGGAAGAGCTAAAAATGACAGGACAATAAAGTGTGTCTGGCATTTTTAAAGAGATCAAAGGAAAAAAAATGTCTTCATGATGACCAATGTCATTTTTAACAACTCTGCTCCAAACCATCCAGGGCACATTACTTATGTTTACATGAAGTCCTGTGAGACAGCTGCAAAGATGATATCACTAGTTAAAGTGGACAGCTTAAGGCTCCTTAAATTAAAAATGACATTACCTCATCAGTTAAAATTGCGTGCCAGCTTTGGTGTATATCAAATAGAAAATAAAGCTGACACTGATGGAACTGTAAGCATTAACATATGTGAAATATTGTGCTAACTGCATTTCTTCTTATGTATTTGGTTTTTCTAGTAGCAATTGCTCAGCTTACTAGCTTCACTGTCCCAGTGCAGACTGGTGGAAATACAAAGTGGAAATATGCATTTCTGAGAAAATTTTACAGATAATTTAGTAGCCTGTACTTTTTAAAATTAGACTTCTGTTCTTTCTATAATGTCTTTATGATATGTGTATAACAGGATTTGAAAGTAAGGAGAGTAGCTGTAAAGAGACTTCAGAATTGTTGGGGTTTTGTCTGGTTTGTTTTTTATTTTCCCTTCTCAAAAATATCTTTATAAATGCCAGCTCTGGGTTCCCTGCAAAACATATTGAAAGTACTCAGGGATACATGGTACTGATTTTTATATTTTAGGAAAAAAAGTATGTTGAAAATTTTTAACAAGACAATCTTTCTCCAAATAATCAGCTGCTTGTTAAAAAGAAAGAGTAACCACATAAACCCACAGCATCTCAGTGACAGTCTTTGCTCCATTTACCCCATCGTGACATTATTTCACCATTTTCCCAGGCACCATTCTTTGCTCAAGCTTCAACAGTACACAAATTTTAAAATGGTATGAAAAAAAATTAAATAAAAATGCTAAGCAAATTTTACATTCTTTTTTGCTTCATATATAAAGGAGATAAAAATTCAAAAGGCTTGGATTTGGTGCTTTTATTCTGGTACACCTTAAAAATAAACAATGTTATATAGTCTCGCTATAGTCTTGCTTCCATATACAGCCAAAAAAAACCTAACCTGTAAGTACCAATTTTGCTATTACATGAAGTAAATTAGGCAAAAAAAAACCCATTTAAATGAAATTCTATCACTCTCCTAGTTTTCCTCCTTTATAGCAATAGCCTGCCCACACTTTCCATTGTCTGCTATAGTGACAGAATCGTAATTTATGGTGCTCTTCCTGGCTGCTGTGCAGTTGTAAATGACACAATTTGGTTACTAAAAGGCTTTCTTCTAATGGATTTTTGCAAGTTAGAGGTCATGCAGCCCCATGGAAGATTGGAGGATTTTTCAATTTTTTTTCTTTCATTTTGAAAAATTACTGACAGACAGTGAAGAAGTTTAGCTGTGAGACAAAGGGTAAGAAGAACAATTTGGAAAGAGGAAGCTTTAGAGATCAGCCCCACAACCTTCATATTCTAATGATCATGTTTTACTTTTGGCAGCTAACAAATGGATTTGGATTCTCCCGCACTGGTGGCAACATATGATATCTGGGCTGCAGTAAATGAGTATCTATATTATTTTTTTCTCAGAGAAATAAAATTACTCTGCATTTTACTAATTTATACTTGGAAACCAACATCCTGCTGTCATTTTTGCACTTTTCAAAATCCTACCAGAGACCACAGCATATCACAAACAACTGGTCTTGTAAATAGGAGAAAGTACAGTCACAACTTGGAAATGGAGTTGCTGCCAAGGAAGCTCAGAAAGCAGCTTGCATGTCCCTCTGGACTTGGTAGCAGTTCTTTTCCATAAGTTTGTCAGAAGATGCTGTGCCAGGGATACAGTTGGCACGTTGGCATCCCTGTGAGAAGACTGAATGTGTCACCTCCGCAGCACCCAGACAGACTTGGCACCCAGCCCAGAATACTGAGTTTGCAAATTTGGATTTCCCATTTGGCAATTCTTCACTCAGTTACTGCTGTCAATGGTGTGGCAAATATTTCTCGTAATTTTATAGTCCTTTAGGGCTTATGGCAGAGAGATGTAAATATAAACATGGTGCTAGCCACTGAGTGCAGTTTTGGGTGAAAGACTTGAGCATGAGTTCAGATGTGAAAACAGGAGATGCCTGCCCAGCAGGGAGGACAATCAGTGAATATGTTCACGGAGCCGCTTTGCCATGGTGCAAAAAGCATATCCTTTTTGCTTGCCTGGGTCTTTCCAGATATCCCATTTCTGTTTGCACCCTCTGTAGTGTGCAAGGCTTTTGGGTGGGAGACTGATGAACAGCCGTGCAAGAGCTCACACACACTTCCTGCTCCTCGCAGCTGCTGCCTGGACAGGCATGCTAGTTAGCCCTAATTTTATGGTTTAGTAAAGCCATGCCTGGGAGACATTCCCAGTGCAAAGATAAGGGAATCTCAAATTCCTCTACAATGTCTTTAAGGAATTGCAAAGAACTTGTTCTTTTTTGGAAAGTGTAAGTTATGGTTTTAAGGAAAAGGCCAAACAATACCCATAAAATGAGCCCTGGGCAGTGAAAAACATAAAGAGCTGCGGAATTCAAATTTTGGTGAATTTTCTAGTACCAGTTTCTAGTAAGTGGTAACAGTGCTTATACAGGGGTTCAGTTCTGAACATGCTGGAGACCCTGAAATGCAGCATTGCGTGTTGTACTGCAGAAAGTGAGGTGCAAGTGCTGGAAAGCCCTGCCTGCTCCTGAACCCAGCCATTCTGCCAAGCTACACTCTGCATTTGCTATTACCAGGGCAGTGACATCTCCTGCCTTTTTCCTTATAAAACTCCTTCTCAAGAAATAGGCAGAACTCAGACGAAATCTAAATATCTGCCATTTAATTTTATGAAACAGTCAGTGAAATATATAAAACTATAATTTACATCCAAGTATACCATATTTTTCTGCAGCCTACTGTGATCTATATGGTTGTTATGAATACTTTGGCTATTCACCTGTTAGGATGAAAAAATTTCCCAAATGTTTCTTTATTTTATCATTCTGATTCCACACCCAACCAAGCTGCTAAATTTCTCCCTGACATGAATTATCCACCTTGGTCAGACTATCTTTGGTTCCGAAAATTTTCTTCTTAGTACGTATCTTTCTTTTGCCTTTATTTTATAAAGATTTTTTTTTATTCCTCACAAGTCTCCACTTCAGTTGAACAGAAGGCAATGCAAGAAGAAATCTAAATAAAGAGCTTCAAGTTGTTCTGCACTGTGGCTTTGTGCCCCATTAGTTACTGAGGGTTAGAGGTGTGGGATTTACTGCAGTGCTTGTGACACAAGGCAATCTGTATCCCAGAGCTAAAAGCTTAAAAGCTGCAGGCACTCGAGGGACACCAACCTTAATCCCAGTTTATTAGCAACAAGAAAAAAGAAGTCCATGCCATAAAAAAATAAAAAATTAGGCATAGCCCTGAATGGGCTGATTTTCTGCCTGTAACCTCAGCATCTGTTGCATTTCTCTTCATCTGAGCTTCCTCTGCGCAGCCTGAGCAATCTCCAGGGCCTCCTGTAACCCATCTCATGGGCACTGGGGAACTGACCCATTGTGTGAAGACACACCAGCCTTCCCTCTAGCTGGGGCTGTCAGGGCAGGTGTCTGCACCAAGGGGAAATAATTTCTCACATGTGGGCCTCACAAGACACCTTGATGGAGGTGAAGGCAGCATGCAGCCCTCAGAGGATCCTGGGTGACTGCTGTGACCGCAACAAGTCTAAGCAGGGCACAAGGGTTGCAAGGGAACTGCAGGGCTTTTTCCCTTTTTAAGCCCCTTCCCAGTGTGCTCAGTGCCAAGGGGTCCTGCATGGCGTGTTCCTACCAGGCTGCTTGCTCCTGTACCACACTGCAATCTTCTCAATGGAGAGTTCCTTCTCCATCTTAACAAATCATCTCTTGGTGTGGGTATGTCGTTTCCTTCCTTCCTTCCTTCCTTCCTTCCTTCCTTCCTTCCTTCCTTCCTTCCTTCCTTCCTTCCTTCCGACACTTCCTTCCGACACTTCCTTCCTTCCGACACTTCCTTCCGACACTTCCTTCCTTCCGACACTTCCTTCCTTCCTTCCTTCCTTCCTTCCTTCCTTCCTTCCTTCCTTCCGACACTTCCTTCCGACACTTCCTTCCGACACTTCCTTCCTTCCTTCCTTCCTTCCTTCCTTCCTTCCTTCCTTCCTTCCTTCCTTCCGACACTTCCTTCCTTCCGACACTTCCTTCCTTCCGACACTTCCTTCCGACACTTCCTTCCGACACTTCCTTCCTTCCTTCCGACACTTCCTTCCGACACTTCCTTCCTTCCGACACTTCCTTCCTTCCTTCCTTCCTTCCTTCCTTCCTTCCTTCCTTCCTTCCTTCCGACACTTCCTTCCGACACTTCCTTCCGACACTTCCTTCCGACACTTCCTTCCGACACTTCCTTCCGACACTTCCTTCCGACACTTCCTTCCGACACTTCCTTCCTTCCGACACTTCCTTCCTTCCTTCCTTCCTTCCTTCCTTCCTTCCTTCCTTCCTTCCTTCCGACACTTCCTTCCTTCCTTCCTTCCTTCCTTCCTTCCTTCCTTCCTTCCTTCCTTCCTTCCTTCCTTCCGACACTTCCTTCCTTCCTTCCGACACTTCCTTCCTTCCTTCCGACACTTCCTTCCTTCCTTCCTTCCTTCCTTCCTTCCTTCCTTCCTTCCTTCCTTCCTTCCTTCCTTCCTTCCGACACTTCCTTCCGACACTTCCTTCCTTCCTTCCTTCCTTCCTTCCTTCCTTCCTTCCTTCCTTCCTTCCTTCCGACACTTCCTTCCGACACTTCCTTCCTTCCTTCCTTCCTTCCTTCCTTCCTTCCTTCCTTCCTTCCTTCCGACACTTCCTTCCTTCCGGCACTTCCTTCCGACACTTCCTTCCGACACTTCCTTCCTTCCGACACTTCCTTCCTTCCTTCCTTCCTTCCTTCCTTCCTTCCTTCCTTCCTTCCTTCCTTCCGACACTTCCTTCCGACACTTCCTTCCTTCCGACACTTCCTTCCTTCCTTCCTTCCTTCCTTCCTTCCTTCCGACACTTCCGACACTTCCGACACTTCCGACACTTCCTTCCGACACTTCCTTCCTTCACTCCTTCACTCCTTCACTCCTTCCTTCACTCCTTCCTTCAATGCGTCACTCCTTCCTTTCCCTCCTTCCCTCCCTCTCCCTTTTTTCTCCAAGTCTATTAAAATGCCCAGCAGATATTCCTCCAAGGATGGACATGCACATTTGAATTAGGATGAGCCAGGCAGTGCAAGCTCCATGAGAAGGGAAGGTGGGAGTCAGTGCCCATGGCAGGAGCTTTTAAACTGGTTTTGCCTGTAGTGGATTCATGGTGCAGATGCAGCCCCCTGAGGGAGACAACAGATCATCTAAATCCCAGAGTTCTTTAATGTGCTGGATATTTAAATGCACGATTTGCAATCGATTAATGATTCGTAATGTACTGTCAGTTTGGGGGGCCTTTGTTTCCATTGGTCTTTTGTGAGCTGGTGTTTTTATGGTGTTCACCCAGGGCCAAAATTCACTGGAGTTATTCATACAAAGGTCCTGTCAGCCTAAGAGATTTCTGGGAATAAGGCCATTGGGATTTGGCCACTGTTCAGTAATTTACTAATGCCATTAACTGACAGTGGGTCTCCATTAAGAATGAACTTCTGAGGGTCTATTTTAGTGCAAGACAATGCTGTAGTGAAAAAGAGAAAAGATGTAACAAAGACATCAATGAAGATCTACAGTTACCCACTGCAACAGTTAAATTCCAACTAATGTTAGCAGCAGTCTTGTTATTACACTGGTTTCTAGAATAATTGAATGCATTGGGATTTGCACTTTCATTTAAAATTAAGCTTTTAATTCTCTGCTGAACAAAGGAATCTGAAATGCCTCATATCTTAACCAATAACATTTCAAACCCCAGAAGTAACAAAAACAATCATCACCATTTTAAAATCTGAGTATCCTTCATCTTATCACACACTCCTTGCATTTTGGCTCATGTTTTTTGAGTACCTGGGACTGGCAGAACTGAAGATCTGAACCAAATAAGCAAGATTGTATCTGCACTTTTATCTAATGCAGCTCCACTGAGAGCAATGGCCAGATCTTTATCTGCTGCAAATGAGATTAGGCCCTTTATACCAATGGATCTAAGTTGGTTTACACTGACATATGGCTAAAGAGGGTGCAAGTGGTGACAGAATATTTTACCTTGTGTTTACTTGGTTCTATTCTATTAATATCAAATAAAATCTGGAAAATTCTTCAACAGAAATGAGAACACCAGGATTCACTTTTGGAATGTGTGTAACATTGTCATGCAGAAAACCAAGAAGAACCAGAGGTTATGGATTGGGTTTTGAAATTTTACCATTACAATCTCCTAAGGGAAGTAAAAGCAAAATTCATCTGCTAAGGTCTTCAGCACATCTATTTGAAAAAACCATTTCACCAATGAAAGAACTTGATCTTGAAGTTACAGTAAATTCCACTGATTTCACTGCTTGCCACATACTGTAATAAATTATAATATAATGATCCCAGTATATAAAAATGAAAACCTCTTCTGGGAAGAAACATTCAATTTTAAACTTCTTCAGTGAAAAACTTCAGTTCATAACTTTCTGGCAAAGAAAAATGCTATCTTTTCACGGAAAAGGTTTCTGTCTGTCAAATAAGACAAATTTACAAATGCTTGACTTCCACTTTAAGTGGGGGAAAAAGAAACACTTAGCAGTTTAAAGACTTCAGAGAGGAAGGGGCTTTCTAGTGTCAAACTGGTGAAGTTTAGTATTTATAGGAATTTCACATGCCTCTAATTACTCTAAACTCAGTCCCCAAGTAAAATATGCCATCTGGAAGATATTAGAGTCATTTACAACTTGTTCACTTCCCTATTTCACTGCAAAATCTTACCTCTTGCCAACTTTCCAGTGTTCTTCACAAAATGAAATGCAGTCTAATTTTTACTGGTTGTTTAATAGTTACTTTATCTATGTTGAGACAGCTAAGGGTTTTGGAGACTGGAGAATTAGTTACATTTTTTAAAAACTAACTTTCTTATTATTCACTGTACCTCAAGCTTTTCATGTGGATGTTTCAAGTGTGAGGGTTATGCCTAGGCTTAGTTTAGCATTTAGCCACTAATTTGACATGGTTATATTTGGAAAGATATCCTAGGTGATAAGAGAAAGAAGAAAGATGGCACAAACAGCCATCATGCATAAGAATAGGCTCTTTAAAGAAAAAAAAATCAAAAACTCGACTATATGGTTTTGTTTTTGTTTCTATGACCTCCCAAGAGATGCCGATCAATCAGAAAACTTCTTGTTAGTACAGCAACTTCATCCAAGTATGCCAATCTGTTTATAAGTGAAGCTTTGCGACATTCCTCTGAGGTAAAGTTGTCATTCTCATTTTACATATGTGAAGACAGGAGAGAGAGACTGAGTGCCAGCAGTCTTACAGGAATTTTGCAAACAGCAAGGAATGAAGCTGAGATAGCCATATACTGTGTTGTGAGCATAAGAGCCCAGTCTAGCTTCTCCCAAAATAATGGAAAGATTCCTAGTGGCTTCTGTGGGTTTCAAATAAAGCTTCTTAACAGGGACTTGAAACTTGGAAGTTTTCCTAAGCTATAGAGTGACTGGAAGAAGGGGCTGCAAAGTCTCACACAGAATCACAAATACATTTCTGTAGGAGAACTAGACTAAATAACTTGCATACAGAGACTCATGCATATATACACACTCGCACTCACTGTACACCTCTATATCCATCAAACATTGTTTTCGTGTGCCTAACAAGTTTAATGATTTGTGGTTGGATTAGTGCTCTGTGCATGTACTGCTGAATTCACTAAAAAGCCTGCCTAATTGGTAAGTTAGAGAAGCCTTCGGTTTGCTTCCTCGAATGCCGAAAGAACAGAGAAAGAGCTGTATCAAATGGAGATCAGAATCGGTTGTGACTCCTTTTTCTTTCCATGAAAGGAGAAAAGAAATGCTTTAAAGTTATGGCAACCTTATAACACTCCATTTGGGAGTTTGAACCACTGATTAATTTGTAATTATCCTTTGGGGAATCTATGTAGTATATTAATCACAACCTTAGGAACTCAACTTTTAAGAATATAAGGTAGATGTTAGCTTTTCACAGAAACTGTGAAAGTTCAGAACATAAAATAAGTTCCACACTTTGGAAACTCAGATATTTGTCCCTTGTGGGCTGTCTACAACCTCTCTGACCAATACCTGTAATTAATGAAACTAAAAGAGGTTGAAGGAGAAAGGAAATTACAGACATACATATCAGCTTTAGATCAAAAGTTATAGCAATTCTCTTCCATAGCAACCATGTCCTGAAGCTCTGTAAATACACTAAAATGATGGGCATTTTCATTTACTTCCAGTTAGGAACTACATAAGGGAATATTAAGGATGCAGTTTTAGGCACTTGGAGTTCCATATTTCAGTGTTGTTCCTTTTGTTGTGATTTCTGCATCACATGCCCTGTGGGCAGACCCTGGGCCAAGTGGAAAATCCACTGTGGGGTTAGTGTCTTCACATACTTAGTCTGTAGTGATATAAATGACTGCTGTGGGTCTTCCTTGCCTGAAAGAGTGACACATGTAAATGATTGGATTGATTTTTTGCTGAGACTGTGTCTCAAACCTGTATATAGCCACACGATTAGGCATATGTACAAACAAGTGGAGTTATTGGAAAATGTCCAGCTTTGCATTTGAAACTTTTTGGCTTGTCAGTGTTTCATCATGTGCATGTATTAGAGTTTTTCCTGTGGATTTTTACTGGGGCAAGGAGGGTCAGACTCTCTTGAGCTATCACTAAGGAAAAAAATAGTTTGAACTATATAAAGGAGATCCAAACTTTCAAACTTTTTTCTGTATTGAAAACAGAGTCCTTAAGTGTGTGAGATATGTGGCATTATTAGGTAAACATTCTCATAATGCTGAGAAGATCTTTGGCAGACTATTGTAACATCTAGATGAAAACCATCTCCATACTTCTTTCTATTAATACAAACTTTGGAAGGCAAAGTGCCTGGCCATAACATCTAGGAGTGCTCTCTGGCACAGGAGGCACACAAAGCTGAATAAGAAACATTTGTAGTTCAGAGATCAACCCACTTACAATGTCTGCAAGTTTCCTGGCGAGCCGTTATCTCAGCACAAAATCATTTGGTTGTGTACATTGCCACTTCAACAAACAACCCTTAAGCACATGAGTAATACTCAGGGTTGGCAACTTTAAAGGAGCCCTGGCTTTGTGAAATCTGAATGATATTTCCTAAGAGCAGTGCATGGAACATTTACTCAAGGATGGTGCTTTCAAATTCCAGACTTCTGATCTGACTAAGTGTGGTTGAAGAGCTGCCTAAAAAAGTCCCGTGGCTTGTCTTCTGTTTTGCAACCGGGACGTGTATGCAAGTATGTGTGTGTGTTTCTGTGTGTATATTTTTATTTTCTTTATACAAGAAAAGACCTGAATAATTTCAGATGTTTTTTCCTACAGTTCATTCTCAGCCAGAGAGCAGCCTGGGAAACTTCTCAGCCTGGAAGACATTCATTTCAAAACCACTAAAGCAGATAAGAGCAGGGAAGCAGAATGTCTGTGTAGATTTAAACTATAGTAATTGCCAACCAATGCTTTTCTATTAATTTGTTGACTAACTTTGGTAGAGACATTATAAATAAAACCCCTGTTGATAATGCATGACTTATGCATGTCCTTACAGGTGTAATCTGATTTTGCACACATCAATGCGTCAATCCAACATGAGTGCAACCTCTCCCTGAGATTCTGCTCTTGAAATCTGCATTAGGAAATTCAATATTACCCTCAGAATTATAATTTTCTTATAAAGTATGATTACTTAATGTTTATTGCAAGCAGATCACTATTTAAAGTGTTTCAGAGTTACAGTACTTTGTTTTTGTAATAGAGCTCACAGTTAAAGTGTACCAATTTGAAACACCAGTATATAAAAGCTTGTCCCATTGAGCAACTTTATTGCCATTTTATTGTGGGTATCCTAGAACTGAAAAGTATATATAACTTAAATAAATGTATTTATCTTATGCTAAAATATACCATAGATGTTTAAAGCTGCTAAGCCTGAATTTAGGTAATTTTTATCCTGTATCACAAAGAATGTCACAGTTTTTATGTGTTTTGTGACCTTATGATTTATATGGGTCTTAAGAAATAACTATGTCTTTAGAAAAGAGGAAAACGGTGGCCAATAAACATTCCCAGTAGCCTAAAAACAGGAACAGCTTGTTAGCTGAGGTCAGCCATATGACCCAGTGCCCAGTGAAACTGCATTGTTATAGCTGGAATGAGGGGCAAAGCAGTCATGCAAAAAAAACCCACCCCAGTGATTCACCTTTCATAAAAATGTCTTAGAAAGAGAGGCATGTGATAATGACTTACAGGAAGGAAAATGTGCACAGCAGATCAGCATCATCTCTGGTACAGATTTACAGGGTTTAGCGGCATTGCATCTGAGGTGCATTGCCCTACACTAATTTAAAATGGAAAACTAAGTGGAAAACCTACCAGAATTCACAAGTGTTTGCTGAAAAATTTGTTTTCCGTTGTTTTCTTCTGGTACTTAATATTTTGGAAAGCAAGCAGGGTATTGGACATACAACACAAACACGTACACAGCTCATGGGCTTCAGTAATTGGGACCATACTGAATACATGCATGCCAGCTCAAACCCCCAGCGGGAGCTGCACAAATGTCAAGGAAGTATTCATTAAATGGGACAGAGTTTGTCTTCTTTCCACTTCCTTTTCCTCCCTCATCAGTGCAACTTCTTGAGCTGTACTCTCTCTTAAGTCTGCTGAGCCTTTGGGCTCACACTCAGTGGATGCTAGGTCCATTTTGGAGCGGCATGGCTGTGAGATGACCCCTGCCTTTGAAATCAGGGCAATGTAAAACCTAAGTCAGGAGTAGCACACTCACAAAGAAATTGCTGCTTTTGAGGTCAGAAGTAATGTTCTCCTAGAACCACTCTCCCATCCTTGTACAGGCTGCTTTGACAGCTGTAATCAAGAAAAAGACACTCTTCAGGAAAGAGCTGTTACTGGGTCCAAGAAAGTATAGATTATGATGTTGATATGTTTTCTGCATTTCACGGGTCAGGCTTCTGCTCTTGCTTTCTACTTAGAGAAATGGACAGTGTGACATGGGGCTATAATAATATATTCCCTGGCAGACCAAGGGGATCTGCAAATAACTCAATGAATTGCAAATAAAAATGGCATTGCATCTTCTTTCCTTTTGTAATCCATAAGGGAGCGGTGTTCTAAGTCTTCTTTAATTAATTACAATAAATAAGCTTTGAAAGGCAATAAAACATTATACAGCTGAGGAAAACACTCTGCAATTAAATGGATAAAATACTGATTTGATGGCTTTTGTTTGGTTTACACTTTCAGTAGGTATTTATAAATGCTTTTACTTTTGTTTGTCTACTTAGTGGTGATAAGCACATCCAAGAGCAACCTGTGTAAGACTCTGTGGTATTAAGCATTGATTCTTTCCTCTCCTTCACTCCTGGCAAGCAGCACACTAACTCAGACAGACAAGCCGTGAAATGTGTTTGGGCCGGATCCTCTCGTACGTGCAGAGAATCTGCGCGAGATAACGCCAGGCTTTCCTTTATGGTTTAATAATGCAAAAGACAGGCTTTCACACACTGGGGAGAACAAGGTTTGTTTGCCTTATGCATTCTTAAAGGTATAAATTGCCCAAAACAGTAGTAGGAAGTCTGGGAAGGAAATGAGTTAATACACCATGCCTTTCCTCACTTTGAGTGCTCTGAGCAGGCTGACAGAGAGGACTGACTTGCACAGAGGGACTCAGGCACCTCAGGCACTCCTTTTGGCAGCACAGCCTCCATCCTTCTGTTGCAAACACTCCCTGTGCTGTGTCTGAGGTGGTGCAGACCCCAGGGTGCTGCACACAGGGCACACAGTGCCCCTCTGGAGCTGTCCTCCCTGGCCAGCAGTACTCCAGACACTGTCACCTTGCAGGGTAGCAGTGAAAGAGGAACCTGTGGGTTTGCTTTACCCAAATAACCAACAGCACACCCAGCTTTGAGCCAGGTGGTAAATACATCCTGTTCAGCCCCTACTCTGAATAAAACTGTTGGTACCTGGCAGGGGGGAGTCTGTAGCTGGAAAAGTCTCAACCTTTGTTTTTATCTCATACTGAAACATTATTTTCATAATTTTTAAACACAAACCCTTCCTGTCCGAACAGCTCATGGGTTTCATGCTGCTGAGTCTAGGTGTCTCTGCTAGTCGCCCTTTAAAATTTTACAGTGTAACATAACCTCATTTTGTTACACTGTAAACATTTCCAAGATACAGGATCCTGTTTTTTATTATGGGGGGAAATGGTAGTAAACCCCCTCTTCCCTGAAACATGCAGAAAACCCTGTCAACAAATTAATTGTACTCATTCCTCATTAGCTTTAACCCGGATTTGGTCTCACGGGCACTGTAAAGCCAGTCTCTCTTTCTCCCTGAACAAAGGGATGTTAGGGGACTTACAGACCACTGGAGAGGCACAATCCTGCCTGAGTCACAGTACCAACATGTTCCAATGAAACAGCTCCACCGAATTGAATTTTCACATATTTGGCATATAACATCCCATTTTTTAGCTTTTCCTCAATTACTGCACATTACTCCTCAAACAGATACCACAAAGTGTCCTCTGTCTTTATATGATTGCTGAATGGCTACTATAGGAACCACTCCAGCCAGACAACTTTGAGAAAAATTTCAAACCTTAGTCTCTCCCCCCTGTAAAAATTCCACTTGGGAATTAACAGAAATCAGAACTAGCAGACGGATAATAGACAACTGATGAAGGATTACCTCTTTTTTCCCCACAGGGATAAGGATCATGGAAACATGTCTCATGCCAGCAACAAAAGGATATGTCAGCTGGAAAGAACCTAAGGTTTCTACACAGCCTTGTGCTCTGGGAAAATCACAGTATTCCTTGCTAATGGTGCTGCTCAGAGCAGTGATAAACTCTACAAAAACTGCAATGCTTGCATTTGGAGATGTGATTACAACACATGTCTGAACTGTTTTTATTTAACTGGCTGAGGTACTTGCAATGTCATGGACTCTGCTCAGTGCTGAATGTTCCCACCAGGAACAATAAATCCTGTGCCACTACAGCTTTGCCACTGACTGGGTCAGAATCTGGCACTGCTATGGATGCTGCAGTCACGCTTTGACTGCAGTGCAGATGCAAACACCCAACCTGCTGCAGGTTGGAAGCTGGAAGTCCTTCTGCTTTCATCAGAGCCACTGTCTGGGAAGGCAGGAGCATTGCAAAGGAATTGGGCTGCCCAATTCAGCCAATTTGCCTGTTGGCTGTTCAGCCTGTTGTATGCTTTCTGGTTTGTTACAGCTCTGTTATGTTCACACAGTAGTTAGCAGGGCCATAAAGCTGTAAGATTAGAGAGAGAGTTAGTATTATAAGATGCAAATGTGAGCCTAGATCACCCTCAGTATGATGGGGCTTAGTTAGGTCATTTATGGACATAGGAGCTGATGGGTGAAAGTGAGCAGACACTGACTGGAAGGCTGAAAGCAAGTTCTTTACATCTGCCATGGCTATTCAGTGAAGCCAAGTGTCAGCTAACTTCCCTGTGCCACAGCTTTCTGGATTGGAAAATCAGATATTGATATTTCCCTGAAAGACTTTGAAGGCGCAGGATGAACAGAGATGGCCACAGTACTACTGACACTGGCATTAATTTTGTGATTCAATACATCTCTTGCAAATAGATACATTTAGTTGACAGTTCTTCATTCTTGCTTCTAACCCTTTTTAACTGTGATTTCAAATTTTTACCCTTGAAAATGGACAATAACAAGAACAAAGAGATCTAAAATACTGTGTATTTTTGTGACTCTCCATTCCAAAACATTCATACAGTGTGTTGCTACTCTTGACACTACATCAAACCTTCTTCTATGAAGCCCATTATAACAAGCAACAACACTTCTTCATAACCCAGAAATAATCATTGATGTAGCCTTGCCTAGATGTGCAGGGATTTAGACAATTAATACTCAGAAGTATTAATAAGCCTCCTGCATAAATCCCTAGGTGCGGAAGAGGCAACTGTGCGTCCCTAAGCTCCTTAGGGTAGGTACTTACAAAGAGCCTGAAAAACAAAGGATTTGGGGCACAGTCTGTACTTCAGCACAAAAGGAGTGTTTGACATCTGGGAGACCCAGAGTTACTCTGAGTTACCCTGAGTGACCTGTTGCTTTGGAGAACTGGTTATCTGAAGGACGTGCTCTGGCACGTCATGGCAGGGTGCCCCAGCTGGTTATCCACTCTTGTTTCACTCTTGACTAAACACATTGGGCAAGTGGATTCAAAGGGTTTCTGCTTTGAAGAGGAGTATTTCCAGCACCTGAGCTCAGGTGTGAGAGGTTGGCCAGCTTTCCCCCAGACTATTTAAATAAGTGATGATGATGATTATACTGCTGTCAGTAAAGCAGAGTAGGAAAAAAGGAGGTGTTCTGCCCCCTTCATAATCCTGGCCGGATTTTCTATTTGAATCTCATCTTAGTATGCTTTTTTACTCTGATAATCCACATACAATCCAGTAATTTTCTGTGAGGTGGTGTCTTTTCACATAAAGTTATTGCAAAAAAACCTCTTGTTGCATAAAAGCCTTAGCTAAATTTTATACAGGATAGATTGCATACACACCATGAAGTTGTCAAAACATTGTAATTTGATTAATGAGGCTGTTAATTTTCAGACTTGTCTCCCATACAGATCTCGAGCCTCTTCAGTCACATCAAGACTCGTGAGGTTAACGATATTCCCTGCCAGCCTTAGCATGAGTCTGTCACGTTATGAATGACTCTCCCTTCATTTGCATGTAGGAATTGTCTTAGGTACCTGGGGCAACATGGGAGGATGAGAGCACATTAGCAAACACTTTGCTATGGGGAGGCATTCAGAATGTGACGTGTCTTTCATCCAGTATGACCAGCACCCTTTACACCCAGAACCTTGCTCCTCCTCAGCATGCATTTTGTCTCCCAATGCCTTTAATCCTTAGGGATGCAAGTCCTGCTCTGTTCAGTTTTGCAGTCTCCTGCCCATCTGCATTTAGCCAACGTAATTCGTGAGAAGAAAATCAGGGAGTTACTATAAGGTAAGTGAACATGGTTTCATATTAACTGAATCCTAAAAACAGCCTGTTTTGTTTTCCTAAATCTGCAATATCTGTGTTATTCTGCAAAGAATCTCAAAGGCATTAACATAAGTAAGGAACACAGAACAGTGCTGAGATCTCTTTCCCCCTTCTTTCAGCCCATCCTTCATACAGACAGACACACAGACATGCAAATCCATGATTAGGAGGCATGGTTCAAACTGCTTTTAAGTGTGATCGTTAATCATGTGTGTATTGATGACCTTCTATTTGTATTTCTTTCATGCTAAGCATATAAGTCTTGACTGATTGGAGCATTTTAAATCGGTACTATCCGCTACTCGTACGATTTAGAAACATGAATTACTCACTAAGCTTGAGAATTTTAATATTCAGCCAGTCTCATATTCAGGCCATATGCTCTACCATACAAAATCTGAGATAAAAATGACAGCAGCAAGAATTTATATGAACATGACTTATTTTAAGAATTAGACTGTGCAGCCCTGCTTTTGCTGACGTCAGTGAGACTATTCATGCACAAGGATTTAGCAGCACAGAGGTTACACACAGAGCTTGGGAAAAAGGTTTTAATGTTCCGCAGTATGACATCAGGTTGGAACTGTATCTATCTTTCAGCAATAAAGCCAATCCAAATAACAAGGAAAAAATCTCTGCTTATATGGTTTTAACAATTTCAATTGTTGAAAACTCAAAAAGGCCTTTTAGCATATGTATGTGAATTAGAAATGCTCAATTTTTAAAGCTGAATCACTTAACAGAATTACAGATAAGCCCTTCTGTATTCTCCAAGTGCTTATGAGCTTCACCTAATGCAGGTTTCTGAGTTATTTTTTGTCAAATAAGTTTTATTTCAGTCAATATGGGTTAAGAACCTGTTACAAATCCCCCAGTTTCTGCATGGCTCAAATACCTTTGTATATTACACTGTTGTACAAAAACACATTTTCAAATGGTGTCCAGTATTTCTGCTGGAGAGCAGAAATACAATTTCTACATGCAATTGCACCAGCCTGTCAAAATCAGCATAAAGGGAGAGAAGAAAACAGGCTATGTGGTATGTTTTGCTGTTGTCAAACCCAAGAGGCCATCTCACCTAATAATTTAAATGAGATCCTGTTGCCTGACATTTTTAAAGTCTTTTGATCTCTTTCTTCTGGTTGCCTGGGTTGTGGCTCTGTAGGGTGCAGTAGACAGAAAGCCATGGATTAAACACCATGTTGCCTATGCCCCCCTTCACTTTGCCAAAACCCCTGTTAGTGGACAAAATGAATGTTTGCTTCTATGAAACACTACTCCACTGGAGATGGTGGAGAACAACCTTTACTAAAGGTTTTTAGACACGGGCCAATCTATATAACTGCCAAATCCAGATTTTCTGTTATTATCAAGGCAATAATTCTTAGGCCCTTTGTTAAGAAGATCTGACAATTTTGTTGGCACAAATTAGGGACTGAGATTAATCTGATTTTGAAAATCAACATAATACTCACTGGATCCCCAAAATCATGTAGAGGGGTTTGTTTTGCAATTTGCTGCACTTGGATGGAATGCTAGGAAATGACAAATTTTATCTTTCCAGAACAAAGACAGAAAGAAAGATACCTTATTATCACTGGTTCAGTGAGAGTAGATAAGCCTGAACAATTTGAGGATGAAAAACTTAGCAGAATGTTTAGAACTTGAGCTACGCATCTAACTTAGGCATTTTCTCACTGAATGCAATGTCAGCACGATCATTAACATCAATAGAGGAAGACATTGCTTAAAAACCTAAAGATATTGAATGTTAATAAGAATCTTGTGAAAAAAAATGAAATAGGCATGAGAAATCATAGAGATTGGGAGCAGATCTTTTTTCTGTTGTAAACCAATTAGTTTCTAAAGAATTATATGAAGCATTACTACGGACCCTTATATTTCCAGTGGCTCAGATTTAGCGTAGGAGATTGTAAATTGCTTTGTGGCAAACAGCTCAAAGCATTTGCATTCAATTTACATTTAGAACATGTAACACAAGCTGAGAAGAGGTTGTAAAAGTCCTTTCAGAAAGCTCCATTTTATCTGTACATAAGCATTAGCTCCAAGCCTATCTGTGAGATCCGTCGGCTCCTTTGGTTTGGCAGAAGCCTCTGGGGGAGCCGGGTGCCGCTCCCCCTTCACAGAGAAATGCTTATTAATTATTCTCCCAACCAGCACTGATAGAAAAGTGTCACTTCCAGCCTTGACTGTCTCCCCTGACAGCCTGCTACTTTGTTTAAGTGATCTCACAGTTACAACATTTTTCATAATATTTAACCTAAATTTTCCTTGCTGCAGATTAATCCTACCCCTTCTCTTATCAAGTAGAATAACTTCACGGCTTGCAGACAGCATTTCTAACATGAAACAGGGATCTAAGCAAGGGCTCTTTCTTGGAGCACATGATGTCAAACTGACCTTTGACTCTCACACTTTAAATACATCTCTTGGCATCCTGTGCAGAAGAAAACAGACACCACTTGTTTCCTAACGATTTTACAACTGGCTTGGGCTAATTAATCAGTCTCCAGCACACACAGCTCTGTGCTTACCTGGCTGGAGGAAGTGCAGATCACAGGAGCAAAGTGAAGCTTCTCAGATATGTTGTTCTCCAGGTACTTCATTAGTTACCAAACAGACAAAGGGAAATCTCCTCATGGCTGCTTCTTCCTTTCTGCTACTGTGCAGCAATCCCATTACCCATTTGACTATTTCATTATATGCAAAAATAGATTTTGGTTCCATGGCCCATTTCGATTCCTGGTGTAGTTTAGCCAAAGCCAGTAAAATTCCAGTAGGAAGAATTTGGCCCACTGTCTATAAGCATTTAACCATCTGCACAAAAACCACAAAAGAGACGCCCAAACCAAAACCACTCATTTACATAATAAGGATGTGAACCTACTACAGCCATGTGAAACTATCATTTTTCACATGTGCTTGTGAATCTTTTCCCAGGCTTTTGCAGAGGGAGGAGCAATCTGAGGGCTGGGATATATGAAGTGAAGAGAAATGTGTGGGTGGGAAAACCAAGAGTTTTAATTTTTTTCCTTTTATTCTGTAAGAAGTATGCAGTAATTACTTCTGTATTTTAAAGAAATGGTAAAAATACCCAGAGGTTATAGAATGATGTTTTTCCTTAATGTTTATACAAATATAAACATTCATCTAAAATAAATACAGAAGTAACTGGAATACACCCACCTCTACAATTACAAAATCACTTTCCCATGGGTAAATTTTATCATATCCCCATCTGTTAGAAGTTGGATTGTGCCATGAACCATTATGGCTTATATCCCTTAATTATTTTGTATCATATGAAATGTAATTGTGGATATTCCATGTCTTCATTGAAAATCCCTAATTTTCTTTTGTACAGCTACGTATATACTTGGCCTAGTTCTCTGTTGTGGAAATGAATTCCCAGGGTTAATTAGGTATAACAGAGTAAGCTGCAGTTCCAATCCCACAGTCTCTACGTAAGTTAAATTCCCACAGAGAGAACAGAACTTTTTCCAGGCTGAGATGAAAACAAAAAGGAAAAACACGCATAGTGTGTCTGAGACCAGGACCCCCAACAGAGACATGCAACAACTGCCCTGGGCAGAGGAACGTGACAGACACCTTACCCAACAGGGAACCCAAAAATCTGCACTCTGCACCCACACTCTCCTCTCTGGCATCTAGCCAAACTGTTGAGACTTTGGTAGCAGAGGGCATGAGAGCACAAAGGTGATGCTGTCAGGAGGGGAAAAGATGTTCCTGAGTGGAGAATCTCAGCTCTTAAAGAGAAAGAAATCTGCACTTGGAAAATATGTTCAAGTCTTTCTCACAGAGCTCTTCTGGTTCTGCTTGCAGGATGTGCATCCCGTCCTGTCAGACCACTCCAGTTCCACCAAAGCTGAAAACTGACACAGCTCCATTAGTTTAAGTGGAGGCAATTTAACCTGCTGAGGTCTAGCTCAAGGCAAGTCCTCCTAGTGCAGCTATAAACATGTAGCAGGAGGTATATTTAATAGCTGCTTTTATACCTTGCAGCTGAATTGTGGAATTCCTTGAGTGAAGAATGTGGAATTCATAAACTGTGGTGGTTTGACAAAATTCACATAAAACCAGAAAGTGCAAACCTCCCTTTGTATCCCTATGGGCAACCAGATAATTTGCTTCTGAAAATAAGAATTTTGTGATTTTGACTTGAAGACATGGATTTTATTTTTCTAAGAACATTCTTTCATGACTTTGAACTAATACCTGTTTTAAAGCTGTGCCAGTTTTCTCATACTATACAGCTGCTTTGTCCCTTGGTCAAAAAACAGGCTTATTATGGCAGACATGAAAATATAATGAATGTATTTTCATGACAGTTCAGCAGAAAGCCTCAGATCCTCAGATTCAGATGGCTGATATAAAAAAGAAGATAGACAGCCTCTGTTTGAATTACAAGCCTCTTCTGACAGAAAAGAGGTAATGGATTTCTTACACATAATTTCTTACTGAATATAAGACATCCTCTAATAGACTCACAATAAACTGCAGCAGATGTTAGAAAAGCACATAATTTGCAATTGATTATACACATATATCACAAATCAAACATTATACAAATAATAGTTTCTCTGTAATCATATTGCTTTTGTGAATGAGAGATTCAGCTATTCAAGTATTGGTTTAATTTTTATAACTGGTCTTCTACAGTGTCCCAGCTTTGACTATAATAGAGTCAATATTCTTCCTAGTGGGTAGTACAGTGCTGTATTTTGAATTTAAGCTAAAAATTATATTGATAAAAATGATCTTTCAGTTGTTGGTGAGCAGTGTTTACATTAAGTCAAAGACTTTTTAACTTCTCACATCACCTGACAAGGGAGTAGGCTGGGGGTTCAAGAACTGGGAAGAGACACAACCAGGACAGCTGACCCCAGATGAACAAAAGGATATTCCAGACCATACAGTGCCAAGCTCAGTTTATGAACTAGAGTGAAAGTTGGCCAATGGCTGCATGCACTTGCCTGGGCATTGGTCAGTGGATGGTGAGCCACTGCATTGTGCATCACTTGTTTTGTGTGTTATTATTACTGTTATTGTTATTATTATTTTCCCATCCATTTCTCTCCTATTAAACTGTCTTTAGCTCAACTCACAAATTGAACTCTTTTTTTCCCACATTCTCTCCCCCATCCCACTGGGTGGGGAGTGAAGCAAACAAAGCAGCTGTGTGGTGTTCAGCTGCCTGCCAGGTTAAACCAAGACATACAGAAAATATAACTTTGAGGTACTTAATACCTCCCAGCTACAGTGACTTTTAGGATATACATAAAAAGCTGATCTGTGACTTCCCTGTGTGCAAGCACACTTTTTACCTGAAAAATGAATCAATCAGATGAGAGCAGCTGTGTTTGCATAAATTCACCTGCAATTTATTACTAAACATGGGATCTATTCAGTTACATAGATAAGATATAGTAAAAAAAAAAAAGAGAAGGTATTCTGTTCTGCTGTCAGGTAAGGAGGAAAAGGCATTATTAGGGTTTGGCCTCCAGGCATGAATCAGCCGGAGCAGAGGAGAAGAGTCAGAGCTGGGAACCCAACACCAAGAGCAGAGTGTCAGGCTGGAAGGGGTTGGAAATAAATTTCCTTCCACTGCTTGAAAGCTGGAAATGGAAAGAAGGGTTTATTCTGAAGATTTTGAAAAGAAGAATAGATACATCATGATCATTTCAGTATTATTCAGCCACTTTGACATAATCTTTGTCTCCTTGGTTTATTCCTGTCTGCTTTCACATGAACTGAGAAGTGTTGAAAATATACAAACATTTCTACACAAAAGAGCACAAATACATCATTTGAATGTGAAAGAGGTGCTAAGCAGTGTTCTCATCTAAATGATGTATAAAGCCAAGAGACACAAAGTCTAAGATATATGAGAACAAGACACAAAACCATCTCTACCATGTTTAAAAGCACATTTGTATAACTTCATGCTGAGATTACATTCAGCATTTTCCCTAGGCCTGGAGTTGCTGAGACAGACAGAACATAGCTCACCTTTGGAGCAGGATTCTTGCAAAATAAATGAACTGGATGGATGAGCATAAAAGTTACAAACCTATTTAAAACACCATATGTGAAAATCCTGTAAACAGTCCATAAATATCACCTGCTGGGTAAAATTTGCAGAAGCTGTTGCAGAATTTGCCAATATCTCCTCATTGAACCGTCTTATAATGGAAATTTATTCTACAGCTTTCCTGTTTTTGTGTGCCTACAACTATAGAACCTGTTATCAAACTATAGATCAGCAGCTTGGTCTGGAAGCAGCACCATCCCAGAGCCTGGGATCAGGAGCACTGACACTTTGACTGAAGTGCTGGTGAGACTGAGGCACCCGTGGTGACACCAGCACAGTGTTTGTCTTCCTCCCTTCGGAGGTAACTTTGCTGTTATTATAGGTGACAATTTTAACAAGCACAGTGGTTGTAAAACTGAGCTCTTAGTTTTTCTTCCAGACTCCAGCTTCCTGAGGAGGAAGTTAGCATTGATCTAATTCTCACTGATACAAACGAGGTTTTTCCCTCTGCAAGCCAGAGCTGGACCAAGCTCAATAGTGCAACTTTTTGTGACTATTTCTGCTAGGACTGATTTTGTGAAATAACAAAACCACTGACTGCTTTAAGGGCTAATTTCCTACAGAGGAAATTTTTGAAGTAAATTTACTTTTCAGTCACAGATCTGCGAAAAATGTTTGAAAAGCTTATTCTTTTTTACACAAGAAACTTCTAAAGTGTAAAAATTATGCCTTTTTATTTTAATAATTTTTCTTCAAGTATTCACTCATTGGCTGACTTTAATCCTGGGAGTGAATTTTTATGGCTGATATTTAAACCCTTGAAAATAGAGTCTTATAACAGGATCTCCAATGCAGTTTAAACTACTGTGAAGCAGTCCTGGCTGGCTCTGCTTTAGGTAGCACTCCATTTAATCTACTGTTTGAATACACAACTGAAGAAGTACTCTGGATTTTAGTGGACAGAATAGTTATAGATCCTAAATGACTTGCCATGAGAAATGGAATTAAGAACAGTACATATGGTTTAATAGCTTTATCATTATGAACAGGCACAAAGGCTGACATTTGAAAGTCATTATCCTCTTGCACAAGCTGGTACAATTATACTTTTAATCAAGAATTTCTACTTCTTTTGTGACTTCCTGTCTTTCCAAGTTCCTGTGATATACAGTTCCCATTTTGGTCTCATCCTGTTTTGCCCTGCTTCGTGTATGTTAAGGAGTCTTGCTCTACTGTAGGCTAGCATTTTTCAAATGCAGCAGCATACAGTAAACAGGAAAGATTCCCTTAGAGACACTGTTGTTTTTAGCTGATCAAAAGGCCATTCTGACATCCGCTTCTTGCTCAATAAAAATATTATTTAAGGAAAAAGAGAAACAACCCCAGATTAACATTGTGTCCCTAGCCAGACTAAAGCCTCAGCAAAAGAAATTACTGGCGTCATTACTGCTTAACCTATTGGTGTTCCAGTCCACCCTACTTTAGTTACATGAGGCAGAGACAACAAATCAGACTGTAAGTGAAAATGCAGTATCCTCTGTTTTTCCTGAATTTTAAACAGAACCTCATAGTACAGTTTAGCAAAACATCACAAACTTAAGGACAGTGCCCTGACCATATGCCAGGAGTCCATGAACTGCATCCAGTTTGCATGTTTCAAGCCTGTGGGAGTTTTGAAAGCAACAGGAACTTCAGTATTTGGGCTTCATAAATTGGTCTAAGACAGTCATTGCTTTGACCCTGATTAAAAAAGAGTTTTGAGCTCAGACCCAAATGGATGCACATGAACAGTCCTCTCAACAGAAGCATTTCACAGCGCTTCATCGTCCATGTGGCGTGGTCTGTACTTGTCACAAATCCTAGCGTGCAGTGCTCCATCTTAATGGAAACAGTCTTGTCCATGTGTTAGAGCAGGAATATTTTGGGCCTTAATTCAGGCACATTACTAAGCATGTGCTTAATTGTAAGTTGGCTATGTTATATTAAGCAGGATTCAAGCATATGTTAAACAGGACTGAGCGTGTGCTGAGAGAAGAATGAGGAAGTTTAAGTGAATTAATGACATTTGTTGAATTAGGCAGCCTTTGTTGTGTGCACTTACACTCCAGTAGTTTTCTTTCCATTCCCTTCCACCCCAGGGATGTTGCTCATATCACTGTGTCCTGTACCAAGTATCTTTGCTGCAGAAGGTCCCTCACTGCTGACCCCTGTGTTCTGCAGGAGTGACTGAACCCCACAGCCCAGCGAGCACAGGTCTGTCAGCCCATCCCACTAGACTCCCACAGGCTTTGGCCAAGCCACGGGTGCTGCAGGCAACACTGCCTAAGCAAACACAATCTGACACTATCATCAACGTGATACAGTGCAACACAACTCTTTCAGCTCTTGAAGAAAAGTTTACTTTCATAAGAACAGAACATAAAGGTCTTGTGCTCATTTTCTGTTTTAATTTTCACTTGTAAACGAATTATGCCATTTGTTGTGCATTAAGCCTGTGACACAACAAAAAATTTCAAAACGGTAGTAACATTTTTTTAATCCTCATTGCGATGGGCAATACTGTACCAACCTTGGCAATCAGCTCTGTGTCTGCCATGACAGAAATGAGCTCCAACAGCTATCTAAGTCTGCCAGCTTTCCTGTCCACTTAGGGCAGCCATTTGTGAGGATTTTGGGTGAAATTTATTTCACCTTATAATAGTTGTCTAAAACCCAGGGAGATACTCTGAGCTAGTTATCCCTTGGTAGTCTGGGGAGAGAGATAAAGGCACCTGGAAAGAATGATTTATCCTGGTGATCAGTCTTAAGGTGGGATTTATTTTTGCTCCATAAACCACAGAAAAACCCCACATACCCAGATTAGAGGACACACACATTTTTTTGGAAGATGAATTAGGTGAAATTATGTGGGTTTTGATGCTTTTTCATCATTTTCCTCGTGATTATTTTTAAATGACACTCGCTTATCATTCCTGCTTATGCCTTGCACTTTCTGCTACACAACAACTCTGCAGCAAAATACCCTGTTTATTTCCTTACCCATGTGCTAACACTGTTTTCTGCTACACGGTCCCTCTACAATGAAGTTAATACTGCACAGCACTCCTTTTGCCAGGAAAAAGCCTCTTTGGCAGATCACTGTTTAAAAGAGCGTCATTAAGAGCAGTTTTGAATTGCCAGATGAAGAGAAAAAGTTGCAAAGGAACAACAGGTAGGATAGTTTCAGACATTAGCAGTGCTCTTCTGAAATCTAAGTTGGAAATGCAGTTATAAGTGTAGATGAGGAAGGTGTAACATTGGGGAAAGACAGGAAATTTAGCTTCTAAGTTTGGCTTATGGCTCTAATTTTCATGTGTGCAGCATACAGTTAGTAGACACCTGTGCTTGGGATTTGAAACTTGGCTGGCTTTGCATCCACATGGTGTAAAATGGCATAATAGGACTTTGATCTAATGATATGACCTAATCTTGCAGGAAGGACAGCTCTGGTCTGACACTCCAGGTCTGGGTGAGCTAGCAGTTTTTGTGGCTGAACGTGCAGCAAGATCGGAGAGTTCAAAAGTGAGGGTGGCTGCTCTCGTGGACAGAGCCAACAAAGGCAGGGGCTTGGCAAATACAACCAATTCCTGCCTCTCTTATCTTTGACACGCTGCCACAGCTCTCCAAACACCTTCCAAAGGAAACGTGCTGCAGTCGGGCCAAAGCAGCACTGTGTGCTGCCACTGGCTGGGACCCACTAGGGTGCTGAAGTGGCTGTGCACGTAAGCAGGGAGGATGTCAGGCATTCCCAGAGGAGCACGTAGTTTGCAGGCATCAAAGGAAGCTGAAACCGAGGAGCTGGCCCACAAACCATGTGTTCCTGCTGTTTGTGGCCTGCAAAAGGCAGTGAAGCACTCCCGGACAACTGAGGTACAGATGTGAGAGCTCTGGTACATGAGACAAGGCTCCAGAATCAGTCTAGGAGCTACAGAAATGTTTAAAGTCTGATTTACTGCAAATGGCATGTTGCTTGGCTGTTGCGTGTGATCAAAATGGGTCATCCTTGCCAAAGAAGGCAAATGCAATTCTGTCAAATAGCATCTAAGTGCTTCTTTTGCTAAGTGGAAACAATTGCTTCTCCTCACTTTGCTGACTCTTCCTGGTGTTTCCTTAGGTGGCACTGACACTGTTCACAGATCAAGCATGCCAGTGCTGCTAATATTAAAGAAATAATTGGAACAAAATGTAGGAATGCTGTTTTTTTGTTTCCCACAGCAAAATTTCAATTTCTTATACAAAGAAATATGCAATAATGTTACCATCTGTGTCGCTCTATTCAGGCCCTATCCACATTGCAGCTAGGAGAGTGTTCCCATGCTGAAACACTGCATCATTATTAGCAATTACCAATGTAGCTGTGTTATTAGCAATGGGACATCTACAGCCAGTTTGCATCGTCTGTGCTGCTCTTATTTATTTTGGAGAAACAACGAACACAAAATGCCTCTGCAGGATGCTGACATGGTGTGTACAGAGGCAGATGTCTCCTGCAATCTCAGGGGTGGACAGGGAGGAGGTGTCCAAGGGAACTGCTCAGGCACTGAAAGATGCTTTCATCAGTGTTTCCTTTGGAAAAGGCTGCTCAAAAAAATGCTAGGGGAAAGGTGGGAGGGAGGCGAAGAGGAGAGGGAAGGAGAGAGTCAGAAAAGCCAAAGATGAAAAGTATTTTTCTCACTGTAGTCAGCTCAGAAGCTTTTTTGACAGATAATTGCTAATTATTTGAGAGAGATGGGTACTTTTCTGCAGGTAACTGTCTCTCATGCCCTAAAACCCTGTAGAGCTAGTCTGGAATAGCCTTTAACACCTACTTAAAAAAATCCTAAAGACAGCAGACAGCAAACGGTCTATTTAACACCTGGGAAAAGTAGATACACTGCAAGAAAATATTAATCTCTTTTCAAAAACAGATGATTCAAGAGCATATTTTTAGAGTGCCTTTTAACTTAGACTCCAATTCAGTTTTCTGGTTACTGGGTCAGGGTGCTCAATGCCTGCGTCAGACGCGGACGATGCATGAGTGAAGCCCTGGCTCAATGGCAAGGGAATGAGATCTGCTCTAACGTCTGAGTGCACAGTTGTGACTGCTTCTCTTCAGAATTTGCCAAGAATGCACATTAAAAGGAGCTGCAGGGTAAAAAACTACAGCTGCCTAACAGACAGGCAGCAGCCTCATTTTGCGCAACTCTTGTCTGTACTCTGCTGAAATAAAAACAACAGGCTGATTCATAACTTCTAAATTATCCATGCGACAAAAGTGGATTTTCCCCTGCTATAATGAGAATATAGGAGCCTCCTTCCCCAGCACCATGCTGGGGCAATGGTCCACAATCTGCCCCCTCACTGCAGCTGGTCCAGACCATACACACTACAGCAGCCTTTAACAACTCATTTGCTAAAAGCTTTTCCAGTGACTGTGCTTGATACAGTCCTTAAGAGAAAGCCTATTTTTGATCCTTTTCTCCAGATCTCAGTCTTGGTTCCAGATACTTTGGAGGGTTTGCCATGCTGGCTGCAGCCATGACCACACATGTTCTTGCCACGGGTGGAGGTACAGTGGTGATTCCTTGGCACAGGGTGGAAATTGTCAGACAGCTGCAGCCCTGATGAGCTTGGGGAAAAACTTGCCTCCACCTGGACCAAAGCTGGGAATTTTGGTCCTAAGTCCTGCCTGCCCTGAGCCTTAACACTGAGGTGTCTCATCTTCATGCTCTTTCTTTAAAAAAGTATTTTCTGGGCTTAGCTGAGGGGACAGATCATGGCCCTGCAATCACTGTGTAGGGACATGCTTGTGGCCCTGCCCCTCAGCCCTCCTCCTAGGGAAGGCCAATCCTATGTGACACTTCCATGTATTTTAAAAACGAAAAACAGAAGGGAATCTTCTTTTCAATAAAAACATTTGTCTAAAATTTTAAAACTAATAAGCAGAGCTAGTGACAAACTGGTATTGGCTTAAGCAGAAAGTCTGAGAAAGTCAGTGAAATAAAGGTTTTGAAACACCATAACTAGATCTTTGTTTTTATGGAAACCAACATTTCGTTTACATGGATTGCTTCATTTTATCTTTTGCATTAAAAAAATGCAATTTCTTTGATCAGTAAGTTTGAATGAGGTGACCTCCTAGACCACTCCAACCCAAATATTCCTAGGATAGGGTGAAATAATTCTTATGCATCTCAGTAAAATTTTATTTTCATATAAGAATAATAATAATTAAGAATCAGATGAATAAACATTTCATAATTTCATCAAATTCAAATTAAATTCATGACAAAAACTGAATTGAATACTTCCCTTTTGCTTTGTGGGAGAAGACAAATGGGCAGTTGGAATTTAAGATATTCCAGAGTCAGACAATGGACTTTGCCAGGTTTATACAATACATGTTTACAATAAAACTTCCTAATGCGATTTAAACTAGTTTTTCCCATGATAAAGATATTTTCTACAAAAGTCTTCAACTGTTAGCAATTGTTGCAACTGTGTTGCATTTTTCAGTGAAATCTCCCCCCTCCCACGCCCAAGTCAAAACCAGCCAGTCATCTAAATAACACTTTCTCTGATGCTGAGATGGAACTCATCTGGAAAATTCTTGTACTTTCCTGCCAAAAGCTATCTAAGATCATACCTTACTAAAAAAGCATTTTCCCTCTGGGTTCCTTAGTGGCAATACAGCAAAAAAAGGTGTTCCTTGGGATGCAATAAATAAGCACGTGCATGCGTAGATGTGCAGATGTGTGAGATTTCCCCAGCACAGAAACATACAATTGAGGTCACAGCAGTGACAGTTCCATTATAAAACCATTTTCACATGTTTGGAGCTTTCTGAGCTGTATTATTTTGTCACAGAGGTTTACATTTGGCCCCTAGCTTATAGGTGATGTTTTTTTTGAAGTTTCACAAAGTCTATTAATCCATTTTTGAGTTACCAGAGGGTAAAGAAATGCTTTTCCCACCTCTTAGATTCTTGTAGCCCTGTTATGGCATTGATTTTTGCACAGAAGTCTCTGCAGAGTTTAATAGCAATCAGCAGCCTGATGTGCCTTAATGACTTCCTCTGTGCATTCAAAAAATGGCTAAACTTGACAAGTTGAAACCTTCCAAGGGGCCAGTGTTCACTGAGTAATGGTTCCCAGGCCAGTTTGGGATTATTATTGTAAAGCAATAACAGAATAAAGACATTAAGATTTCCTTGAGTTTATAAAATCGTTTCAAAAATTGGCTTTGTCTTCAGGACAGCCCCTGAGTTTAGAGCTCTGCATCCACTTCTCAGCTGGTGCACATCAGATTAGACCCACTGCAGTTATTGTAACTGCAACAGGGAAGGATCCAAACCATTAAGGGAATACAAAGTGGTTGGCCACAGCTTCATTTACTTCACTAGAAACATGCTGACAAAAAAAATGGTATAGTTAAGTGCAGGATGGGCCCCTTAAAGTCAGTGTTAGCTGCTTTGCACTGTATTTTTGTGTAATATCTAAATGAGAACAATCCCCTGCAAACATAAGCCTGCACAACACATAGAAGAACGTGGCATAGGCAAGTTTCTTCTGTGTCAGCGCACCTCATTTATGGAAAGTAGGACTGGCAGAGGACAGCTGTGGCACAGGGAAAGGATCCTGAAGCAGCCAGTGTGATCTTTCTACCAACCATGCCAGCAATTTGCAGATCAGGTTCTTCCTGAGCCAAAAGTCATCTCCTGGTATTTATGGCTTTCAATCAAATTTTTTCTCATTGGTGTAATCTGGCTTTTAAGCCAAGCAAATATGTGGCCACCATAACAGTTCAATTCCTAATGCTATTTCATGTCTTCTCAGAGAAAAGGATGGTAGACTCAGAGGTATTTTCTTTCTGGGATGAATTTTGATTTCTGCCAATTTTGATCATATAGTGATCAAATATCACTAGGTTGAAGAAACTTAGTCATGCACTGAAATCAATATAAATTAACACCTCAATTTCCTTTTGGTTCTATTTTTTCTTCTATAATTCTTCCCTTCAGTGGGAGTTTCAGGGCTATGACTGAGAACAGTAAAAGCATCAGGAAGTTGTGACTTTAGCAAGAATCTAGCATTACCAGCTCTTATTATTTTTAGCATGAGTAGCATGAAATTTGGTTGCATATTTTAAAGCATCAGCTGTTGATGTCATGGTATTGCCAAACTTCTCATTTATGGCAGAGAAAAGCACTCAAAATATACTTGATACAAAATGAAACAGGAACCAGCAGTAGTTTTTGAGATGCAAGGACTTTTATAAAGTTTTGCAATATTTTAGGCCTGACTTATGATGTCCAAAATTTGGAGTGGACAAAACTGATAAAGGGCACTGCTGTGTTTTACTGAGGAGAGTCTGAGTTTTCACATCAGCTGTAGAGAGGAGATAGGGAAGGACAAGGCATCAGGTGGAACAAGCAAACCATAAACCAGACTAAAATGTTCTGAAAAGAGGTTAAGAAACAAGGCAGATGTCCAGCACAGAACCTTGTGCATTACATGTACTCTAACAACAGAAAATGGTTGTGGTGTGTTTCTTGGCTTTGTGGTTGTTTGTTTGTTTTTTTTTTTTTTTTTTTTTTTTTTTATTTCATTATTGTTCTAGCAGTAAAAATGCCTTTGAATAGTGTGCATTGAAAGAAAAATAATGTCCAAACTGAGAAAAATCCTACAAGAGACACTGGCACCACTAAAGTGCTCTTCAAAAAAGGGTTTTCTGGGGCCTAAAATAATTTTTTTTTCAGTCCAAGCAAGACTGGGGAGAGATTTTGTCATTGACTTGGACGAAGTCAGAATTTCACGCTGTGTGCAAGAATGGGGAATGCTCCCCCCACAGAAGGCAAAACAGGTCCAAAATCTTCTGTGTCATCTGCTTCCACCCAATAGCAGCTTTATAGAAGTAAGTTAGGAATGAATAACTTAACAGCTGCCCAAGGCGGCTCTAAAGTGCTGCTCTCCCCTGCTGCACACGAGAAGACAGCCATTAGTGCTGCTGCTGCGAGGTTCACTGCTCCTTGGGGGACTCTGCATTTGCAGAATGGCCTGGTTTTGTGCTGGCAATATGCACACGTCTGAAATTGCCTGCATTTGGATGCTGTTTGCTGCACAGCTTTGACTTAGTGCCATGTCTGTTACAGATTCTCCTCATCACAGATAATGTGTCTCTTGTGAGCATGAGTGCTATTCTTTATTTTTGTTTGGATAACACTTCTTTCTGAACGTTAGAAGATTGCCACATGCATTTTTACATTGCAGTATATTGTTAAAAAAAATTAACAGCTAGAAGATGAACAACACAAAACAATGGAAAATTACTATTATACTGCTTTACATTTTCACCAGCAGTCTCTAAGGGTTTTGCAAACACTAATAAGCACATCCTCAGATATTTGAAAACCAGAGAAATATTACACTCTCGAAAGAAACAGAGGCACAAAGATGATGACTGACTGTCCCAAGATCAAGCAGTAGGAGAGAGTTATCACTATAAAGAGTCACAGTACCACAGCATCCAGTCTTGTACAGTTCTTTGAAGATGTTAGTGGAAAGAGAGTTTTGTACACATACAAAATTACTTTTGTCTTTATTTCATCTACTTTTAAGAAGCTCCTACCCATTTGGTCAAAGTATTAAAGTGCAATCCCGATGAATGGCAAAACTTTAACAGCCTTCACTCTGAGTTAACATTTGTTCAGCTAGAATACTGACCTTTCTTCTGAGAATTTCTAGGGAACTGTGGAAGTGTAGAGTCAGCTCCTCACTCAGCTGATATAAATCACTGGGGTTCTACTAAGTTCAGTAGAATGATCTTTAAACAAATTAGGAATATAGTCCATGAAAAACAGCTTTCTTTCTTTACATATTTAAATCAAAATTATCTGGTGTCTCTCAGATGAGAAAGAGCTGAAGCTGGGATGTTGAAAGGAGGATTTATTTTCTTTTCTATGCTGAGCATATGGGGACATGCAAAAGTTACCTGGGGATCAGATATTTATTTTCAGAGTAGTCAGTTTCATTTCAGAGCATCAGATGAGCTGTGGTTACATCTGTGAGCATGTTTTTACTTTGTAATTTCAGGTGTGGGGGAGGAACAACTAAGAAACTTGCATGTCATATGGAAGATCACAGGGTGAGAGTGTGCATATGGATAATTTCCATGGAGTAAGTCAGGTGCTTGAAGGTCATACCACAGTAATTTATGTAGCTGCCTCATAACACAAGCTCAAAAAAAACTTTCCTGGAAAGCATAAGTTACAGCAGGCAGAGGAACTGCTTAGTTAGACACTTTGGCTAAGCTTTTGTTTGAAGACTAAAAGCTGGGAGAAAATGGATGTGTCAGGAAGGCCCTCAATATGCACATCTATGTCCACATTGCAATTTGCAGCTTGCAGTCAGTAAGGCAATCCAATTAACTTTTGCTGACAAATATAGCTAATATGGGATCCCAAATCCTCTACTAGCCTTGGTGACTAGTTATGTCACACAGAAGTAGGTTTGTACATTGTTTTTACAGGCACTGTAGCTTCACCAGTTTAGAGACCTTTCTAGATAAAGCAGTACAGTCTTTGCTGCAAACTGCTGACATTAGCAAGGTTTATTCTGTGAAAATACTGACACAGGACACCTTTATACTAGAATATATGCGTCCCCCAGTGCATGCTGAATTGTTTTAACTATACACAAACAAAACCTTAATTGAAATAATTAAATTGGTCCAAAAATCAGAGCATGAAAACTAGGCTTAGAAGACAAAGATTAAAATTCCAAGGAGTACACAGGTACAGTTAGTAAAAAAGGTGTAAAAATGTGCAAAGTATAAATGTAATAGCCAGTACAAGGAGTCTAATTGGCAAATGTGAGACTGGTACTTGGAGGTAAATTTTAAGTTTAGTTTGGGGGAGAGCTATTTGTGTGGGAAAGGATGGTTTCTTGAATAATGACTTACTATAATGAGAAGAATGAGAAGCAATTTGGGCAGTATTAGCTACACTGCTCAACAGTAATAAGGAGCTTGAAAATTATGTCAGAGAAATGAGATAAAGATGACTATTATACTGTTGGAAGGCCATCATCTAGTGTAGCTGTGGAGAATAAATGAAAATGGAAACCAGTAAGGAACATAATATGATATACTTATGGTATTTTGTGTTTGAGCTATTAGCAGGTGCAGCTCTACTGGCATCAGTGGAGCTGTCTTCACTTGCTTCACAGCTCAATGTAGTCCTGTATCTATTTTATACACGTACATTTTATAGTCTATATGCTATAAGAATGCATTGGAAAACTTTTGAAATGCATTAGAGCATTAGAGCGTTAGACTATGTGGAGTAGTTAAAATGTGTACCTGATTTAACTGCTTGCCATCTGGAGCACAAGGAGATGAACCTAAACTGTCTGCTGTAATGCATGTAAAGAAGTTTTGGATTTAGGCCCAGATATGAATATACAAATAGATAAAGTTTACAGAACTGTGACACAAAGTCCCAGGGGTTTTCTGGGAATGTCAAAAAACACTCAGCAATCAGAACATATGCCTTCCATGTTAATATATCTTATGCCTCTGTCTCCAAAAGAGATTATAGAGATGACTTTGAAACATGAAAAAAAAGGAAGAGTTTTCATTTAAGAGCTACCTTTGCATATTTTTCTAGACTTAGCTAAAGCTACTCAAATGAAGCGACAGCCTAGGATTTCCTCTAAGAAGGGCTTTTAGCATGAGGGATATAAGCCTCTCATTTTGCATCTGGCAAAGTGGTGTGATCACTATGGAAATAGGCAGTGTAGCCTGCATTTCTACATAGTGATCAAACTAAACCTTTTCTAAATTGCTGATCTGCTTTCCTTGTTACAGATGAATACATCAGAAGTAAGTCAGTAGAAGTTGTCTGGCTTAATGACAGATTGGCATAAGAAGACAAACTTTGATTGTTACTCATGCACTTAGGAACTTGTTCCCCTAGTAAGACCTAGGAGCTGGAGAAGAACTAATAACCTATTTATCATGGTCTATGAAGTATGAGGCTGAATCTCCTACTGTACTCTAAATTACCCTGAAAACATCTGAAAACCACTGTTATGAAGCAATTATTAATTTGTCTAGTGCCAGAAATGTATGTCCTACTCATTAGCCCTGCTCAAGTGAGTTTGTGGTTTTAATTGACTTCAGTGTGACTGTTTATGTGAATGAGCAAAACTTTGGCTTTGAGGGAGCAGTTCTCAAAGCTCAAGGCAGAATAATCATTCTGGTGTGAACAGACCTCTAGATTTCTCTAGGTTACCAACTTTCAGTTTAATACAGAGTGTTGTAAGAAAACAACAAAAGGAAAAAGACTACCAATATAACTTTTTTCAAAGAATGGCATGGCCCCAGCACAGGGCTGACACGTGAGCTCAGTCCTGCCCCACCTGCAGTGGGGTGCTCCAATCCCACTGCCACACCACAGCTCTGATGGCTCTGTGTTCACGTGGGGGCACAGAGCAGCCCAGAGCACAAATGTTCAATATTTGCTGGGAGTGCCCAGTGCTGGGAATGCAGGGAAGGGATTGAGCCAGGCTCACTCAGCACGAGGCTCAGCCCATCTGTATTTAGAGGAGGCATGGAACGTGTGGCCACTGCAGCTCCGCGTCAGTGTGGAAGGCAGCAGACAACTGCCCAGTTTCTCCTGAACAACAGCTGGTTATTGTGCTTCTGGGATGTGCATAGTTTCTTCTGGACAAAATCACATTAAATGGGCGTCTCTTACATATATGGAGATATTTGCTCAATGGTCCTTTTGAGCCATTTGAATTCTTCATTTTATAGCATTACGTAAAACCCTTGTAATGATATTAACCTTCAAGATGAGTCTAAATATGCACAATCTGATCATGTTTAAATAAATTATTATAAAGTTCACACAGTTCATAACCAGCTCTGCAGATCACAGAGTTTCACAGTACCTTGTGCATGAGAAACAATCAGAAATTCAATTTCTGAGGTTACACTTTTAAAAACCTTTGATACTGCCCATGAAAATCAATTTCCTCCATGGAAGTTTAGGACTTGGGAAGGGAGTTATTCTCACATTTTTGTGAATTCCTACAGAAATGGAAATGACCTATGCTCCCAAAAAGTTGGCAGGTGACTTATTAAACTTCTCTCAAATCTCCTTCAGGAAGTTAATTAAAAGTCTATTTGGAAATGGCCAGGTGCTTGCTTCCCACAGTGCAAGAGAGAAATCTGTCACCCTGTTTAAAAAATTGTTTGGTTACTCAGGATAAAGAAATAATCATTATACCAAGCTGTGTGGTTTTATGATGGAAAACTGTGGCTTGGTGAGAAAAGTACCAAGGTCAATGCAATGAAAAACCCACAGTGAACTCAGACATGATTTCCGAAGCCAGTGGTGGATGGAGGCCAGGAGAACAAAGTCTTTCCTGTGGTTCACTTGAAAACAATTTTTAAGATTATGGATAAAAATAACTCTCTAGCTTGAGAGAGTTATTAGATTGAAAAAAATATCATTAGAAAATATTTTTTAGATGTTTTATAAGGATTGCTAAGGCTGACAAAATTACCTTGTTTAACACTGGATCCTGTCCTAAAATACTACGGCCAAGTCATTCAAGAGAATAGCAGGGCTAAGCCTTTTTCATTCTTTATTCTGCCAAACCACTGCCTCTTGCAATCAGGATTGATTACAAACACCCAATTAAGAGGCATTTGGAACATGATCTGAACACTAATCCTGGGTTTTTTTTCTCTTTATACCTAATTATCAGCCTTAAGATGGGTATTAGGGCTTTAATTACTTTAGGAACTTCTACATAAACTAAGAAATCCATAACATATACATAAATACAGGCATATATGCACAGCCCTAAAGAGGTGCACATAAAATATGCCTATATCCAAGCAGTTTGGTGTGATATATAAGCCTAGACATATACATGACATGTGAGTGCATGTATATCTAGTTTTCAGGCATAATTTCATTCCTTGAAAATAGTGCAAAAGAGAATAATTTAATTTGGGTTCACATTAGCTGTAAAAAGATCTCTATATCATAATTATCAAATTATGATCCAATGTTATAGCTTTCAATAAACTATGATTAAGAAACTAAGAAACTAACAGAAACACATAGGTTTTTGTTCCAATTAGATTAGCAAAGGAGAGGAGGGTGGAGAGAGGAGCAATGTGGGGTTGACTGAAAACATATTGAGAGTTTCACGGAGCTAATTCCAACAACTCTGGGTTTCAATTTAGAAAGGACTTAGACCTTTGTTCTGAATTTGTTTATCTCTGTTCACAGAAAGGATGAAGGATTAGGCTTAAGGGAATCCACATTTGACCCTCAAATTTTTCCTGTCTCAAGGGCATCTGGTTGTAGCACATCTAGACAGAATTCTCCTCACAGTTAAGTGTTCAGACTAATAGAAACATCCATATATGATGTTTCTATCATATATACATATGTTTCATATATACATCCATATATTATGTATATATGAAAAACCATATATATGTTTTTGTAGTTTTAACTTTGCTGTGACAGAGGATGCACCCATACACAGAGTGCAATAATGGGCTCTCCATCCCACCCCTCAGCCCTGAACACAGTCCTGCACAGACCCTCTAGCTATGACCAGGCACTTTGGTCATGGATTTCCTAATACCTTTTCCTGAGAAAACTCAAACAAAAACCATTACTCTAAAAGAACAAATTGTTAAACAGTTTGACAATAGAGACTTTCACAAGAGTTAAATGCTTGGATAAAAACCAAAGGAATTGTTTCATTACACTGTATAATCAGAAAATAATATATTTTCCAAATTCCTTTAATTCTCATTTAGTCCTTACAATAAAATAACAGCATCTTTATCTTTAAATACTTGTACCTGTGTGTGCAGATACAAGTGGAATCTTGTGGCAAAGAGATATTATATATACTTTCATAATGCAAAGTCTTCAAGTTAAAAAAATTTTGGGGGTACAAGAGTTTTTTGTTTCCTTGATCGTGCACAGGGTCTGAACTGATTCCTTTCTTTGAGAAGAATTTTTCCTGCAGCCATATGGAGGGTACCAAACAGCAGTGGTCTCCAGAAGGGCTGTCTGGGTCTAGCTGAGTGCTCCCTGAAAAAGCTTTACATGTGCTTAATATACATAGCAGAGAAATGTATAAAGTACACCCTGAAACATGAGATAGCACATGGCCCCCAATCTACTGCAACAACCCATCTCAAACTAAGCCAAACCCACTTGTTTCTTGTTTTAGGAATAGATTGAAGGATGGCCCCCTTCATCCCTTTAGTACTTCCAATTATCTCTTGGTAACCCCAACCAGCTCTTAGGGACAGATTTTTGAGGGAGACAAAAAGGACAAGATGCTGCCTCTTCAGCCCAGGTATGGCCTTCCCAGTGTGTTAGTGCCCACTTCCCACTCTGGCTTTGACACAGAGATGTCCAGGTCCCTGCCCACCTCTGCCTGGGCAGTGCAGCCCAGGGTGGGTGATGTGTGAGTGGATTAGTGAATCCAGTCCAGAGCAAGCAGGGGAGTGCAGGCATCCTTCCAGCTGCCCTCAGCAGGGAGGAGGGGGCATTCCCATGTCTCCTGGATGCCTTGTCCTGCTGAAGTCCACTAAAAGGCCCATGCTGATGCTTAGCTGATGGTGCCCAGCCAGTCAAGCCATATTTCTGTTGGAAAGCTCAGAGGCCTTGGCTCCTTCAGACCTCTCTGCTCAGTGGTGGGCAAACACAGCCCCTGCCTTCCCCAGACCTGAGCAACTCTGCTCCTGTGCTGCTCACCCTGCCTTGTCAGGGGCAGGCACTGTGCCTGCCGAGCCCCATGGTGGCCAGGCAGAGGGAATTAGGAAGCTCTGACTGACATTTGCTATCCAAACAACCAATACAGCCATTAACCATCCTACGGGGCCTGCACTGAGCCCTTCCCCACAGCCACCGGGAATGATGGGAGACAGCTCTGTGGGAGTGGGGGCAGAGTTCCCACTGCTCCCATGGGCAGGGGGGCTGCACTGAGCCCAGAACACCTTGGGGCAGTTTGTGGGAGCAGCTCAGGGCTGTGCAGGCTCCAGGGCCCCTGGGGCAATCAAGCAGCAGCTGTTGTGTGCAGCTGATGGCAGAACCCTTCTGACAGGCTCAGTGGCAGCCCAGCAGGATCACTCCTCGTGGTTCTGCAGCTGGGCACCAAGGACATGGGCACTCTTACTCCCATCAGCTCAGCCCAAAGGGCTTGAACCACCCCTGCACAAAAGGAACCAACACGAGGCACGAGGCCTGCACAAAGCAAACCTTGCTGCATGGAAAAATAGGAATCAGGATTTAGACAAAAGCAAATGAAAGCTTAAACTTTGCAGAAACTGAAGGAAGGCTGAGCCATGACTTTGCTTGCTCCTGTTTATTTTACCAGCCTGAGTTTATTATACCTACAGTTTTGTAGCATAAATCCATTGACATTATTTAGAAGTAAAATGGATGAATGAATTTCTAACATCATTAAGGTCTGTGGGAGTTATGTGGAGCTATACTTTCACCCTGTAGGTCTGAATACCTATGCTTTCTTCCTTACCCAAGGATCTGGAGGAGGCATTTTCTTCTATATAAACAAACATAGATATTTTTTCTCTGTATTCTAGAACTGACCGCAATTTCTATACAGCTCTGCTCTCATTCATGTAACTAATCCCTAGTAAATGCAATATGAAGAGTAATTATCTATGACATCTCTCCTATAACTTGAATGTTTCCAAAATGGGCAATTTTTCCATTCTGAGAGATTTGACAGCACTGTTGTATATAATCCACAAGTGTTAAGCAAGAATTATATTTATTTACTACATCTATAAATGATGGCCATTATAATAATAGTGCTGTGTGGCATATCTCTGAAAACCTTGTAAAACAATACAGTCAAGTCTGGCAACAAAGTTAATAATTTGTCAGTAAGAAAACCACTGTTGGGCTTTTTCTACCCAACCCTCCACCTTTCTTAAGCCCTTTTCTTCTGAAGCTTCACATTCATTTTCTTAATGTTTTTAACCTAGTGTCTGTGAAATTTTTATTGCTCCCTAGATAATGACATCTGATCTGAATGTAACCACACACCTCTTTGCTCAGCAACATTTGTCACAAACCATTATAAATTATCATGCTGATAGTGTGCATTGCTGGGAAACCGGAAAAGTTCCATAAATTCAAAGTACTGTATCAGTGACATTCTTGTTTATTATCTAGGTATAAAGTTTTACTAGATTCAAGATGGCTGCATTTACACAGTAGGATACTTCAGCAACACGAGACTTGTACAGCTTGCACTAAGTGCTGAAAAGCATTTACCACATGCAACAAACACTGGAGCATTTTAACTAATATGTGGCCATATGTTTTGTCTCTTCTATTCATTTTAACCGTATTCCTGACTCCAAGAACGCATGCTTATTTTTGGGACTTGCTTGAGAAAAGGCAAAATGGCAAATAAAAACTACTTTTCTCTTAAAGTGCAACCATAATTTCTGTTTCTTGGCTTCCTGAAGAGGAGGCATAACACTCATTAGAGCTAAATGTTTAAAGACACTGTGAATTTTTTCATTATATATGTCCTTGATAACAATCTGTGGTCGACATGTTTGTGTACTTCCTGTCTAAACCCAGTATTTCCATAATGCTGGTACAGTAGTCCTGTCTAGAAGATTCTTTATTAGATGAACCTAGCTTGTGTGAACATATTTTTTAATTATTTTCCTATCTTTATTCTTCAAAACTGTGAAAGTTGAGTCCTTTGGAATGCCTCCAGAGAAAAAGGAATTTTCACCATGTTTACTTGAAATTTAAAACAACTCAAATGGTTCTGATTGTCAGAAAAACATACATATATGAATTTTATTAGCAGTCATTTGAGAAATACTTATTCATTAAAGCATAGCATAATAAGTAGGTAAATCAAGGGCATTTTCTTAAATTAATTCCAAACCCTAACATACAAAGAGACTAACTGGGAACAGCTTCAGTAACAGCTAGTGCTTAAATGTGCTGCTTTTGATTCTCCCCAGAGAACCAACCTTTCACCAGTTTTACATTTCAATACATCTAGCCCTCCATATACAGCAATATTTTTTAAAGTTAGGTAAAGCCTCTTGATTTTCTTGTTGGCACTACGGAACAAGAAGGTAACCTTTCCAAAGTCAAAATGTTTCCCTTCCCGGGCTCAGGGGTTCCCTGTTATTAAAGTTGTTTTCAATGCTAACTAAGGTCCAAGTTGCAATGAACAGCATTATAAAGAGGATTTTGGGAGCTAGGCCAGCAAGCTAATCTTCTCTAGTCTACTCTAATTGTATGGGACATTTTTTGTTCCCAGACATGAATTCCCTTATCTCCCATTTTCTATCTGCATTTCATATTTAAGTGGTTATTAATTTCCAGTGCTAAACCTTTCAATAAACTAGACTGTAACCTAAATTACACATTTCTAGATTGCAAACTGGGTTTCTAATAAGCTAAGCATATTAGAGAAACAAAATGTACTTAGCTGGAAAAGAAAAAAATCTTGTGATACATTTATTGCATTAATCATCCGTTGCATTCAATATTAAGTACAAGGAATGTGAATTTTGTAAGTAGATGCTGAAATTTGACCATGGAGATTGTTGACAAATTCCTGTTGCTGAAATAATCTCTCTGGTCCTAAGGTTTTGGTGGTTTTTTTTGTTGTTGATTTTTTTTTCTTCCCACAAATACAATCCCTCTCAAGTTAAAAACAGCAATTTTCGATATAAATGAAGTAGCAGCTGAGTAATTTAGCATAGCCTAGAAAATTAGCATTTCAGCACAGACAAAATAATGGTAAAGTCATCACCATCATACACTGCAAACACAATGCAAACAACCCTGTTGAGAGACTTACTTCCACCCACTACCATCTCATTACTGCTTTGGGCTCCATTTCAGGGACAGAAATAATGCAGCAGGGAGAGTGGACAATGAACACTGAGAGGGAAGCAGCAGAGGGAGGGATTCAGTCCTTTCCCTGGACCCAGTTCAGCTCAGTCTAGCACTGTTTAGCACAACACTGTGCCACAAAGATTACTTGTTCTTCAAATAATTGTAGGCTGCACACCATTTTACTGCTGCCAAAGACCATGTTGGTTTTACAGAGTTGGAAAAACATGCATTCTAGCAATGGAGAAAAAGGATTTGACACTGAAATATGCTTGATTTGATTTCTTAATTTCTCTCTATGAAGCAAAGAGTGACAAATATTTTAAAGCATTAGCAGCATTCCACAGAATGAAAGCAAAACCTGTATCAAGAAGACACAGAGAAGTGAACCATTGCCTGAGTACAAGACATTAAAAATTAAAGAATGGGAAGTCAGCGTGTGAACATATGGTGTGAATATGAGCTGCAGCTCCAACACCACAGTAAAAACTCATTTTCACAAAGTTTCATTTTATGAGCACAGGGTTTCCCTGCATTATCACTCAACTATGGCACTGCAATGCTGATCTATAAGTGGTTATAAAATACCATAAAAAAGCAATGAAGTACCACAATGCATCATTAAAAACTTCATTTTAAGAGAAAACAATAATTGTGATCTAAGTAATCAAGTTATTAATAATAGGACAAAGACATGCATAGTAAAAATGAAGTGCTTGAATACACTTGCTCTCTTTTCCAAAGTCCAACACTCTCATCTCATGGTCTATCACAAGCAGTCCTGATAAACTGAACATCATTTTACGGGACCAAATCCTGTATACTACCGTGAAATACCAAACACCACTGGCTGTTGAGTTTAATCTTTCTGACAGGCAGAGAAAATCTTGACTGGTAGCATTAATCAACAGCAACTCTCTTGCAGTTATCAGTAGGGGATAAAATATTATGATACACAAGAAATATTTAAATAACTATGATACTCCAGAAAATACTTAAATAATGAATCACTAAAATATTTTCTTCATGCAACAAGCTGGCTGAATTCAGAGGGCATGTTGAAGAGGGGAATGATCTGACCATATGTTGTCTTGTGCAAGCTGTGAGATTTACAGATTTGGGGGAAAGTGGAGAACAGCTTCTGGGAGGTTCTGATTCTCCTTCCCACTTTTGGAAGGGGTGGTCAAAGGGAATGCGAGGACAGGGGACAAAGGGAGCTCAGCTCCCTCCTTTCTCCTCTCAGGGCACTACAGGAGAGCAGGAGGAGGGGAAAGAAAAGCTACTGGCTATAAATCAGCAGCAAAGGGAGAAAGAAGGAAATACGACCATCAGTCCTCCAGTCCACCGCCCCTTGAAGGGTGAGGGTAATTGCCAGACTAACTCTGCGTTAGAAAGGTTTGCCAATTTATAAACGGCCTGTCTCTTCCATGGGCTGCTTGTAGTCGTGGGGGTACAAAAGGCAAAGGAGCTCCTTTTTCAAACTCCAACTCAAACACGAAACTTACAAAAACAAGCAGGCCAGCAAAGAGTGCCTCACCACAACCGCATCCCCACTCCGCGCATCACCACCGCCCCCGCCCGCAGCGCACCGGGCGGGCGCAGCTCAGACGGAGCTTAAAAACCTCAGAAAGCTGCGAAGACGTTTTTAACACGCACACACACACGCACACACGCACACACACACGGACACACTCAGAGCTGCCTGCCTCGCTCGCCGCCGGCCCGGAGCTGTCCGCGGCGCTGCCCCTGGCGGCCGGCAGGTGTCGCCGTGGCGCTCCGCAGCGCTCCCTGCCCGCTCCCTCCCCGGCTCACTCACTTGCAGTCGCGGTCCTCCAGGTCGAAGTGCGGGTTGAAGTTGATCATGATGCGCTGGTAGGGCTCCGGCGCCTGGATCAGCCACTCGCACTTCTGGCTGGGGTGGTAGGACTGCGGGTAGCCGGGAGACGTCAGGTACCCGGGGCTTAAAATTTTGATCGTGTCGCCGCACTTGTCTGCGAGGGAAGGGAACACATGGGCTGGTCTCAGCGCCCCCGGCAAGCATCCGGGCGCAGCCCGCAGCAGCACACCCGGCAGACTGCCGTGGGAATGCTGCGGGGCCGCAGCCTTCTTCAGGCTAACTTAGCATCCTTCTGCTTTTAAAGGCATCTGAGCTACTATCTACCGGAGGAAGAGGACTCCCTCCCGTACCCCATTCCTTAAACCCGGTGGCTGGACAGGCAGCAGACAGCAGAAGGCACTCTCATTACTAAACAGTATCCTTTTAAAAAGCCCTCCACTCCAATAGTACCCCTTACAGCGTTATGGCCTTGCCCCTTCATAACTGTGTTCATGTTGGCTGAGAAGGGTGCATGGGACACAATTACCTCCAAAAACTATACTCTTCTTAAGTATGAAGTTTCAAGAAAAGCTGGGAGGAGATGTTAAGAGATGCCATTTGATGCCCTGCTCAGCTACAGGATAAGTCTGGTCTGTGTCACCGACCATTGGGATTGTATTGGTGGATCCAAGCTCATTCTCAGGACACCCTCCCTTTGTTTTATCAGTCCATAAATCTAGGCAGGTTGAAGCTATCTGTGCTCTTCAGACCCAGGATAGAAGAGAACAAAGTAGCTCTAGTGAAGCAGAAATCATCCGCTATTTACTCTTTCAAGGACGTTTGTTCATGCTTGGAGACTGCATCAAAGTAATGGAGCAGAACAACCTCCCTTCCTCTTCCCTTCATTCCTTCCTCCCCTGAACAACAACAAAGATTTACTTCTAATAGCAAAATAGTTGCAAAAGTTTCTTGAATCACAAAGTGTGATGGTTGCTCCTTTGGGTCAGCATTGTCAGGGTTGCATTTTAAGCTTTATAGGAAAAAAAAGGGACAAAAACATCCAACCCACACAGTCACTCACTTCACTGTCCAGTGCAGGTTTGTGTTATCACTTTTTTACTACTATGGATTTCTTTCTGGGCACCTTCAGGTAGGAAAAACTTTCTCCAAGTGTTGGTTGTTTATTTTTGAGCAATAAAACATTACAGTAAACTATGGACAGGAAGAATGTCCCCACTAAAGCAAGACTATATATCACTACATCTCAATAATGGTATATACAGTCTGCAGCGCTCTATCTAATACATTCCCTGTGAAAGCAAAATGGCAATCCTTGCTCTCAGCATGAATTTATAAATATACAGGATTTTATTGTAGGAAAAAACAGGTCAAATGGAAATGAATGAGGAAGTGCACATCAAAAATGCATAAAGCAACACTCTTTATAGAAATTATTTGCCATAAATTAGGAGGGAAGGGGTTGATAGGTGCTCAGATGTATGGTCAAAACCCAGATGCTGCCAAGCATGCTGCTGGGAAAGGTATCTTATTATATTTCTGCTGTGCCTTTGCAAAACAGGCTATTTTCCTCTGACCAGAACAAAAGGCATTGGTGCTTAAAGCTCAAAAGCTGTCACTGGTGATCTTGCTAATCCGCTGTCTGGGGCTCTCAGGGAATCTTGCCTTCTCCTCCCTGTGAAAGCACACTCAGAAAGTGATCTTGTCTCATTAAGCCCACTCCAGCCCTGCAAACATCATGGCAGGGTCTGGCATCTGTTAAATGCCTGAAATAAAGCAGGGCTGCTTCTAGTCACTTGACAGAGTCACTTCAGAGGACGCTGAGGTGGACTCACTACCACCAGCGCTCCTTAATCTGCGACTTCTGGGAAAGTGTCAGTGTAATAAGATAATGCGGTCTGCTAGACTCCTTGGCTCTGTGCAATCTCTCTCACACTTGATTAAGAAGAGCAGTTTCTAATGAGTTTGGACCATTAGTTCCAAATAAGGTTAATGAATTAATTTAGTGGACACTAATACTGCATGTAGGTGAGGGTGGCATTAGTAGGTCAGGTAGGTTGTAGAGGGGGTTAATGGCCTTGGTGCCTCCAGCAGGACCACCACATCAACCACTCCTGGTGGAGGCTTTTGCCCAGCAACTTCCTCTCCTGCTCTGCACAGGGACAAATGACCAACAAGAGCACGGGGGTGGCTCCTTCTGTCCCTCAGAGGTACAGGGTGGCAGTGTGGGTCTGTGTGGGAGGCAGCTGCCCACACCCCGAGCTGGGCTGGGGGATGAGCAAAGGGCACCTCTGGGAGCATCCCCACCCCGGGCTTGGTGCACCCCTCTAGCACCTCTGCTCCTGTGCCACAGCACTGGAGGAGGGAGCTCCTGATTAAACTAAGCAGCCTCCTCAAAACATATTGGGAAAGAGATTAACTTCCATCATAAAACATGTGATTTTAATACTCTTGCTTGACACTCCACTTGCGGTCCCTTATTAAAACAATATAACAGGGTAAGTGGAGGGTGCTCTCTTCTTTTAATTACTTTGATTGAGAACCCAGCCAGGCAAAAGTAAATATTTGATAATTAGTTAATAGTAATTGCTCGGGATTTCTCAGGAAAGGAAGACTCACATGAGCTGTTTCATGTGCAAGAGCTAAACGTCAAGCAGTCCCACAATTAGACCATCTTTAAAAATGCATCATGCAGTGAAATATTCACAGTGCCCTGGCATTGTTCGGGGAAGGAGGAGCACGGTGCTTTTAATTAGTTGTGTTTTCAAAGGTTGCCTGACAGTAAACTAGACGCACCACTCATTTGTTCTGGGATTTCTCCTCCTGGAAGGAAGTCTCGAGCTTTCACAGAGAAGCTCAGCTTCCCTCTTGGCACAGTGTAAGTTGCACGTAAACTGCAGACTTGGGAAAGGGGTACTCCTGGTGCAGACTATTCGCAGGTACACACACAGCTAGTAGGAGGCATGATCTAAAAATTTACGCGTTGGAAAACAGAAAGGGCGGGCGGGGAAGAGAGCCTTCGCTTTAAAGCATTCATTATCTTTCAGATATCGGAGGAGAGACGTTTAATTGCCTATGGGACGGGACGCTATTAAGATAATTGGCTGTCCTGATCTAGTGAGAATGAGCAGCCTGCTTTATACAATAACCCAAAAAAAGCAGAAAATAAAGTCGGAAAGCAATGTCGGGGAGAGCGATCCTCAGACGAGGGCTGCGCCGCATCCCTCCTCGGGCAGAAAGTTCCCCCCAGCCGGGTTTGTGTGGGTGCCGGTCCCACGGCCCGCCGGGCACCGCCGCCCGCCCCCCGGAGCCCCGAATGTGCCCGAGCCCAGAGCCGCCGTGCCCGTGACACTCACCGCTCCGCAGAGCCCTGGCCAGGGTGAAGGTGAGGGCTGCACAGTGTAGGAGAAGTCCCCAATCCATTTTCCCTTCCGACAGCAGGGAAAGGAGGAAAAAAAAATAAAAATGCCTTCCACGCACAACTCTTCCTTAAATCCTCCAGCCGGAGTGAGGAGCAGAAAGCACGGTCCGCAGGGGCAGTCTCGGGGACAGAAGGAGGCTGGCTTCTCTCTGTGCCTCAAGCCGCCCGCATCCTGTCATTTAGCTCCGGCTCCCTCTCCCTTTCCCCACACTTGTTCCTTCTCCAGGCGCCGCTGCCCTTGCCATTCCCAGCGAGACTAGAAAGCCAAATAAAAACGAGGGGAAAAATAACAAAAACAAAACCCAACAAACACACAAACAAGACAGACAAAAAATACTGGCGGCTGCCAGCACCTCGGGAGCGCTCTGCTGGGCGAGGGTGCTCTGCGGAGGGGAGATAAGGAAGGGAAAGCGGCCGTGAGCGGGGACCAGCCTGGCGCTGGAGTTTGGCAAACTGCGTCCCCCCTGCCTGCCCCGCTCTGCAGCGGCCGCTCTCCCACGGGGCCGGAGCCCGGGAGCCCCGGGGCGGCGGTGCCCGGCGGTGCCCGGCGGTGCCCGCACTCACCTGCCCCGGCGGGAGGCGAGCGAGCGAGCGCGCTGCCCAGCAGGCACTGCCGGCCGGCCGGGGAAGTGGGAAGCGCCCGGGCGGCTCCTGCTCGCAGCCTGAGGAAGAGGAGCGCAACTCAGCGGCAATAAGAGAGGCCGAGGAACCGCCGTCTCCCAAGCCCCAGTCCCCTCCCCCTCCCCGCCCTCCTCCTTCTCCTCCTCCTCTTTCTCCTCCTCAGCCCCCCAAGACATCGGCAGCGCGGAAGAACGAACAAACAAACACGGCAAGCCCAGCTCTGGCGCTCAGCCGAGGCGGGGACAGGCGAGGGGGAACGCGCGGAGCGGAGCAGAGGGGAGCGGGAGGCGGCGGCCCCGGCACGGCAGGTAGAGCCCATGCGGGCGGCGGCACCACCTGCGCTGCCCCGCCGCCCCTGCCCGGCCCTGCCCCGCCGTGTCCTGCCGTGCCCTGCCGTGCCCTGCCCCGCCGTGCCCTGCCGTGCCCTGCCCGGCCGCCCCCGTCGCCCCGGCCCCACACACACACACGCACACACACACACGCATCCCTCCCGCCTCCCGGCTCGGGACCCCGCGGGAACCCTGCCCCGTCCCTTCCCGGGCCATCCCCTCTGCCACCTTTCCCTCCTCCGCCACCTTCTCCCCCTTCCAACACTTTTTTTTTTCTTTCGTGAGAGAGTGCGTGTCCCTCGAAGTCCCTGCCCCTTCCCCACTGGGACACAACCGTCCCTTCTTGTCCTAGGGGAAGCACGCTGTGCTGATGTGGGGTGAGCTGCCAGCACCCCTGTCAGAGCACCCCCAGGTGTCAGGCTCATCTGGCCACTGCACATCTGCCTCCCTGTATCCCCTCCCTTCCCACCCTTTTCCCACGTCCCTTCTCTCCCACTCTTGCTGTCATTCCCATCTCTCTCAGCTCCTGTTGCAGCTTTGCCCCTCTCATTCTGTCTGTCTTTCATGAAGCCTCTTGAGGGGCTGAGGAGCTGCTGGGGTCCCCCAGGGCCGGCTCTGCTCCCGAAGGAGGCTATGCAGCATGAAATCCCCACTGGGGAGTGTGTGTCTCCTCCTGAGCATTCTCCCCACCACCCCCACAGGCACCAGAGGAAGGAACAAAGCGGGGACATACCAGGCTCTGAATCCTGCTGCTTTGGCTGCACGGTCTGGTGCTCACCACCTACGGGCCCTGTCCAAGGAATTGCTCTATTGCCCTGCCTTACAGGCTGTCCCTGCACCTGGGGAGTGATCACCTTGCTGAACCCAGCTGCTTTTTTATGTGGAGTACTTTGCACACCCTCTATGTGAGGGCAATCCAGTCCCTGGGGTAGGGGTTTCAGGGAGAGCTCCAAGGCTGAAAGCTGAAACACAGAGTTAAATGGTTCCCAAAGACGGGTCTGTGCTAGGAAAATTACCTGCAGCCAGGGGTGGATGTCAGCCTCTGTCATGTCCCAGGACAGTTTGAAAACAATTTGTTACTGGTGCACAGTCAAGGCAAACTCTGTTAATGCTTCATCAGGAAAAAGGCCTGATAGAATACCTACTCCATAAGGAGTTTTTCTGAAGGATGCAGTGGGAAAAGAGCTGGGTTTTACTGAGGACAGGGTCATCCTCCAAGTGTAGCCATGGCAGTAAACCCCTGTCCACTCTGAACATACAGCTTTGTTTGAAATAATTTTCAAACATAGTTGTCAGTCTGCAGCCACACAGATTAACTACAAATGTGTTACATCTGTGTACAGAAACCATACACAAATCCAGCCTCCTCCATCCCTTTGTCTCTAGCCCTGAGTCTGAGATTTCTACTCTCACTCTCCCTCGCTGCCCTTTTGAAGCCCTGAGTTTAAGGTCAGCTGAAGTCTGGAGATTAAGTCTGTAGGAAATCTGTCTGTTGGTTTCATACTGCACACTCTCTCACCACTACTCTCTGAGTTTTTTCCAGACATTCCCCTTCTGTTCTGTGATTACAGTTCCCTAATATTGTGCACTAAAATGCAGTTTGATGCTGTTATACTCTCTGTACACCTAATTCTTTCCTTTGTTGGCTTCTGCTTCTGCCCCTGCCCATGACCCTGCTTCTGCCCATGCCTGTCTGCAGGCGGGCTAGAAACAGGCAGGCTGAAACTAGTCAGATTGAGTTATTGGGTTCAGTCTCATTTCCCTGTCTTTAGGCAGTCTCTGGATCATCATTTGCAATACTTATGCATTTTCCTGATTGATTGGGATGTATATTTTATGGGTAGCACATTAAGCCCCCTTTATTTTTTTTCCTTTTAGAGGCATTCCCAGAACACGGGGGAAGGGGAGAGTTAACCATGCTTTCTGATTATTAAAACTCACTCTGCTGGACAGTTCTTGAGATAAATGGGTTCTGACTTGATCATAGTTTGACTGTTTGAGCAACAATATAGCTTTTAAAATAAAGCAAATCTATTTTTGAAAACAGAAATTACCTGCTGATGGTTGCTTACTAAGGGTTTGCAGAAATATATACATACATGTTTGTTTTAAAACCTGTTCCAGAAACCAAGATTAATTCTCCAAGTGACAGATACCCAGAAAGCATGTACATCAAAAAATACACTTACTGACAGTGATGGCCCTCTTGCTTTGGGATTAGCATTGTCTGTCAGGTCATTTCTAGGGATCTACAGAAAGGAAATAATCATTGCCAGCTGTATGCTGTAAAGATGCTCCCAACCAACAAACCAACCAACCAACCAACCAACCAACCAACCACTCTGTTTCATCAATTCGTTTTCCTATCTGATTAATAAATTGCTTTTTGCTGATGGAGACATAGTTTTTAGTAGCTAGTGTATTTTAAAGAAATTCTTTTCTCTGGAAGAAAACCACTTAAATGCAGACAGAACATGTACTTTAGGGAAGATGGTACAATGTGATAAATTTTAAGATAATGATTAAAGTTGCTTTTATCACCTGAGCCTAGCCAGTAATCACTAATCCATATCCCAAGGTTTATTTCAACATGCTTATGTCTCAAATATCAGTGTTTCCTCTTCTTGCAGAGAGAGAGAGAGATGTGCAACAGGCTGCAAAGAGAGCTGAATAGGAATGGCCTCTGTTAGGGCTACCATGGCCCACAGGAAAGGATTTCTCCCCTTCCTCAGTACTGTGTGGGCATTTTGGATTCCACAATGGGGCTTTATTTAAATTTTTTTTCCTGTTGATGTCTCAAGGCTTAGCAAATATACCAGAGTCTGGTACATAAATGTCCTTCCCTATCACAACATGAATAACACCAGTCTAATTTTTCCACCCATCTTTTTCTCTCTATATAAGCACAGTTTTCTCCTAAGTATGAATTGCCCTGGAATGATGAGTGAAGACATTCTATGCTTGGTTTACATATATTTACCTGAAAATTATTAATCTTTAATAATCTTGAATATAAACTGGCATCAAATGAAACATTCAGAAGTCTCTTTGTATAATCCACTTCTCACATTTTAGTCACGGAAGTTTAGGCCCTGATCCTGCAACTGCTTACATTTGTTCAGCTCTCCATTTTCACATCAGTAATGGGATTTTAAGGCAAGGATGAGTTAGTGTTACAAAGACTGAATCTGAGTCCAATGTATGTAAAAGTTAATGGAGAGGCTAGCTTTGGGGTTTGGGTTCAGGCCCATCTTTGCTTCATAATTTGACTTGGTGTTTATAATGCTTTTTTGAAGATTGTCTGCACTTCTGTTATAAACCTGTTTCTCAAGAAGTTTATAATTCAGCCATAAAAAAAATATTTGCCTTGGGCTAAATAATGTAATATAAAACTTAAAATTCCAAAGAAAAAAACATTTTTTCCCATTTTAACAATAGCAGAACGGAGCAACTTTGATGTTTATTCCTTTATGTACTCACACAGCACTTCTAATTAAAAACTAAGTTTGGCAAATGATTAATCAATGGCTGAAGACACCTTTATTTGTTATTATTTTCAAAAAGAAACACAACAAATTAAACTCATCCATAATATTAAAAGCCTGAAAATGGAGACTTCCTATGAGCATTTAGTGCAGAATACAAATATATTTGCTTTATGACTGTGTCTGCTAATATCTTCATATACAGTCTGGTGCTCATTTATATCCTTTTCTCTAATGTTTTCCTTTTTTTCTGCACTTATCTTGCCCAAGAATCTCTCCAAAACTAGGCTTCTGTGTCATCTCCTCTTCTGTTGTTTTGGCCATATGAATCACTACTTGGCTTCCTGTTGCTTACTGTACTGAACCAAAGCTATTTACCCTTATCTTTAAGATCAGACATACATTTTACCTTGTCTATATCTCTCCTCTCTCAGCCCTTTTATCTCCTACATCTTTTATCCTCCTACTCAGTCTCTCACACCCAATGCTTTTTCACCCTGTCCTCTCACGTTACACCTCTTTTCCACACAGAGCCACGCACATCCAAATGATCCCTCTTCTTTCTCTGCGCATCTTAGCCTTCTACAAAGAACCACTGCAAATACTTTTATTTTCATAAACTGTGCCATCTGATTTATACATTATTCGCATTTACATATGGCCATGTGTTGCAATATACACTCATATCCTAGACTCCATTGGTTAGAGATCAGATTCATTTGCTTTTACATCATCTCCACACTGACTACATTGTTAGGCTGAGATTCATTTTACAAATATCTTACCAAACTCTTTGGAATCACAACTGTGCCATGATATAAATGCCTTATCAATGTCCATCATCCTGTCTAAACACTCTAAAAAATTAGCACAGCCCCAGGCTTTATTAGCTGATTATCTGATCATCAGAAGTCCAATGTTTTCATTTGTGTCAAAGGCAAATTATCTCACATATCATTATACTCCCATTTTCAGTTTGACAACAAGCTCATCAGGTCTCTCCACAGCCTAATTCCTCTATTGCTTGCATTGCTATAGCTGCCAAAATCTAGACATGGTAACCATGTTCCTCCAAATTGTCCCATTCCTCTTTTTTTGTTTTCTTTTTTTTTCCTTTCTTCACTAATATTTATATATTTTCAGAGTAATCTGCTTTTATCTGAAATAGGAAGTAGACAGCATATGCAACATATGATTTACAGTAGGGTTTTTAATACTAATGCCTGATCAACTCAAAGGTTCTGAAGTAGCTGTTTCTGTGATTAAGGAAGTAATACATAGCAAATTCACCATATGGACTAAATATCTGGCTATATTTCCATTGGTGGCAATGACAAAATCCCACTGACTTCAAAGAAGAAAAGCAGGCCCTGTGTGATGATAATGGACCCTTAGATTATAAACTTGTTTTTATCAGCTTCAGTTGTTTCCATTTGCTTGCATAATGGGTGTATCAGTGTCTGTGTTTACACTAAGATAACTGCTGCAAAAAAACAAAAATAGCAGTTCTTTCAAAGTAAGGTTTTGCCAGACTGAAAATCTGAAGGTCTATAATCATTAAGAATTAGGTAAAAAACAGTGTTAGATGTACCTTTGTATTTCTTCTCTTGCTCTATTTTTGTCTGGAAAATTAGTGTCCTGCTCATATAATCTATTCATCCATAAAGGCCCGTGTGATTATATCATATTATTGAGAATTATGTGCACTACTTTATACGTGCTACATCTGATAGAATAATGCTAGGAAGGGTGCAATGTTATTAGGGGAATGGAAGCTGTCACAGCAGCACTGCATGGTTGTCATGCACCCCCTTTAGCTACAGTGCAGCAATCACAGTAAACAAGCAGCAGAACTGCGTTCATCACAGATCAGATTCCCTTCCTCTGCCCTCTCTCATCTTCTTCAAGTGATGTTCTCTATCATAATTTTCTTTGTCACTTATTACAGCTGATGTTAAATGGCTTTTCAGCTGAATGCTTGTTTGGGTTATTTATTAACTAGGGAACATTTACATTGGCAGACTTTGATGTTAAACATGCAATGGAGAACCCATTTGTAGGCTATAGTGGATTAACTAGAAATTCAGGGAATAGTATTCAGAGGGATTAACTCTTAGGCAGTGGATTACCTCCAGTCAGTTAGCTTCATTGGAGGAGATGGAAACAGCCACTAGCACACTGATCTGTATTCAGGTGATTACATACAATGGTAGAGGTATTATTCAAACAAACAGAATATACTTAGTTTATGTGTCTGCTGCTCTTGTTCTTGCAGTGCAAGAATTTGGACTGAGATCTTGAAGGAGCTCTCAGGCTCTGCATGGGTAAATTTTGTTTCATATCAGTGCTTGAAAATGTAAAGCAAGAAACACACTGGTATGATCTACTGGGTTAATTTCCAGAATATTGGTTTCTTTCAGTATTTTCTCCTTGTTGCTATGTTTGTAGGAATATTGCTCTTAAATATCATGTTTCATAAAATGTCTTTGAAAAAATCCCACCACAATGTGGGATTTTGTTGCGTTACTTTATCAGGAAGACACAGTCAAAACAGAAAGACATTTTTGGTGTGGAATATATGTGGAAAATATTTTACAACTGAATTTGCAGGGGGCAGTAGAGAGATATCAGAGAACACCAATGGGATTGTTAGAAAATTGCATTGGCAAGAATTAGAAAAAGAAATTAAAAGACAGTCTGAACAAGGAATAGGAAATTATACTTTAAAAAGCCTCACATCTATTGGATATTTTTTGTGTTTGTCTTTTTTTTTTTTCAAGCCTCACTTTTCTTAAAAATTTGTTTTGTTCATCTTCTTTCTCCATCTTGTCTTCTCTACTTTATTTTTAACTGTGTTGAGACCACTTTGTTGCCAATAAAGTCAACTGCAGCTCTTGTTTTGAGCTTTACCTACTTTGCTGGGGAAAAAAGGTTTGTAAAACAAACACCAAAACAGTAACCAAAGCAGTTTTCAACATCCTTATAATCTTCTCAATCTTATTTCATGAAAAGGGTAAGAGAATTATTATATTGGGTTTTTTGTCATCTCCCAGGTATAGTTTAACATTTGTTACAGACCTTTCTGCAATCTATTTTCCATTGTGAGTTCATGACTTTATATAATTCAGACAGGTTGTCATGAGGAGAAACAAAGTTGTTCAGGTTGTCATAGCAGCTAAAACTTTCTTTTCTGTGAAATTGTCACCAGGCCTTTGGCTTCTTGTAACCAAATCACCAGAAACATTATTAGTTTAATGAAGAAGCTCTCCAACAGGCTGTTTCCAAATCTGTAAGTTATCTGTCCAACGAGTATGTCACTGCTGTGTGCAGTATTTTATTCACAAAGGCCATCTGGACAGCCTTGACAAAGGATTCATAGCATTTGCCAGAGAACATCTTGTTTGTTGTGAAAAAAAATTAAATTCAATGTTATTTTAAATCTATCCAGAGACATTGCTTTTTGTGTTTTCAACTGCTCTATTGGGTTTACCATGTTGAAGCTTCTTTGTCATCATTGCAGAATTTATAATCATGACATAGTCTCTTTTTTCATCCATGTAGTTAAAGTCTTACACACACCTTTGTTCTTTAAGATTATTTCAGATTCTGATTAGTAACAGTCCTTGATTTATTCTAGTGAGATTTGTGTTTGGATGCAAACTCTCTGACATTTATATGCTGTGTTGTTTTTGAAATTTCCTTCATGGCTTGTGCATCATGCCATAGCATATCATAAAACTTTCAATTATTTTCTCCTCCTTTGGGGCAAATTCTTCCATCACAAAGATCTTAATGAGTAATAAACAGACAAAATCCAGGTACCACATATAGACTAGAAAAAGGTCAAAGCCCACTTTAACAGCTTGGCAATTGCATGTAGTGAATCCAAAAGGTGCTTGGGTTTTATTGACTGGAATGAAGATGATTTCAGTTAGGCAGAAAATCACATGCTGTGACCAATGGCCAAGAACCCCACTTCAAATTAATCCTGCAAGATACTGAGCAATTTTATCAAAGAGTGAGTAACCTGAGCTGCCATCCAGCACTGAAGAGGAGCTGATATTTTTTCAGCTCCTTAGTACAACACTCAGCACATTGCTGGAGAGCTCTGCATCCTTCATGCAGAAAGTTCACATGCTAATTTAAATTCAAATGTTCTTTCACCTAATTACCCATAATTAGAAAAGGGCTTCCAGACCTTTGTGATACAGTATCTGGATGAAACATGAGAAAATTAATGAAACTGATTTTTTGACATGTGTGGTATCACTCCCTGAATCTAATTGAAATAACTTTTTGGAGAATGACCAGAACTTACTGGATTTATTGAAAGAGCTTCTTTTTTTATTTGCTGCCTTGATTTTTGTCTTACAAGATAATTTTGTGGCATGCATATATGATCCTGTTGCAATCGGTGAATAAATAACACCTTTTACATTCATTTGTATATTCAGAATCTCTCCAAGTCTCCATTGAAGTATAGACACATTGTTTTGAACAATTTAAGGTGAATTAAAATTTAGAACCAAAGTGTAAAAATGGTTCTTAATTATGCAAATGTGATACCTGAAGAAAAAAATATTATGTTCATTATGAGACAGTGGTAATAAACAATTTCTGCTTTTAAATGTAATCTTTTTCTAAAGAAGATCAGAGGCATGTCAGAGCTCATTTTTCCAAAGGCTCACACTTTTGCAGATGAAATGAGAACACTTTCTGCATTGACTGTTTTAAAAAAGAAAAAAAAGTAGCTTGAAAGTTTAGTATCCCTAGACAGTGACAAGACTACATGTAGATGGTAAAACCCAGCAGAAAGGCAGCAACAGGTATTTAGAGAGGCTGGGATATTTGAGTGTAATATCTCCCTAGGTGAAAAGGGAGTGTTGGGCAGTGAAGCTCACTATTATGGTCTGTGGCTGCATTCTGGCCCATGCTGCTGCTCTGCCAAGGCACACTCAGGGTCTTTAGCCAAGACATTAACCTATTGACCCAGTGCCTCAGGATGAGAATGCTGCCAGCCATAGCTGGCTCTCATTGCAAACTAAGGTATTGCAAACATTGAAAAGAAACAATTTCTTGGCAACTAATCAGAAGATTTACCTAAGAAACACTCACTGAACTAAGTCAATGTTTCTGAGACTCTGCTGTTTGCTTATGCCCCATGGAAAATTGTCTTCGTCAAATTCAAATTCATATGTAGTAAAACAGATGAGGTTAGTTTTGTTCAGTTGCTAACCTATTTTCCAGTCCAAAGAAAAGTTTCTTTGTCCAAAGGATAAACCAAGGACAGAGTGTTGCTCTGTAACTTGCAGGCATTCCAATCCCTACTTATGTCAACTTGAAATAGTTTCATATTTCAGTGCAGGCCATTATTAAACTGATACACTGATGAGGGTGTGGGGTGAACCTGAGCACTACTGATAATTGTTATCATGATTTCAGTGTGGTTTTACTCACTGCGAGCTAGTGCATGCAGGCAGGGCCTAGGGGAATCAACATGGGTCAGGAAGCATTCCCCAAAGGAAGTCTGGGTGAAGCTGTCCTGCAGAAAGGAGGCTGAGTTAGTTGTCATCAGGCCAGGGCACAATCTCTAATCCATTTGGCCAACAAATATACACACAGCTTTAGTAGCTGCACAGACAATTACTACATCTTTGCAAAAGCTGATGCTGTCCGGAAAATAGAATGTGAGAGTTAACCAAAATGAAGGGTTACTTTTGATGAACATATTTTTGGTATGGAGAGGAAGCAATCAAAGTGAAGGGTGATCATAAGTACTACCACTTGTTGCTCAGCTGCCTGCTGTGGAGAGCAATCCCTCTGCTGATACCTCCAGGCAGGGTTTCTGGGATGGTTTTGAGCATGAGGACATGCAAAGGATTCATCATTCCTCCCCTTCCAAAGTTCCTATTATTCATCTACTAGACAATAGCTCAGATTTCTGTGTAAAAACCAGGGTGCACAAGGCTTTCAGCTGCTCTGGCTGACAGGTCTAGGAAGCATTTCAGTATTCCACAGTGTGAGATCTTGCGCTTTGGCAAAGGGGAGTGGGTACAGTGTCTGTTACTCCAAATGCTGGAAGGAGGAGAATGTCTTTGAGAGAGACAGAGGGGCACCATCCCATGTTGCTGTGCTGATCTGCTCCCCACCACATCCAGGAGTAGATCTCACATTATCTACAAGAGGGGCCTGCACATGTTCCCACCATCCTGTAGAAGGCCAGGCCAAACCATCTGTGTGGTGGTGAGCTCTGAGTAAACACTGAGGGCAGTGGTGGTAAATGACCCTTCTCATGCCATTCCTCTTGGCTTCCTCTTCCAGGTCTCAAGCCTGTGCAGCACAGTGTCCATCTGTGCCCATTTGCTGGATGACTCACTGATATTCCCTGTGCTTTGTGTAAGGCCCACCTTCATCCTTCTAAGCTCACCTGGGCCAACTGTGAATGAGTTAAGCACTGAAGTGTGAATAGGTATCAGGAAACTGTGTAAGGGGAAGGCAAGGAACAACTATTAGATATCTCTGTTGGGATACTCTTGGAGTAACTACTGTTTTTTGAAGTCATGTGGTGCTATTGGTATGGCCTGTGAATGGTGCAATACCCTGATGATTCCTGTGGGGCATCTGGCTGGCTCTCCCCTCCTGGGCTTTCCTTTTGCATGCTGAAAGGAGGGTTGCTGTCTCTGTGAGGCCCAGGCTGGCTCCACAGTGTTCCTCAGACATCTGTTGACATGGTGTTAACAGCACTTGTCGTCAGGCCTGGGTCCACATGCTGCTAATGAGGAAACCACCTTACAGCCTCAAGAGTGGGATTTTAGTAAGTGTGATGTGGAGAGTATACACATGCCCTGGAGTGTTGTGTGAATATTTTGGGTTGCATGTGAGAGTACAAGGTCTTCTGGGTTAATGTTGGAGGATGGTGACAGATGGAGACAGCTAAACACAGTATGGCCTCATCCATGCTGCTCCTTGGTGGAAGCTAACCTCAGGATGAACCCAAGCTTCCTGCTGAAGAGATGTAAGGGGAATAGTCCAAACCACTATGAAAGAGGATGCAGAGCAGACACCAGGGGCTGAATGCTCAAGCTTGCACCCTCAGCCTTTTTGATTTCTCAGGATATAGATGGGCACTGTCAATCCCTGGAATTCTGCCTTGCCTTGGTAGGAAACATAATTCTATTGATTAAATAAATTACAGTATTATTTCTATCAGACCAGAAACACAATCTTAAAACAATTTAGTTTTAAAAGTCTTACTACGTTGCCTATGATCCACCTCTGTGTGCTGACACAAGAGGGTGTCTGAATTTCAAAGCTGGCGTTGTTTGACTCACATCCTGGTGAACCACAGTCCCTATCGCTGCTGTATACCATGTTCTGATTGCTGTTTTGCAAAGACATTAATGAGTTTCCCAGATCAAAGCCGGCTCTTTCTCAGCATAGTTTAACATATATAAACAAAATCTGTTGCAGTAACTGTGAAATCATTTGCATTCATAATTATAGTGGTTTTTCTCATAAATTGCAATCATGTCCAAGAAAACATATAAAAATAGAAATACATTACTTATGCTTTATTGTTCAAAATGGGCTTCTGTTTTATCAAGCTGCAATGATAAAAAAAATACATTTACTCAAAACAAGAAACCTGGAATATCATACTATGGCAAGGTGGTGACAGATCAAAATCAAGAATGGTGCAGTTATCTCTTAAAAAGGAACTAGAACCTTTGAAATCACTATCACTGGAGCATTAAAAGCCCCCAAATAAAAACAACACCATGCCATGTAGACATGAGATGACATTATTCTAACTGAGGGCCTCAACTGAACCAAAACATTTGAATTTTTTATAAGGTTTTACATTTTTGATGAAAATATCTTAGTAAGGAACTGTTAGTAGATTCAAAAATATATCTGTCAGATAGATATTCAGGCCTGTAGTGTTGTGAAAGCTCTTGGAAGTGATGGCGAATGTGCAGTTGATCAAAAGTCTCAGCCGATTTAAAATGCTCAGTAAAATCCAATTAAGCAAAGCAGGGACTAAGGAATCAAAATGTCTACTCTTTCCATCCAAGCACCTGCATATCTTTAGGAATTTAAATTATTACTGGCATATGTAGTCCATATAGGAAGTAATGAAATATTTTTCCTTCCAAGAATTATAAATTACATTTAAATCCCATTTACTCGGAGTATTTGAGACAGAGACGTGGCATTCAGATAACAATGTCTGAACTGGTCAGCTGCAGTAATGGAGGAAAGAATTAGATTCTTGGGACTATTATCATAAAAAACAGATTCTGCCACTGTTACTCTCATAAAGTCATAGCTCAGTCCTGAGTATCTTACACCATTTTGGCAGTTTCACTGCTGATGGAGAATAGCATTATCTGACATGGATACAGATAACAATATTTGTCTAACAGAAAATGTTTCAGTATTCTGCATTAGATAGATTGTAGGAAAACTTCTGACAGGGGTATTCTGCTTAAGCTGTCCCCTGTAATGGATGATTTGGCTGCAATAAGAAATGACAGGCTTTTCCTATCTTAAGACTAAACAAAAAGGCCTTCTGGAATTTAAGAAGAAACTTTTAATGTCCCAAGAATTTCTTTCTGTAGGTCCTGGTTTTAGCAAGAATTAGAAAAAATAAGTGTTGAAATGTAATAAATAAGGCTACTCTCTTGAGCTTTCTAAATCACTTTGCTGACCCAAGAGGCAGGTCAGAAAAATATTGAATCCTGAGAGTGCTTATCTGAACCACACATTTTGAGGGGCAATGGGTCACGGATGGAATCTTTAAAATAAGAATCCAAAGTTCAAGCTCTTGGTGTCAGTTTAGTATAATTTGATGAGGAGTCCATAACTCCAGTGCAGTATTAATGATGTTGTTAAAAACCTCATGAATACAGAGGCAATTAAAACAGGATTCTCAAACCAGTCCATTGTGATAAGTGTGGTGATAATCCAAAGCTAGGGAAAAGTGAAGGGTCATTTACTGTGCCAAGCTCAACACATTTGAGCTCTGTTGGAGTAGTTGGGGAAGCCAATTTTGAAGCTGAGAGCTGTTTGTTTTAAAAGCTTTGCTACTGCCTCCTATTTGTTTAAATCTAGAGCTCTAACATTATACTGTCAGAAATTGCTTTGAGACTTCACTTGGCAGGAGATGTTTTTTCAAGAAGATAGGACCCAGGTCATTTAACACTAATTCAGTGGAGGAGCCAGTGTCAATAGGGAGAGAGCCATTCTTTTAAAGGGGAGGAAAACAGAACTTTTGCCAGAGAAGCTATCTAGTATGTGCTCAGTGGTTCCTGTTGCCAGCCAGGCAAGCAGCTGGTTTCAGCACGCACTATTGTTTCCAGTTGGTCCTCATCTGTAGCCCCATATAGAGCACATCATAATAATTAAATCTAGAATTTAAAAAGGCATGGATTTGAGGTGGCATTGTCCAAAGCCAAGAAGAAATGTGATAGATGTCTAACTGAAGCAGATATGAAAATCTGTCTTGGACCCTCAAAGCCACCTGCAATTTCAAATAGCAGTAGGAATCCAAATACACTCCAGGTCAAAATCCTCTCAAATGGGAAGTGGAAAAGAAGTAAGATTACACCTATTTTCCCTTACATGATGGCCCCTCCTCCATCTTGTCCAAATGAAGCTTCTGTCGGCTTGCCCTTATCTAAGTATCAATCTCTGCCAGGCGCAGGCAAAGCAAAGATGCTGCACCATCTGGGTTTGATGAAAATGAGGCATAGAGCAGCGTGTCACCTGCATCTTGAAAGCACAACAGCCCAAACTGTGTTATTATCTCTCTCAGCATCACATAGAGGAGGTGCACTAAAGTATAGCCTGGCAGAACCTGTGTGAAAGTGTTCTTTGGGCAGATGAGCAATTGATCAAAATCACTTTCTTTCATCTCCTGGGGCCCAAACCTGTTTCTGTTGAAGCCTAAAGCAGTTTTGCAGTTGAGTTCAGTGGGAACTGGAGTTGACGTTTGGAGAGGAAAGAACAAAATCACTCAAGTGAGCGATAGCATAAAAGCTGTGCTGTTTATCACAACCAAGGGCCATGCGTATCAAACACCACTGACTGATCTAAGAAATTACAACAGACATCTAAGATTTTGTCTACTGCTAAGGAGAAACCACCAATCAGTGAGACTAGAACAGCCTCTGTACTATTCTCCTGACACAAATGGACCTGAAAAAAAATGTTGAAGGACACATTATGGTTCCAAACTGGTTTGTTTATCCTCATTTTCCTTCTTGAAGATCCACAGCAAGGAGATTGTGGAACAATATAATAGCAACAGAATTGCAAGGACTGAGACATGCGTCGTTTAAGACAACAAATGGTTATATTGTCTTGCAAAAATGCTATCTTTAGGTCTTATAAGGAATCAGAAATATCTGGTCTAATGCATTTGTGCTCAACTCAGTTCCAAAATTAAGTCATTCCTCAAACTTCCAAGCTGCTGCTTAAACTGGCTGACATATTGCCAGAGAAGAAGTCACATTTATCTATTGCAGTCCCAGTGTGACCACAGGTGGATACACTGCCTGTCTTGGAGAGCACTGAGGGTGAAGGGTTAATTTGTCCATCTCCTTTCCCCCAGGTAATCAATTACTGTGAAGTAGATTGGCTTGGCTTCCTCTGTAGGGTCACCTTTATTCTTCTGAATGGAAACCCAGCTTTCACTTCCCTTCAGTGTCTGCACAGCTTAAAAGCCTTATGTATTTAACCTAGACTGACACTCAAAATGTGTATAAAAATGAGTGATAGATACATACAGCATGAAGGTGAAAGGAAGAAATAGCTGCTTGTAACCAGATTTCCTCAGTTCTTACATTTTTGTTAACCACAGCATGCAAGGTGTGCAGATGTCCTGCAGGAGTGAACACACATGTGCTGCAGATCATGCTTTGCATCAGTTTGCACGTATGTCCTCTGAACGAGATAAAAGGTTTGCTTCTCAGCAACCTGGCTTACAGGCTCACATGGGTTGAAAGGAAATCTTTGTGGTATTTTAATCCTAGCAATTTTCTGGAAATTTGTGAGGGGAAAAAAAGACTCAGATTAAAAACTTAAGCTTTTATACTAGTTAAGAAAACCCAGCATTTTAACATGATTAACATTAATAAGTAGCGATTTTAAAAGCAGCAGAAATGGCTAAGCCACAGTGGAACTGCATTTTAGGAATTTTAAGATAATAATTTGAGTATTAAACTGTGAAAAATTGGTCTGTATCAAGAAGAAAGCAGCAGGTTTGATAGCTAATGCAGAACATGAGGAGAAGAAGACAAAATCCTTTTTAGATGTGATAATTTAATGTAATAATGATATGGAGACATACATGAAAAGTATGTACCCAAACACCTATGACAGAAATGGCTATTTCAGAAAACAACTAGTTTTATGTAGCTCTGTCTTTCATCATATGGAGAAATAAAATGAGAGATAAAGTATTCAAAGAATGAAAGAGAAAAGGATACTTTAACTCATGCTAATATGTCTTTTTAATTTAAACAAAAGTTTATGATAAGCACTACTTTCTTGGAGCTGTAATGGTATTTTAAAAAGAGTATGCACATTAGCTTTTATGGTGTCATCATGACCTGTAAGTATTCAAATGAAGAAAACATCCTAGTTTTGTAATTGTAGAAAGCAAAATAATTTAATAGCTTATGTAGAGTAAAAATCATTATGTCTGGTATAGGAGGTAGCAGAAGGTTCATGGTGTTTTCTTCCTTGCATTGCCATTCTTCTATTTTATACTGATATTTCCAAAACTTTTTTAAAATTCATTTTCAAATTCAGTAAGTACCTGGAATTGTAAGAAATAACACTAAGAAATTAAATTTGTTTTTCACGAAATCATCCACTTTTGTGTTGGTGCAATTTTTATGATGAGATATGCTTCTTATGATTTTAGGCTTAGCTGTGCAGGCTGTACTCAATATACTTACATTAAGATTTTGATGACACAAAAGTTCAGAGTTCATTTTGCCTAAAGCATTCTTTCTCTATTGAGATTTCAGTGAAGAACAGTGAAATGTGACCAGAATAACCAAGTAATGACCAACCCCTAAGTTATCAGAAAGATAAAAAGGATTAAAGTGGCACTTTGAAATATAGTTCAGAGTGTGGAACATACCGAAGAAAACATTTTTGAACAGAAAAAGGAGTTTATAAACTACACAGAGATTAGCAAAGTGCTGTTAAAAGAGGTGGTGGAAAGGTGAGCTCAGTCCTGTCAAGAAAGGAAAGAAACAGAGAAAAACAAGTCTTTCATAATTTGAAAACCTATATATGATCCATGCATACTTACAGTTTGTATAAATTAAGCATGTAGTTCTATAACATTGATGGAGAAGTGCATCATACAAATTAGAAGCATTTTCTAGCCAAAAAACATTTTAAGGAAGATAACAGACCTCCTATCCTTTCCCCCTCACTGGAGTAAAATAAATTATGTCTGGCTGGAGTCTACAAATAGTGAAAAAAACACAATGAAATCAATTCCTCCAAATTTTAATGCTTACATAGATGCTTTTTGTGTTTTCTTCTAGTAGTAGGTATATAAAATGCCTTTCCTTGCAATGTTCAGTAGCATGAAGGGTATGTGTTTTTTTCCAAAGGATTTAGATGTCTTACTGATGGGACCAGGCTGCAGATGACCTCCATATACTGGGATCTAAAGAGGACAATTTTGAGTGAGGCAGGTGTAGGGGGAATTAAAAGGAATATTTGGAATCATTGTTCTTGCAATTGCATGCATATAGATATAATTACTTCTATCTGCACACAATTATCTCTTTTGAAATTGCCTAGAGCAGAAAAAGATGAGAAATTGTTTGGGATGAACAAATCTAGCATTTCTGCCCATTTTTCCCTAAATAATCCTGTTTTGTAGGTGGGTTGAAAGCACACCAAGTGCACTGGCAATACTGACATCCACACCACATGATGTTCACAACAAATGTGGGTGGCAGGTTACAAGAAACAGTTCCTATAAAGGCCTGTTGAATAGCAGTCTACTCAGAAATGAAAGACCTGAAATCTGAGCATGGAGAAATCACCATCTTTCCATATTTGAAATAGTCCCAGAGCTAGAGGTGAGGATTTTGGCTGAAAACCATGGCTTTATGTTGATGTCCTACTCAGGAAAGAGAGGTAAGAGCTGTGAGTTGAGATGCTCTGACCTCCGACTGCACAGGATAGGAACCATCTCTGTGGTGGCATTCTGCAGGTGTAGTGCACCTCTGGGGCTGAGCAGTGTCAGGAGGAGAGCAACTCAGTGATCAGCAAAGTGATCAGGGCTCCCATTTCTAATGTACTCAAATCATAATGAACAGCAAGTTCTTCCTTCCAGCCCCAAATACTGGAAATCCCTGTCTTTTACAAACAGAAATAATTATTTGGTTCTGATAGCATTGCCATAAGGTGTCTCTGACAGCAGTTACTGAGATCTGTTCTGCTTTGTCTCTGAGTATTCATTAACTTTTAAAAATCAGATTTCTATAACTGTGTTTACTCATTGACCATGTTTACCTTCTACATACATGAAGTATATCTTGGGAGAAAGATTCGCAAAACAGTGAGAATAAGGTCTGAACTTCTGTGAATTATGCTTAATTCTGGTAGTGCCTGTTTTCCACAGTAATTCTAGTTCACGCAGTTTTAAGTTAATTTTGAAGAATTTATGATGACAAAAATGAAAAATGTAAAATCAAGCACACTCATATAAAAAGGTCATAGTAGTATCCATGTTATAAAAAAAATTAGGGTGGCTTGCATATCAATTATTTTTGCCACTATAATTTTTAATTGTAATGATCAAATAAATGCAATGAATTGTTCACAGATGAGTTACATGGCAAAAATTATTTGACAAATAACTCAAAATAATGGTTACCTCTTCATAGGCAATGCACAGACATAAAAGAAAAGGCAAAATTAGTCAAATAAATTATGCATTGCAAATCAACATCTCAGCTTTTATGATATTCCACCCCTTTACTGTAGCTCTGTCTTTCACCATATGGAGAAATAAAATGCATTTCTAATTTGTTTTCTAATAAGTACTAATTAGTTCAGGCCTTTGAGATCCTTAAGGAAATAAAGTGTGTCCTTGTAGCCTTCCAAATAAAGCTCTAAAGCTGCAGCTGGTACAGTCCCACATTGCTGTTCCTTCCATCTTCCAAATAAAAACTGAAATCATTCCTTATTTAGATTTTTATGTGAGATTAATTTAAAATCAAATTGACTGCAAGTAGCAGCAGTCATTTAGTCAATGAGCAATGTATGGAAGCTACTCCTTTGTGGTGACATAAAAGATGAACTGAAGGAAAACACACAGAAAATGTTAAAGTAGAAGGAAGCAAATTATTTTAAACTGCTTTTGTCAGATGCCATTATTAGCAGGAATAGTTTAATGGGGAAAGCCCATTTTGCTGTGCAAGTGTCTGCTCCCTGTGCAGAGCCACTCTGAAGCAGTGAGTGATGTGTGGGGCATGGGGAGCACCTCCCAGGAGCCATGCCTGGAGTGACCCTTGCATTCCTGGAGTCCATCTCCCTTGACCCACTGGAGAATTTCATCACGGACCCTTCAGCAAGCGTCCAACTAAGTTTTGTTATAAACCTGACTCTTTCTTTAAACCATGGACACTTTGTAAGGAATTATAATGTACTTGGATACTTCAACCTTTTCTCTTCTTCCAGTGCTGGGCTGCTTTCTGGGGTATGTACTTGGTGTATTTTTAGGGGCTTATCACATCATACTGGAAATCTCTGCAAATGTACTCATAGTGTGTGAGAAGGAAAAAAGGAAGTGTTTTATCACATCCACTACTTCCTCTGCCTCATTCAGCCAACTTTTTGGGGTCTCCATCTTGTGAGGTGAAAAACTGAAAAAAGTTGGAAAAGTTGCAAAAACACTTTGCGATTTTTGCCCACTTCACTCTGTATTGTTTTCTAATGCCTGTTCTGATTCACATGATCTCTCCAGCTATTCCCTCCAAAGTTTTGCTTGTTTCTTACTTAAATGTTTCCTAAAAATCTCTTTTTGATCCAGGGAAAAACAACTGCTTGTTATTCTATTGTGCAGAAACTGTATAGAGAAAGGTTATTTCACCTTTTAGAAGATTTTAAGATTTTAAATTTTTTTCCCCAGCATTAATTTGGAAAACAAAACAAAACTTGATGTGAAAACAAATGCACTTCTGCTGAAACTTTCATTTTTTGCAAGTCAGCAAGTTCTCAGGCAAAAATACTTCCTTGACACTTCTGTGACCTCAGGAAGGGTGGCTGTATCTGCAGAGTCCTGGGTGAGCACCCCTCATGGCACGAATAAATGCTCAGTAATTGCTGGGGTGGTGGTACCAGTGTGCTGGTCCTGGGGTGCCAGCTGCTCTGCTCTCCCATCCTTGCTGGCAAACTGGGCTCTGCAGCCACAGCAGGCTCTGCTCCACTCAGCTGAGCATTAAGCACGTGCAGAACAGAAGCATGTGAGTCATCCTGCTGACATGAACTTGAGCTGATGAACAGCAAGTAGGGGAAAAGAAATAACAAATACTTTTCTTCATGCATGAAGCCCTTTGGTTGTGCAGGGATGCTGTTATCTGTGTGAGTAATACCATATCCAGCAATGTTTGTCTGAATGCCTGAGGAGAAATGGGAAAAGGGCAGGGTACTTATACCACAGAATTGTAGCTCTTGGAAATTTTACAGTTAAAGTCATTGACAAATATTTTTGTTACTTGGTCATCTCTTGTAAGGACCATCAGTAACATTTTTCTGGCATGTCTAATTTCTTTGACTTTACATTCCAAAGTGGTCTAAGCCCAATTTCTACTTTGACCTTCTTGGTATTATAAGTGCACCCTTAATTGTTGTTCTTTGGTGGCGCTAAACTTTTCTAAGTGCAGGACCAAGACCATGGGGAGATTGTGACATGGACACCCAATGTTTGTAAGTCTGGACATCCCCAGCAAGAAATAAACCCTAGGTCATCTAATCAATAACCTTAAGTATTACAATTTTTTTATTTGTTAGAATATTATTTGCCACCATTTCCGAAAATAAGAGTGTCTTCCTTTGCTGAGACCTTCATTCCGTGCTCCACAGGAAGCTTAGATGGCTAAATATCTACTTCTACAGATATTATTGAGTTTTGCAGGAAGTAAAATTTGAATACATCACAAATATGAAACAAATGTCTGTAGGCACAGAGGGAGCTTTGTAAAAAAATAAATCTCTAAGAAATTCTGGCCGCTCTTGCGTTAGGTAGTGACCAGGGACAAGGAATTTAGAATAGCATTTAGTGTTAAGGCTGCTCAAGCCCCATTGTGTATACCTACATCATTTGCTGTATCTAGCCTGTGGGGATGTGCTAAATTTCATTTTACAGTCACTTTTGTTTTCCTTTTCTCTTTCTGAGGATGATAGTTTTTAAAAAGAACACTGGATGTCATAGCCATTTTTGGTACATGGGATCTTAAAGGAGATAGACTGTGATGTGAATTTCTAAAAACTGGTTATGATCCAGGTTCATGTTCTTTGCTTGTTTTTCATTATTGCCGGTACCTATTTGGCTTCTAGCTGGCGTGTTACTTTTACTGCTCATTTCCATAAATAAAATGTTCTTTCTCTGCCATGTTGCTGTTCCCCCTGATTATTTCCTGCTGTGGCCTTGGTGTAATAGTGTTTCTTCTTTTACTTAAAACAGCATGCAATTGCATTTTGAGTTAAGTTAATGGGGGATGGAAAGGATGTAGCCAAATCTCTGCTGGACTCCCTGAGTCTCACCACAGCATCTCTACAAAACCTTTCTATGGACCTGGCTCAGTTTTGCTGCTGCTTTCTGTTGGCTTTGTTTATTACCGACCAGTGTAGAACGTTTTGTATGTCACTTGCTATTTAATGAAATACCCTGCAGTAAGTTGGATTTCTAGTATTAGCTTCCAGGAAACCAGTAAGAGTCCAGTTATTGTTACTGCTATTAGGGGTGTATTGGTTCTTTGCCATCATTAAAGAATGAAGTATTACATCTGCTAGTCTTGCATTACAAAGCAGCTTCATAAAGCTCAATGTGAGCTTTATTATCTGTTGGACTTCCCATAATGTCTAGCATACAATACAGTGCACCTATTTAGCAAAAAGGTTCCCTCTGCAATTGAACCTTCTCTTAGAAATAGAAAAGGATTTTCAGGCTGTGAATCTGCAGGTAGTAATTTTAATAGCCGCTAATGTGAATTAATAATTCTAATAGCCTCATTTCTGATGCATTATCAGAATACTGGAGAGTGGGTTGCCATGGCTGCTATATTTTATCACTCACAGCTGTGTAAACTCTTTTAGGCCAGCCTTTTTTCTTTTTCCTTTTTTGGTTTTTTTTTTTTTTTTTTTTTTTGTCTAAGAAACCATTCGTGCGACTTCTTACTTTCAGAGCTCTCATTCAACATGGACTAACATGGCTCCTAGGAAAGTGTTTTATTCCCCTCTGGGAGACTGAGCCATATTATTATCAGCTTAGAAAAAAAATCACTATCCAGGGAAATGTTCAAGGTAAAACCAGTTGTCATCATGCTGGCATATTTATCATTAGGAATGCATGGTCTGCCCAATACTCCTCAAGAAATTCAGTTGTGCAGGGAAATAACCAGTGAGACAGAGAATATATTCTCCATTTCCCAGGATGCAGACAGCTCCAAAAAATACAACACATTCCTTGATTTGCAAAACTGTTATATGTGGATAAATTTGCATGGATATAAATTTTGCATTCTTTATCTAATAGCAGGACAAATATTTAATTATATGAATAACCTCATTCCTGCTTGGCAAAGCACTTGAGCATATGGAACTTAAGTCCTTTGCTTAAAGTAAGCCCTTAATTGCTGTTTGTATCAGTTGCTCATCTAAGGTAAAAAAGTGAAAGCTTAGGAGGCACAGCACTCAGTTCACAGGCCTTTTTGTCTCTGACATTTTATTTATCAAAATAAAATTATTTCTGTGCCATTTGTGTGCAACTCAGTGGTGGTGTTGATTTAGGAAGCATCTTAATCATGTTGGCTGGCATCACCAAGCCATTCATATTTATAAATCTCTTGAAAGCAGTGCTGCAAACTCTCATGTCAAGGACACCCAACCAAATTTGTACGATAGCTATACTTCAATGTACTTCAGCAGCCTAACCTGTTAATGGATGGACCTTAGAGTGGAGATTTGCACCTGGTAATGAGACAAACTTTCAATTCCTTATCTGAAGAACATCCAGATCTCTGCAGTCAGCAAAACATCTCCAAATCTTACAGCAACAGACTTTATAGAGATAACGACGGTATTTCCCAGAAGGGCAGGAGTGGTCTTTCTCACGGAATTCTGGCACTGCTATTTCTGGCTCTGGACTTCAGAACAGAAAGGGAGGGGAAATTTTAAAAATGCAATTCACTCTTTAAAAAAATCCCCTTGTTTCTGTTTTGCTTCTACAAATAGGCACAGGGAGAGGAAGGGACTCACTCTCCTATGCTTTCTATTCACTTAAATCTACTTTACCTCAGGATTTTTAGAGAGCTGTTTTCAGGCAAATCTCTTTTCCTGTGCTGCAATTCCTGCCTATCTGAGGGTGGGATGAGTTCTTAGAGACCTCTCTGAGGCACTGCAGTGGAAGTGGGAGAAGTGGAAGAAGAAGTTGGGGCAGTGGAAGAAGACCTTTCTCTACAGCTCAGGGCTCTGTTGTGCCAACTGCACTGCCCTTAGTCAATACTCCAGTTTGCTTCCCAGCCTCTCTACTCTCATTTACAGCATATTCACCTTCACATGATGACTCATTTGCTTTCATAGTTGTTAAGAGTCACCCCAGGTTTTCTATGCACAGTTACTGTACATTTTGTACCCTTAAAACCCTCAAAGGATGACCGTGGCAAAGACGGGATTAAAAATGTTTGATGGATGACACCCTTCCTCTTCACAGAAAGCATTTTGTCTACTTTATATTAAGAGAGTCACACAAAATTACATCTCTAAATGTCCCAGACAATGCCCTTTGTTACCATGAATCACACCAGCTACAGAAGGCAGGCAGCACAGCACGAAAACAGATCCTCACGACACATCTGAGCAACTGTGCCTTCACTCACTTGGACTCCAAAAGACTATTTAATGTAGTATAGATATAATGTACAAAAGACATGCACTCATGCATACAGTTAATTTGAAATATAAATTAATATAAGCATACTCTATTTTTTAACTATGGAAAAATTCTTCAGGTTTTTATTTTCTTGACTCATTCTGCTTCTTGAAAAAGAGTTGATAACTGAATGTTTTTAGATTACAAAAAATGATCTTTTATAGCAAATATAGATGCCCACACACTGTCCCTCAAGAAATAAGTATATAATCGGATTAGAAGATATTTCAGATTTGGACAACTCTAATTAAATTACTTCTAACTTTTTCTGGCCTCTGTGGATCAATCTCTTCTTGACCTTCACAGTCTGTCAATATAAGCAAAAGCAAAGCAAAAAAAGTCTTCTATCTGAAAAAAAAAAGATGTTTTTTTCTTATTAAAAAAAAAGCCTCTAGTTGTCTGGATTTCTTTGGAACTTCACCTCATCATGCTTAACTTTAGCTTAAAAAACCCACACCTACTTTTTTTTACATTGACTTTATTCCGTGGTACAATCCCTGTGTAAAGAAATTTCTTGTGCAATCTGGTTTTCTTTTGCATACATCATTTACCATCTTTCAAGGTAAGGAATTTAAATGTATGCTGATACCTTTATCATCTTGACAGTTTAAGGATAAAAGTTCTCTCCAACATGATGAAGAAAAGACTTTTTTCCTTAAATGTATAAAGTAGAAGACATTTTCTTTAAATCTCTTAGAAGATTAAATGACACATAATATTTTGCATAACATTTAGGAAATCTTTTACTTGAGGAGCACAGAGTCTATGTCTTTGAGTTCCTATTCTGATCCTTTGCATCTACATAGTGTAATGGTAATCTGATCGTGCATCTCCTCACTTGCCACAGTAATGAATGAGGACATACTCTGCTGGAATTCTGTCCTTTTGATGTAAATGATGTGCCTCAAGAGTAGCCAATTTAAGGGGTCTGGAGGTAGGACTGCATATTTAGTTCCTTGGCTCCTGCTGTGACTCTGTGTGCTTAAATTTTTCAATTTTAGCATTTATGTAGAAACAAAAGTAAATTAAAAGTTTTTTAAAATTAACTTTATTTTATGAATTTAATTTAGTTACAGTGATGCCAGTATGCATTAAAGTGAATGTTGCTGCTATGAAACCACACAGCCAGAATCAAAACAATTCTTAGTCAACAATGTACAATGACTATATCAAATTTAATCTTGGAGTAAGCACAAGCCATCTCAATTAGAGATGTGACATTCTGCCTGTCTCAAGGCTAATTTTTTCCCACCAATTTTTGTGCAATGCAATGAGTGTATCTGGAAGAAAAATGCATTCTCATGCCTTTATCCCATGTATAGAATTGATTAATCGTAGTCTTCTCTGTTAGTGCTGAGGGTAGTGCATTGGCCTTGGATGACCGTGGTTCAGAAGGATGACCCATCTTCCAAAGTCGAGAGGTGTTCATTTTGTTGCATTTAAGGATGTACAAAATATTCTTTTGGTCTGATAAAAAATATTCATGGTTATGTGAAATTCTAAAACTTCACTGAAAACGAAAACTACTTTTTTGGTAAAAAAACAAAGACATTTGTAAACATCTTTCTCTTTTTTTCTGCTCTGAAAGATGAAGTTTGACTGTAAAAATGAGATTTTTCCACTGAAGTTCAGAGTCAGAACATTTATTATTTATTTTTTTCCTACATTTGTAACTTGTTGGAGAAAAAAATCTTTAGTTGCTAGGAGAAATGTTACTGTCTTTCCATCACAAAATGAAAAATGGCAAATCAGGCAAACTTGAGGTTTGTCTTTTGCAACAGAGACTTCACAAAGACATATAACTTGGAAAAATAAAAGATAAATAAATCATTCCTTCACTTCTCTTGTTCACGGTTTTCTTCTTCCCTAAATGCTAGTCTACACTTAGCTGTAGACTAGCTGTCTTCTTTCTCCAAATATTTTTTCTTCTTTTCTAGTCTCTTCTTTCTCACCAGGCAACTGAAAACATCTTTACTTGTTGCCCTGAGGGAATGCAGCCATTTCACATAAAATTACCCAGGGAATCTCCAGATGGAATGAAAGGGACATTTCCTAAAATACCAAGTGAACGCTTTCTCTGCTGGTGAGCTGAGAAAAGAGTGAGTTCCTGATCAGTTCCAAAACTCATCCAGGTACAGTATGATGGATATTGAGTTCATGAAGCCTCAGATGCCTTCCAAACCACTTACTCCTTAAACTTCTCTCTTCCTTTTTCTCTTAAATGATCACTATGGTTGTAAAATCTAACTACACACCTACACCATCCTTCTGCTGTCTGCACCATGACTAATGAGGAACAATTCCTCATGAAGCTTCTGTTCTTCCTAATTTTAATCTAAGCAGGGTTTATACAAAAGGGGTTTTTCAGCAGTGACCATAATGACTGCTGAATTAACCCCCATGGGCCAACTGGTTGCAGCACAACTTTGCAGCCCATGTGGGCTGGGGCTCTCCTGCAAGCTGTCTCCTGGGCAGCCCTGCTAACAAGCCACATAGCAGCCTGGGAATGTCACCAAATGCCTTTTCCTTTGTTTCAAAGACCCAATTGGTAAAGTATTCTCCATAAAATAATAGTAAACAGTGATGTGGGAGTAGTGGGGAAAATCTGCTATAAAACTTCCATTAGTTAATGAAAGTGGCTGTCACAATCATGTGAAAAGTTCAAGGAGACAATCTTGTTAAACAGCCATTTTGCATAGAGAAATTTATATTGCTATAGACCTTTTCAAATAACTTTGAGGTTCCCCAGAACAATTTATGAATGCTGAGCTTTGAAAGAAGGAAGATCAATTCAGCCACAAAATAAAGTTGGCTAGCAATGGACATTTGGTCCCAGCTCAGACACTCTATTTTCATTTATAACATACTTCTATACTGCTCAGTAGGGATTTTTCTCTGCTGAAGAGCTCCACAAGCTTCAACTTCATTTTGTATTGGAAGTTATTTTCAAACATCTCTGCAATCACATTAAATGCTCAAGCATCAACACAGAGTTGCTAACACTGATGACAAATGACTCTTAAATTAATAGCACCAAGGCTGACGGCCTCACCATCACTGTGTTTTCATTGGTATCGCCCTCTGAACCCATCAAATCTGTCCTTGTCTTGGGGCAACCAGTCTTCTGAGGTTAACATTCTTACTTAGGACTGAAATTCTTGACCTACACAGACACAAAAACTGCAGACTTCAAAGAAGAAGGACAAAAAACCAGAGTTTTAATCTATTTTTCCAGCCAGTCATCTCCCATGCATCTAAATTTAAGTTACTCTTTAAAAGCATCCAACCAAACCAGCCCAATCCAATTAACAAAATGTTAACCCAAACACCCACAGGTCGCCTTCAAGTTTTGATTCAGACAATATTTACCACATAGTGGGCAAATGTGGCTCTGAAATACAGGGTAGGGTAACCAGTTGCTGTCATGGCAGTTTTGTAATAAACACACCCTCAAACCAGCCCATGTGTGGTTCCTGTTTTAGGTACAGCTTGATTCCACTGTTACACATCTGTACCAGTGGGTAGCGGCAATTTCTGTCTGGTCTCTGGTTCCCTCCTCTTCCTGCATTCAAGGGTCTCTGGTACCTGCCTTTCTGGGGGTCCCTGCTGCACTGTCAGGATTGCTTTCTCCTACATTGGTCCTGTTCACGTTTCAAACACCTTTCATCACAGAGATATATTCAGGTAACTGTGGTCTTTTGATTCAGCTGCCTGAACCATGCACTCTCAAAGCTGCATTGTCTGGTTATTGCTGTGTGCCTGCTGCTGGGACACCATTGTGAATGCTTTGGTCTTGCCTCACCAGATACTGACCTTTTGATAATGATTTGCAAATAACATTGCTGTAATATGCAAAAGTTTTCGATAAATGTTTTAATATTATAATGGTACCTAGAAGATTCCCAACCTATATTGCTAAAAATGCAGTAAGTGGATGAAATAAGACATTCAGTAGTTTAGATACTGTGGAACTGCAAAATATATAATCCTATAAAAACATTGCTATTGTTTCAAATCTTAATGCCCATGTTTTAACATTTTCCTGGATTTATTGAAGTTTCCCTTAATTTTGCTGGGATTCTGTTACTGAATAGTTCATTATAGATGTAGGTATAAGTTTTTTTTTCATAATTTTTCCATCCATTGGCTCAGTTGGAGCAGTTTTAAATGAGCTTAAAGCCAGTGTGGTATTTTCAATTACAACAATGGCAAGTGTGAAAGTTTTATTATGCACTTGAAGCCATCTGACTGAGAGCACAGAGCACCAAACATCTTTGGATAAAGTTTGGTTTTCAATTACAAGTGTGATCTAACTGCCAAGATACCACATGACAAAGTACATAAAGTGAGTGTTTTTTCCAGACTGAAAAAGATAACTTTTGCATGGAGTGATTCTTCATGGTGATGGATATTTGCTGTTATTCTCCTGAAGCAAGAGAACAATTGTTGGACATTTCCAAAGCTACTTGATTAGTTCCTTGAAAATGAAAGAATCTTTCTACTAAATTAGTACATGCTTGCACGTACAGATTTCTAGTATTTTCATTATCAGTATATCTCCACATTTAAAGAATTGATGGCCTCTACCATTGCTTAGTGTTTCTTAAGACAAAGGCCTTTAACTTACACGTATTTATTTTAAAATATTCCCAATATAACACTACAGAAACTGTCTTTGGTCACAAATGTAATGTTGTAAAGCTTCTTGTAATAGTGTGCAGCCTTCTGAAATAGAGCACACTGAAGACAACTTTTTTTCATTTTTACTCTTCTTAAATTTCGGTAAATTTTCTTTTGTAACAAGGTTTGCATACCAGTTCATCACACAGGCCAGGTAACAATCCAGATAAATTCTTATGCAATGTATATAACAGTTGAAACTAATGAAAAGTAGATATTGGAAAGAGCATGGGCCCACTTTGTAATGTCCTAGAATGTGTAAACTTCCATTTTCTCATATAGGTGCTTTCATAATGGCCATGCCCATCAAAGATGAATGAAAATACATTAGGTAAGCTTGTGAAATCTATACTATTTATGCCACAGTCACTACCCACACAATTCTCAATAAAGTACTTAGGTATCTGTCTTTCCATCACACTCATCTATTTTTTAATCAATTGTCTGCATGGATTTAACCCAAAATATGTTCCAGCTGATAACTCAAAAAAATTGTGTTCAAAGGAATATTTAAGTTGATTTGTGCAAAATGCAAGTATTTAAATTTGAAAAACCTTTCAGTTTTTCATGGTGGCTTCAAATATGTAGGCTATTCTCCATGGATTTCACATATTTCTGAGAATAACAATAAACCACTTAATTCTTCTCTTTATTCCTTTCTTGTTTCTTTTTGCCATCGCATGCTTTTGTCTGCAGTATCTTTTAGGACCAGGCTAATACTTTCACCCTGTTTGCTGGATACACAGCTGCATCCATTACAGTCTTATCCATGATTCTACTCACCTGTGAAATCTCTTAGACCTCCTTTAGACATTGATTAGAGAAGGCTACCACTTAAATAATTTTGCACCCCTCCCCCACACTTATTAACTTGTTAGGATTTTAACTCTCACATTGTTCTTATAAAATTTCTTCAGCTCTTCACATAATATCTACAAAATTCTTCAATTTCATGGTTACTGGATTTACTGAGCTTAGTTGTCTCTTCAGCCTGCTTCAGTGCTTCTTGTATGGCGAGTGTGAAACCCTCTTTATAAATATTCACCAATATTCTCAGTAACTAAACCCTGGCTCTGGTACCCAATATTTTTTTGTGTGTGTGTGTGTATCCATTGGTAATTTTAATTTGATCTTTATTATGCAGGATGAAAAAAATGTACCAACAATTTACCAGCGCCTTAAATGAACTGTCAAACCTGTCAAGTTCCCTTCCTTAATACGCTTTTATCTTTTGGGTTACTTTGCAATTTTGAGTAAGTAAAGCCCAGCAAAAATCTTTTGGGGCTGGTTGATCAATTAAAGATTGATCTTCACTGTTTAGCTCTGGATATTTCTCCAGTGCTACTACTCAACTTGTACAGTTTTCCTGTTTAAGAATCCTATGTCCTTTTTTGGTTGTTCTAACATGATCACTGTCCAATTCTGCTGCAATAGTGACTTGTTAATTTGTCCTTGATTTGAAAATTAATTCGGTGATCGCTAGTTTTGCTATTTCTTTTTTTTTTTCAATGTTTTAATGTTACTAATTTGCATACTCTTGTTAATGAAGAAAGTGTGTGATATTCTTGTGGATTCACAACAAGTTCTATGAAATTTGGGTCATACTAGATATCTCTATTCAAGGTGTTATTCCTCACTTGTACAGCTGTTGCAACATCTATTTTTTATGCTTATGCTTTTAAGTTGGTATTTAAAAAAATGTTTTCAGGCTTTCATATTTCCTGGTAACACAGCATGTGATCACATTTCTCCTCTGATTCTGCTTTTTATCTTCCAGTACAACTTGAAAGTATCCTTGGCATCACTTAATTTTGGTTTAGCTTTTGCTTCCTCTTACAAGGATTGGTTATTCATTATTATGGCATGTTCCTTTTTCTAGAAACCTCAGTATTACTGCTGCTCAGAGTCCTTTTCTGCTACATTGTCTGCATTCATTTTTTTTCTACCTCCTGTTTCAATTCCCATAGTTCACCTTCTGGTCTTTGATTCTAATTATTTTTTATTCTTCTTTTGTTTAATATTCATCTTCTTTGTTCTACATTGTTGGGGATCTTTTATCCTTCTTTTTTTTGCCAACTTGTCTGTGGTTTTATTTTCAGTGTCTTCTACCTCTGGTTCCTTCTCCTGTACACTGTGATGTCCAAATGTTTCATCTTTTGAACACATTGTAACTGAAATTTTCATTTCATATCAACACTTAGACATCAAGAACTCATGGTGAATTTTCTAATGACCCATGGAAAGCATCCTATGTTTGTGTGTGGGGACCCCATTGTGAGATCCATGTTTCTAGCTGAGAATTCATTTTCCTGATTCCTACAGATGATAAGACAAATCTTGTAATCATTTCAATCCATGGCTCTATTTTTGCTGTTATGGGTCTGTTACAGAATCTGGTACTGATTCCTGATTTCACAGGATGTTTGGATACCTAAAACTGTTAGTAGCTAATGGTGAAGGTGAAAATACAAATGTTTCAGTAGGGTTCTTGGGCTGTGGGACTCAATCTCAGCTAGATAACACAAGCAAGACAGAGGATGTTTCCATCCTCATGTCATATTTTCAGTATTTCTTGGTTTCCTAGATTGTCTGCATCCTCCATCAATTGCTGCAAGCAGGGTTAAGCCAGGCCCCAAGAGCAGTTGATCAGATCAGTCATACATATTCAGGCATAAGCCCAGTTATGTTTATGGTAATAAGGCAGTAATGCCCTAGTACTAAACACTACCAAGCCACTACCACAGCATTATGACAGGAGTTGAGGAGAGGGTCTGAGCCATAATCACACACCTGATTCCACACACCTGATTCTGAAGTATAGCATAAACACAAAAAATTGGTTTTGTTGTTGTTGTATTGATAAATCTTAAGGATACTCTACCTGTGCTATCCTTAAGGGCATCCACACATCTGTTTTAATCACAATCCCTGTGTCTGTCTGCTGGGTCTTTGGCCCCCTTCCTGTGGTTCCAGGGTCCTTCCTCCTCAGTTTTGTGGTTCTTTCTGTTGCATAAACCCTTATCCTAGAGCCACTGGTAGTTTTCGCTGTCTGACCATGGTGTTACAAAGCACATATGTATGTGCATATGCAATGCTTCCTTGACTTGTCATTGATATCTAATTCTGGTAATGTTATTATTACAGATTTGGATTTGGTTCTTTTCAGGTTGTAACACCCAGAAGAGTAAGCACAGAATATTTACACTAAAAATGAACAGTGTGGAACTGTGACAGATGGGCATTAATCTGTCATCAATTACATCGGACACAGAACAGAACAAAGTTGGGAAGCTGTAAGAAAATATGAACCCTTTCTTTTTTAAAGTAAAATGAACTGGACACAGACTGAAACCTCTAATCAGAATAAGTAGGCTGTAAATCCTGATTTTTTTAAAGGCAGGATCCTGATGCAGATGTGGAAGCCAGCTCTAAAGAAAAGGCTTTATCCTTGCTCAGAGTCCTGTGACACAGAAGAAAAAAATCCAGGATCAAAAATTCCCCATGCAACTGTGAGAGTGTTGCTAACATTTTCAGAGACCTTTTCTGTAACTGCATTTTAGGGGTGAGATAATGGAGGCAGAAAAAATTCATACTAAAGAACATGACTGAACTTACAAAAGAACGTGAGGGGGCAGTTAACCAGTAGCATCTGTACCAGTGGTTATGGTAGTGCTGGGGTGTCTTTGTGGCCAATACACCAAACATAAATTAAGAAGCTGGACTGTAAGGCACTCTCTGTTCTTGCAGATTTTCTCTCACAGGTTTAATGTTTGCACTGTGTGAGTTGGGTGCAACCACAGTTTACTTTATTTTACTTTCCTTTTCCTGTCTTATTCATAGTAAATATTCTATTTCGGTAGTGTTTAAGGCTTGTGAATGTCATAATAGAATTGTCTGTACATATAGACGTATAAAACATATAAAAACATAAAATCTTCCTAAGTGTTTTGAATGATGTTGTGTTTCTATCACTTGCCTAGCACTTGTTGCTCAGAGAAACACAGAGTGAGATCTACCCAGCCTAGGATACTTTGCTGTGAGTTCTGGGGTTGGCAGGTGAATGCATTGGGTCCTGAGCTCAGAGGAGAGCTGAACTTAGCA